>NW_028318185.1:988214-1309285 GCF_062004578.1 Staurois parvus | reverse complement strand
AAGAAGACAATGACTTCCCCAAGCTCTGTTTCTCTGAACAATTAACACTGACTGAAAGAACATGGAAGAAAATGGCAGTGTCTAGCTAAGACTGAACTAACTATTATTATTATTATTAATATTATTATTATTATAATACAGTATTTATAAAGCGCCAATAGTTTGCTCAGCGCTGTACATTACAAAGGGGGACAGAACATGTGACAGAACAAAATCAATACAATGCAAAACATGAGGGGATTGAGGCCCTGCTCTTTGGAGCTTACAATCTAGAAGGGAGGGGATAATGGTACAGGAGGAAATAGCTGTGAGGGATGGAGTGATAGGAAGAGTGGAGGAGGTCGGCAAGTTAGCAGGGGGTGGGGTAGGCTTCCCTGAAGAGATGGGTTTTCAGGGTGCGCCTAAAGGAGAGGAGAGTAGGTGATAATCTGATGGGTTGGAGCAGGGAGTTCCAGAGGATGGGTGACACCCTGGAGAAGTCCTGGAGGCGGGCATGGGAGGAGGAGACCAGGGAACTAGAGAGAAGGAGGTCTTGTGAGGAGTGGAGTGTGCGTGCTGGGCGGTACTTGGATATTAGGTCAGTGATGTAGTTCGGGGCAGTATGGTGGACAGCTTTGTACGACAGTGTTAGGATTTTGAATTTGATCCGTTGCGCAACTAGCATTAAACAGGAGGATAGGACAAATAGAAATACCAAAGCACATAAGTAAACAAGTTGTAGTGGCCTGAAACTGCCACTAGATGTCAGCCTACATCAAAGAATAGTAAACTGATATAGTTTAATACAACAAGATACAAAATGAAAATAGGTGGGACTGGACACAGCTACATGAATTTCTAATCTCCTTTCTGATCCCCAGAGGCAATCAAATATGTTCCCAGGTGAACAATCTTCAGTGTTAATGTAGCTGCAGTTTAATGATTTGGACAGCCTGTAACCAAAATGTATTTTTCTTTTGCAAGTTAGCAAAAAAAGTATCAGCTCAGAACAAGTTAAGTTCTAAAAACAGCTTGGTATGGTTGATGTGTACTAATACTTAACATGCATTTGGAAGAAACACCTTTCCATCTGCAAATGAACAGTTAATATATACAGAACTAAAATGCAACAAAAATAGCGCATTTTTCACAAGATACATTCTAAGCATCATCAGAACAGAGTAGATAGGCTCAGTAATTATCTCTATGACCTGCTCAATTGTACCTTTCATAGGGAAGCATTTTGAGGGCTACACCAAGATTGCAATACAAGGTTCATTGTGGTGCCATTCGGACTGAATAGCACAGCATCACACCAACAAATTTAATATGCATTGCCGCAATAGTGTGAATGGGTCCTGCAGGCGAACTATAAGGGCTGCCATGGCTGACCCTCTGGAAATGCTAACTGCCGGACTGTCAACCTGGCCATACTGTTTAGGTCACAAGTGTCCAACACAATGCCCGCAGGCCAGGGGTGGACTGACAACTCATGGGGCCCCTGGGCAATAGGGGATCATGGAGCCCCTGTGTCCTTGCCCAAACTCAAAAAAGCCTATGAAAAAGGTATTAGGGGCATCTCATGGGGCCCCCTACTGACCCCGGGCCCTCGGGCAGTGCCCGAGTTTCCAAATGGTCAGTCCGCCCCTGCCGCAGGCTAAATCTGGCCAGTCCGGCCATTTCATGTGGCTCGTGAATCTTTCCTTTGTCCCCAACCCCACTTTGTCTCAGCAGTCATCAGCAGAGAGGAGGACAGAACTCCTTCTACTTATCCTGCTTTTCTCCATACTGCTGCAAAAAGCTCGTCTCTGCCTCCTCCCATCTCAGCAATTGGCAGCAGAGAGGAGGACAGAGCTCCTCCTACAGATCCTGTACTTCTCTGTGCAGCAGCACCATCTCGACTCCGCCTCCCCTGGTCTCAGCATTCAGCAGACTCCGCAGGCTGTCTTCAGCCCTCCTCTGGTCCTCCTCCAGACCCTGTACTTTCTGCTTCCCGACCCACCCCCCCCCACCCCCACCACACTTCTTTTTGGCGACAACAAAAGGCAAGGGGGTGCACTGTGATGTAAGGGAGGGTGAGGGATTCTTGACTTCTGATGATGGGGGAAGGGAGCTCTTGACATTTAATGCCCCGGGGGGGAGGGGGGGTGCTTTGGACATCTAGTCTTACAGATACAACCGGTCCTTTGAGGGCAACATAATGCTGATGTGGCCCGCATTTAAATTGAGTTTGACACCCCTGGTTTAAGTCATTATGCAAATCAGGGCTATGATTTTTAATGACTTGTTGCATATTTCAAGAGAAAGCATAAAAGCCACTAGAACATTGTGAAAGGCAGACCAGAACCATTTCCAGAAGGAGGTCATCAGTAGCCTAGGTTATCCTTATGATAAGAAAAAAAGACAACCGATGTACTATTACGGAACAGGTCCAACCAAAAGGTTCACTTTAACACCCCCCCCCCCCAATAGCAGTTCATACCAATATTCCCTTTACTTCCCCATCACTTTATTAACCATCAAAGCTGAGAAGAAGAAGAAGCTCAGTGTAAGCTCTAAGTCAACCCTATCTGGAACTTACATGTGTCTCTACCCCTTCCTACTTACCTACTTACCTACTTCAGGAAGGTTCTATGGTTCTCCAGAGTCAGATGGAGGTGATAAAGCGGTCGCAGGGGCGCGGTGAGATATAAGTGCCTGAGATCAGTCCAGTAATAGCTGGTAAGCTGATGAGTTGTAAGCAAGGAGCAGGGTTCTGATGTAGCCGTGTTGGATGGATTGATACCCGAGAGCAGCGTGCTGAGGATGCAGGGTCAGACGAGCCTGGTTCGGTATTGGTCAGGCAGATCAGACTTAAAGCGGCAGGAGGAAGAGTAGTCGGTTTACAGGCCAGGCCAGCAGCAGAAGATCAATCAGACAGGAGCGGAGACAGAAGGATAATCCAAGGCAAGCCAGAGGTCAGGGCAGGCAGCGGTCAAGCGGAGGTCAGGAACAAACTGGTTTGGTATGAGGAGACAATCACAGGAATCAGGGAACATGAGCAGGGATAAGACCATATGGCAATGGGACAACTACTGCAGCCAGTTTAAATAGCCCTTTTGGCGCCAGCATTAGTGACAGGCGCGCACCTGTATGCGCGAGTGCCCATGCGCACGCTCACATGTGCGCGCCTATATCCAAGTGCCTACACATCTGTTTGGCTCGTAAGGACTCTGTGCATGTGCATATTTATGTGCCGTGGAACTTCACCCGCACTATGGGCAGGCCTTTCCTGACAGCACTGGGATATGTCTTCTACTTACAAAAGTACTGGATGTAAATGCATATCTTACAACATCCATAAAATCAAAGGTTCCTCGAGCCAGTTGCCATAGATCACGAACTGCAGGACAGCCTCCCTAGATGTGGCCTAGTGCAAAATGTCTTACACTTTTCAAGGGTGTACCCTCTTCCTCAGAGCCAACTTCCACTAGAAAGCATTTCCTTCAAATATCCCTTCTATATCTCAGCATACTCCAGTAAGACAATGCCTTCTAATTACCTTACATTGATCAAGTGACAATTATGTAACATGTTAACATTTTAAATACATTAAGAATGGAATATATTCCCTTAAAATACTAAGATTGTAGCAAACCAGTCAAGGCTTAGGTAGAGTATCTTAAGGGAATATATACATTTTCTAAAATGTATACCTGATATAAGCATTGAGGATTCAATATGACTGAATTATGTATTTCATGGATTGATGTGTGTCAAATGTTAACATATTATGCAATTTTCACTTGAACAGTGAATGTTATTTGGAGGACATTGGCTCACTGAAACATGCTGGAATATAGAAGGGATATTTAAAGGAAACATACATTAGAAAACTTTTTTCTGCAGCCTTGGAGATTTCCCACAATCTCCATGCCAGCATCAAATGACCGTGTCCTTTAAGCAGCAGAAGATGTTCTAAACCTATAGAAAAAAGTTAGTAATCTCCATAATTGTAAAAGCTTTTGGAAGGGAACAGATGTACAGTGGGGATCGAAAGTTTGGGCACCCCAGCTAAAAAATTGTATTAATGTGCATAAAGAAGCCAAGGAAAGATGGAAAAATCTCCAAAAGGCATCACATTACAGATTAGACATTCTTATAATATGTCAACAAAAGTTAGATTTTATTTCCATCATTTACACTTTCAAAATAACAGAAAACAAAAAAATGGCGTCTGCAAAAGTTTGGGCACCCTGCAGAGTTAATATCTTGTACTGCCCCCTTTGGCAAGTATCACAGCTTGTAAACGCGTTTTGTAGCCAGCCAAGAGTCTTTCAATTCTTGTTTGAGGTATCTTTGCCCATTCTTCCTTACAAAAGTCTTCCAGTTCTTTGAGATTTCTGGGCTGTCTGTCACGCACTGCTCTCTTAAGGTCTATCCATAGATTTTCAATTTAGGTCAGGAGATTGTGAAGGCCATGGCAAAACCTTCAGTTTACGCCTCTTGATGTAATCCCCCGTGGATTTCGAGGTTTGTTTAGGATCATTATCCATTTGTAGAAGCCATCCTCTCTTTAACTTCAGCTTTTTCACAGATGGCATCAAGTTACCATCCAAAATTTGCTGAAATTTTATTGAATCCATTTTTCCTTCTACTCGTGAGATGTTCCCTGTGCCACTGGCTGCAACACAACCCCAAAGCATGATTGATCCAACCCCATGCTTAACAGTTGGACAGAGGTTCTTTTCATTAAATTTTGTGCCCCTTCTTCTCCAAACGTACCGTTGCTCATTCCGGCCAAAAAGTTCAATTTTAACCTCATCGGTCCACAGAACTTGTTTCCAAAATGCATCAGGGTTGTCTATATGTTCATTTGCAAAGTTCAAACGATGATTTTTGTGGTGAGGACGTAGAAGAGGTTTTCTTCTGATGACTCTTCCATGAAGACCATATTTGTACAAGTATCTCTTTATAGTGGAATAGTGTACCACAACTCCAGTGTCTGCCAGATCTTTCTGGAGGGATCGTGCAGTCAAACGTGGGTTTTGAACTGTTTTTCTCACAATCCTGCGAGCTGTTCTGTCTGATATTTTTCTTGGTCTTCCATATCTTGCTTTAACTTCCACTGTTCCTGATGACTGCCATTTCTTAATTACATTCCGAACAGAGGATATTGACATCTGAAAATGCTTTGCTATCTTCTTATAGCCTTCTCCAGCTTTGTGAGCGTCAACTATTTTCAGTTTCAGTTTTCTAGACAACTGCTTAGAAGAACCCATGGTGCTGATTGTTGGGGCAAGGTCAGATGAGTCTGGGCATTTAAAACCTTTGAGATTGACATCACCTGGTCTTTCCAGACGATGATTGAGAACAATCCATGACACTGGCAGGTCTCAGCTTGGCAAAGGGGGCAGTGCATGCTATAAATTCTGCAGGGTGCCCAAACTTTTGCAGATGCCATTTTTTTGTTTTCTGTTATTTTGAAAGTGTAAATGATGGAAATAAAATCTAACTTTTGTTGACATATTATAAGAATGTCTAATCTGTAATTTGATGCCTTCAGGAGATTTTTCCATCTTTCCTTGGCTTCTTTATGCACATTAATACAAATTTTTAGCTGGGGTGCCCAAACTTTCGATCCCCACTGTAGGCCTCTCCTAGATAAAATGAAAGAGAATGGACATTACCTATGGTGGTTGATAGCATGAAAAGTGGAATTATGCAAAAATGAGCACCTTTATCATTTAACTATAAAGATGTCCAACAGACTGTTTTGTAGATATGTAGGTGTAGTGCCACCCCTGTAAAAGCCGTTTATATTATGCCCAGGATCCTTTTCCCAGGAGATGCCCCACGGCCAGAAACAGTCTAGGGTTGTTGGTTTTAATGTTTAAGGTTTAGGAGGGTGTCTATGGGAAGGTTTTAATGTTTTAATAAAGGGGGAAAAGTACGATACACCAATAACTTGCTATAACAAACTTTGAGGACTCTGAAACATGCTTTTTAAACTCGGAACTCTTGTAACTCTGAACACTGTCCCCATGCAGCAGACAGCAGTCAGTTTCTGCGGGACAGTATTGAAAAGGTTGAGCCTCCGTCAGTGAACAGTCCAAGTAAGAGCCCCTTCTTGAGGAACTGATATGCTGTGCTCATCAGGACAAAACATCCTAGCAAACACACAGCTGACTTTCTAGCACACAAGAGGGGTGGTAGCACTCAGTCTCTATGATCTTTCCCTGCCTGTACTCACAGAATGCCTCTGGATAAATGATGGCCTCCTACCAGTATCCTGCAGGCGGCTTATCCCAGTGGTATCAGACTACAGTATATCCTCAGATGACAGCCCCTCAGCCAGCCTTAGCAGCAGACAGTGCCTCCAGGCCCTCCAGCCTCCCAGCTGAGGCCTCCACTCAACAAATACATGGTGGAATGCCCAGGAGATGCAAATGGGCCCCCTAGGTGATGATCTTCCCCTCTGGATGAAGACCAGACTGTTCCAGAGTATTTATGCATTCTGCCAGAATTCTCTGGGCCAGACCTCTTAGGGATTGGCTGGGGCCACATAAATATTAAGCTTCAGCTGCTGACTGATATGCTCCAATCTCTGTTACACAGTGTTCCTCCAGGTGAACAAGGAAGAGCAATTATGCAGCCTTTGCAATACAGATTAGACCAAAATAATCAAACCCAGCTCCACTGGTTAAAGTGGACTAAAACTAAATTTACCTACTCTAACACTTAGCTGGGTGGCACAGTGGCTTAGTGGTTAGCCCTTCTGCCTTGCAGTAATTGGGTCATGGGTTCAATTCCCAACCATGGTGCCTCTTGCATGGAGTTTGCATGTTCTCCCTGTGTTTGTGTGGGTTTCCTCCAGGTACTCTGGTTTCCTCCAAATACATGCTGGTAGGTTAATTGGCTCCCCTGTCTAAATTGTCCTAGTTTCATCCCTGTGGCCATGTGGGATTCCTGCATGGTAGGGGTTGGCAAAAGACCTGGCAACCTTCCCTGTAAAATAATTGCTAAGAGAATTCATGGAAAAAGTCACTTACGAGTGACGGTCCATACAATCACCAAGGGTTGGATACGACTGGATAGATAGAGAACACTTAGCTATAAACCACAAACAGAATTCCAGCCACTCGGTACAGTGAGCCAAAACTAAATTTGCCTAACAGAACAAATTAACCCCATTGACTACAATGGGCCCAAAACTAAATTGACATATCTTAGCACCTGACTAGGAGGGTGCTACACAGGTAAAAGGGTATCAGCCCCTTTAACCTCCCTGGCGGTATTCCCGAGTGTAGCTCGGGGTAAAATTTCAGTACCAAGAGCGGTAACCCCGAGTTACACTCGGGCTTACCATGCGGCGTTGCTCAGGGAGTCCCTGCAGCACTTACCTTGTCCTTCGCTCCCGCGATGTGTCCCCTGCAGCGTCGCCGGCATCCGGCTTCCGTGTTCCGGTCCCTGTGACATCGGGACGTACGAGCGCCGGAACCGGCGGCAAATTTGTCATTTTTAATAAATGTAATTTTTTTCAAAATTATTATTATATAGTAAAACATTGCTGTTTCAATGCACTTCACATACATTTTGTCCCGAGTGCTTTGTCCTGCGCCCTGCCTGCATTTTGACTGTTCTTTCTGCTTGGAAACTTAGAAAAGTCCATGGCGTCCAAAAAGCATCCCTTTATGTCAAAAGCAGTTTTAGACCGGCTAGAGAACAGCGATAGTAAATCAGAACCACTTGCAGAATTGAGTGATAATGATTTGTGGGGAAATTCGTCATCAGACACTGAAAACGATTTTGCGACTTTGCTCAGCGATGTGCGAATTTGCCTCTGTATTTCAAATTTCAGTGTTTTTGGTTTGATTATGTTATTGAATTAAATATATTATTATTATTATATTATTATTTTTTAGGATTATTTATTAAATTATAATTTATGATTTCGTGTTTCAAGTTTTATCATATCCGGAATGTTTACTAGACTCTTGTTCGGACAGATTTCAGTGAGTTATTTCTAAAAATTACAGGCCTACAATAAAAAACTACATATTTCCATGCAAAAAAATGGTACCGCTTTCAGCACAAAAAATCGGAAATAATCATACCGCCAGGGAGGTTAAGGAAAAAATTATGCATAAAGAAATGGAGATAGATATGAACAGGAAAAATGTAATTGAAAAAGTTACCTTAGATTCCCTTTAGGGTAATAAGATTCAAAACTGATTGCAGTTTGTGACTAAAGAAGTCCCATCTGATCTGCGAGTGACCAAGAAATAGGCAGTAATTACAAAACCCAAGTAGCACATTGGCTTACTGCGGAGCAAAACAGAAGTATGGAATGTATTATACAGTATGTTCTATGGGCAGAAGAATGAAAATAGCTCAGAACTGACCTGCAATCAGCTCAAGGCAAAGGTGGAATTATAAACAAATGATCTAAATTGCAGTACATTGGGAGTTTGTAAGGTATAGTGCATTATTATATGTTGAGTTGTGCGCCACCAATCATTAACTGTATGTATGTATGTATGTATGTATGTAGGTATGTATGTATGTATGTATGTATGTATGTAGGTATAAACACCAACTGGGAAGGCTTATGCTGAAGGCGAAACTTAGTACTATACAGCTAGTAGTGGTTAGTCACATAAAACTGGACTTGTTCGCCAATGTTCAAGATATTTTGTAGCTTCTCCAAGCCACCTCTTCACTTTACCCGCCTCCGGCCCAACATATAAGAAAATGACGGGGCTCAAGGCGGTTCTCTCCTTCTGGGAGGACGTCATATGACGTCCCCCCACTCTAACCGCGTGCAGAGCAGCGATCAATGGTGTGCTATGTCCCTCAGACACAGCGGATCACTGATCAACGGAAAGAGCCGAAGACAAAGCTGATCGCATGTAAATAGGGAATGCCGGTTATCGGCATTTCTCTCCTCACGAACTGTCACGATGAGAGCTCGTGAGGAGAGGAGAGCCGGTAATCGGCATTCCTCAGAGGGGATATGTACACTGATTATCAAGGCACTGATGATCAGTGTGCCCTGATGATCAGTGTAGCCCCTTCAGTGTCACCTGTCAGTGTCCATCAATGCCAGCTGTCTGTGCCCATCAATGCCACATCAATGCCACATATCAGTGCCTACCAGTGCACATCAATGCCGCATATCAGTGCCCATCTGAGCTGCCTTTCAGTGCCACCTATCAGTGTCAGTCAGTGCCACCTATCAATGCCACTCAGTACTACCTATCTGTGCAGGCCAGTCAAGTTCCTCCACCCCAAACTCGCTCATCCATGTCTTTATGGACCTTGCTTTGTGCACTGGTGTACAGTCATTTTAGAACAGGAAGGGACCATCCCCATACTGTCCCCAAAAGGTTGGGAGCCTGAAATTGTCCAAAATGTGTTGGTATGCTGATGCTTTAAGAATTCCCTTCACTGGAACTAGGGGGCCAAGCCAAACCCCTGAAAAACAAACCCCACCATAACCCCCCTGACCCATTCTTTCACAAATGTTTGTAGAAGCAGTCTGCATGCCTAGGGGCTTGATTTTACACCTGTGACCATGGAGGTGATTGGAACACCTGAATCCAATGATTTGGAGGGCTGGCCCAATACTTTTGGCAATGTAGTGTATTATTTTGCTTTAAGGCTACGTTCACACTAGCGTTGTGTGCAGGCGGCAGAAAGGCGTTTGGGAAGCGTTTTTACAGTTTCCCAAACGCCTCTGCCAATTCTGCACATTACAGCACATGGTGCTGTTCTAACGGGAGCGTTTGCGTTGCGTCGCGGCAAAACGGACGCCTCTGGTCGAGTCAGGAGGCTTTGAAGCCTCCTATTCTCGTCTATGGTGCCTCTCCGCAAACGTCCGGCCGGTGTGTGCGGTGCGGTTCCTACGCGGTTGCGGGGCGTTTGCGGAGCGGTAACACCACTCAAACTGCATTATAGGCATTTGTGGGGCGTTATTAACGCTCGGCAAATGCCTAGCAACCGCCGCTAAACCGCGCATGCGGCGTTTGCCGAGCGTTAAAAACGCTCTGCAAATGCCGGACCAACGCTTGCCAAATGCTATAGGGGCGTCAACCTTTTTTAAATCTACTGAGTGTAGTGGAAGACCAGCTCATAGTTTTCTAGCTGCATTTCTATTATAGGCTGGGAGTGGGGAGGAGCTAAATTCAGCTAAAAATTAAAGTTCCTCTCATTGTTTTAATGAGAGGAACTTTAATTTTTAGCTGAAATTCCACTTAAGGACATGCATTTGAGTATTTTTTAATTAAATTTTGTTGGGGGCTCAGGGAGGCTGGGTACGAGCTTTGTTCTGTAAAAAATCAAAGTGTTGGATTTTCCTATTGAAATACCATACCATGCCATTCATATATATATTTGTCCCGATGACAATGATATCCATAAACCATTGTTACCAGGAGAAATAGAGATATGAATCTCCCCAGCAGGGACACGGACATCAATAAAAAAACTGGGTTGCTAGCTCTTCAGTATTCTATCCAAGACTAAAAAGAAAAGTTTTGGTTTTAGATATGTAGCGCTTACCCTTGGAGCCATTTGATATGACGGATTCTCTGTTCTCTGCCACAACTCCAAAAACTGCTTCGCCCCCCCTGGTTAGGTAATGAGATACTGCAAACACCTATGAGCTTAAGTAAGTATATTATCATAAAGCAAAAATAAATGACAATGCAAAAAAATCTATAAACATGTAAATGAGTTTGTTTGAATGCAATAGGCTATAACATGGAAATGAATCTAGATCACAATGGTACTAAGCCTAGTAAGCACTGATAAACAGCAGTATAAACAATAAATGTGCCCTCGATCCCCTCATGTTTTGCATTGTATTGTTATTGTTCTGTCACATGTTCGGTCCCCCTTTGTAATGTACAGCGCTGAGCGAACTATTGGCACTTTATAAATACTGTATAATAATAATATTAAATAGCAGAAACTGTAAGGAAAAGGCTTGCAGCATTCAATGAGGGGTCATTGTCAGCACTCCAACACTACAAGGAATGCAATAAAAAGTGTAAGAGAGCAATCAGGGCGGCTAAAATAGACTACGAGAGACACATAGCAGAGGAGAGTAAAAAGAATACCAAGAAATGTTTTAACCATTTCAATACCGGGCAATTTTACCCCTTCCTGCCCAGGCCATTTTTCAGGTTTCAGTGCTCTCACACTTTGAATGACAATTGCGCGATCATACAACATTGTACCCAAACTAACATTTTATCATTTTCTTCACAAAACTAAAACTTTCTTTTGGTGGTATTTAATCACCGCTGGGGTTTTTATTTTTTGCTAAATTAACAAAAAAGGCCGAAAATTTTGAAAAAAAAACATGTTTTTCTTTGTTTCTGTTATAAAAGTTTAAAATAAATAATTGTTCTTCATAAATTTAGGCCGAGATGTATTCTGCTACATGTCTTTGGTGAAAATAACCCAAATTAGGATGTATTTTTTAGTTTGTAGGAAAGTTATAGAGTTCACAAACTATGGTATAGATCTGAATATTTATCAGTCCTGAAGTACTGACAGCCAATCTAATTTCTTGAGGTCCAAGAATGTCAGAACAGTACAGATATCCCCCAAATGACCCCTTTTTGCAAAGTAGACAGTCCGACGTCCTTCATAAGAGGCACGGCGAGTTTTTTGAAGTTGTATTTTTTTTGTCATAATTTTTCGGAAAATGAAAAAATGCAAAAAAATTATTTTCACTATTTTTTTTTACGTACTGTCACCAGTGCAGTACAGCGTCATCATATGACTGGCATGACGGTGATCAGGGACACTGACTGGTGACAGTATGAAAAAAAAATATATATTTGTTTTTTTTATTTTTAATTTTTTATTACTTTTTTTTCTTTTTTTTCAGATTTTTTTTTCATATTTCACTACCATAGTAACATTGTACTACTTTGGGGAAGTGATCAGTATTTTATTTTTTTTTTACACAATTTGCTTATAGCAAAGAATTACTTTGCTATAAGCAAGCATTTACCTGAATGACATCGATTCATTCAGGGTTTTTATTTTTTTTGTGCTTAGCTGTGATTTGGCCAAAGCTAATCACATGACATCTGCATGTGATCACTGTGACCATTCACAGCTAGACACTAGTATACAATGAATGGCATGAATGAAGCCATCCATTGTATACAACTGTCATGTGACCTGCTGTGATTGGTCACAGCAGGTCACATGGTACCGGCAACAGGGGCCAGTACTCAGATCTGTCATCAGCCGTGTCCGAGGTACATGGCCGGTGACAGATCGCTCTGCAAGTGTGAAAACTGCGCATGTGCGGGAGGACACCAAATGGCGTCCACCCGGAAATCTAGAGCGTTTTCCTGGCCGCCATTCAGCTATTGGCCAGGAGGGAAGTGGTTAAATATATTAATAGTAAAAAGGCGGGGTCTGAAAATATTGGCCTCCTAAAGGATGATGAAGGGAAACTGGCTACTAATGACAAGGAGAAGGCTACTGTATTGAATACATTGTTCTCAGTTTTTACAAAGGAAAAGAAGGGATGTAGTAAACAGGACTGTATCATTAGTAACACACCAGAGAATGTACCCTTGTGACTGATAGAAGACAATGTCCGAAAAAGACTAGAAACTCTGAACTCATAACTCACCAGGCTTACACTCAAGAGTCCTCAAAGAACTCACTCAGGTTATTGCCAGACTGGCAATATCTAATTTTTGTGGACAGCATACTGACAGGAATAATACCAGCTGACTGACAAAAGGCCAACTTGGTACCACTATTCAAAAAAGGGCAGAGACATATACCTGGGAACTACAGACCAGTCAGTCTATCATCAATAGTATGTAAATTAATTGAGGGGACGATAAGGGACTATATCCAAGAATTTGCTGAAGAAAACAGTATAATTAGTAGTAATTAGCATGGAGTTACAAAAGGTCATTCTTGCCAAACCAATCTGTTAACTTTCTTTGAGGAAGTGGGCAGCCTCTAGACAAAGGAAGGGCGGTGGATGTGGTGTATCTGGATTTTGTAAAAGCTTTCAATACAGTTCCAAATAAACATTTAATTTAGAAACTAAGATCTGTAGGTATGGACCACAGGGTTTGTTCATGGATAGAAAACTGGTTACAGTGATGCATCCAACAGGTGGTGATAAATAGCGAATACTCGGACTAGACTGAAGTGGTAAGTGGAGTACCACAATGCGCTGTCGTGGAGCCAATTCTTTTTAACTTTTTCATAAATGATATAGAGGTTGGTATAAAGAGCTCAATTTCAGTGTTTTCTGACGATACAAAGCTAAGTAGGGCAAAAATTTCACAAGATATAGAAACTTTACAAGAAGACCTCATTAAAATAATGGGGTGGGCAAAAACATGGCAAATGACAATTAATGTACTGTAGTTGGGGGCTAAAAATATGAAAGCAAATTACTCGCTAGGAGGACAGCCACTGGAGGAATCCAGGATGGAAAAAGATCTGGGGGTCCTAGTAGATGACAGGCTCAGCAGTAGCATGCAATGCCAAGCAAAGCAAGCAAAGCAAACAAAATAATAGCATGCATTAAAAAGGGAATTTACTCAAGAGATAAAACTATAATCCTGCCACTTTACAAAACTCTGTTGCTATACTGCGGCGGGTAAGCGGTTAACCTTACCAACCATGTAAACACTCCTCTGCACTCTGTGTATATTCCCCTAATTGTAGGTATATGTATATTTCCTGAAAGGGGTACCCCTAAGAGGCAGTTGTACAGTATCTGGCGCCTGAGTTGCATACTTCAGCTGGCTAATGATGGGGCCCAATCTGTATTGTGGTGCACCATTAAGGCTGCATACAGTAATCAATATTGGAGCTACAGGGAAATAGGCAGTCTACTCTGGTACTGAACTGTCAAACAGTGGCTCACTGGTTCTGGCACCCAGTGAACCTTGTCCTAGACTCACTCCTAACTCAAACGCATTGACTCCTGCTGTTTTTCTCCTGGGTAAATGCACCTCTCCTACCTCCACTCCTAACTCAAACGCATTGACTCCTGCTGTTTTTCTCCTGGGTAAATGCACCTCTCCTACCTCCACTCCTAACTCAAACGCATTGACTCCTGCTGTTTTTCTCCTGGGTAAATGCACCTCTCCTACCTCCACTCCTAACTCAAACGCATTGACTCCTGCTGTTTTTCTCCTGGGTAAATGCACCTCTCCTACCTCCACTCCTAACTCAAACGCATTGACTCCTGCTGTTTTTCTCCTGGGTAAATGCACCTCTCCTACCTCCACTCCTAACTCAAACGCATTGACTCCTGCTGTTTTTCTCCTGGGTAAATGCACCTCTCCTACCTCCACTCCTAACTCAAACTCGCTTTCACTCCTGTTATATTCAGAACAAATGGTGTACTTATATTTGTGTGTATGTTGAGCAGTCCTCACCTTCAGTTGCACCCAGTTTACGACTGTAGCCTGGTTCCTATGAGACATCCCCCAACATTCATGTGAGCCTTATCAGCTTCTAATTGGGGTGGAGTTGAATGCTCATTTGAGCATCTCCCTATAAATTCAGATCAGCTCATGGGGGAGATCTCTGATGGGGGTGCTGCTTCTGACGGAGTGCGGCTTCGAAAGAGTGCGAAGCAGTTAAACACAGCAGTTGACCTAAAGCAGGAGAAAGACACAACAACAGCAAGAAACTCTACTGCATGCTGGACAGACTGCAAGCAAACACCCTGGGAAACATCTCTTACATGCCTGAGTCCCACTCTATGTACCTTTATATAATACACTCCTCTTCATACGACTATCCTCTGTTCCCAAGATCTCACTTCTTTACCCCTCTGCTCCACCCCAAAACTTGCACATCTCCCCCTCATTGCTTTCATCTCCCTACTACTGCCCTCATCACCCCCAAAATGCCTCTTCTACTCCTCATTTTCCTCTCCTCCATTCCCAAAATCCATTCACTATATCCCTCTGCTCCTCCTGAACATTTGTATATTGTGTCCTCACTGCTTCCTTCGCCCCTCTATGGCACCCACCACCTCCTCCTATTATTCCACTCTCCCACTGACCCGAACACCTCCACTAGGAGTTTCTCACGCTCCTGCACATCCCGCTCCCATGCCACCTTTCTCACCCTTCTCCTCCTCCTAGCCGCGGGAGACATCTCCCCAAATCCTGGCCCTCCACCACCTCCCTCACCCACACAACACCCTCCCCCCTCCATGTCCTACCGCAACCTAGTATCTGTACCCCTGCTCCCTAAAATCTCCCCCCCGTTTTCATGTGCACTCCTGAACGCCCGATCGGTGTGCAACAAGCTTACCGCCATCCACGACCTCTTTGTTTCCCGCTCCCTCAACCTCCTGGCGATCACGGAAACCTGGATCCAGCCCACTGACTCTACCTCCCCTGCTGCACTCTCCTATGGAGGTCTCACCTGGACCCACTCACCCAGACCTAACGGTCGTAAAGGTGGTGGGGTTGGTCTGCTCCTGTCACCGCAGAGCACCTTCCGAGTCCTCCCAAACCCCCCCTCCCTATCCTTCTCCTCCTTCGAGGCCCACTGCGTCCGACTATTCTCCCCAACCCCCCTGAAGATTGCTGTGATATACCGGCCTCCTGGATCCATACCCCGCTTCCTGGAAGACTTCTCCTCCTGGCTACCCTTCTTCCTCTCCTCTGAGCTACCCACCATCATTCTTGGGGATTTCAACATCCCTGTCAACCTTGACAACCCGGACACAGCCCGTCTCCTCCACTTAACCTCCTCCTTTGCACTTGCACAGTGCATACAATCCACCACCCACTCCGACGGTAATATCCTTGATCTTGTCTTCTCCAACCGCTGCGCTCCCCACAACCTCACTAACACCCCCTTCCCTCTCTCTGACCACAACCTGATCACCTTCTCTATCTCCTCGTCCTCCAACACCTACCCCTCCAAATGTCACACTACTACCAGCCGTAACCTCCGCAACCTTAACACTGCCCCCCTCCACTCTGCAGCTGATCAACTCCACGACCGCATCCTCCCCCTGTCCTGCCCCGACTTGGCTATGATTGCCTACAACAACGCGCTGTCAGCAGCCCTTGACTCACTAGCGCCTTTAACCACACGCAACATCAGACTCCAACCGCTCCAGCCCTGGCAGACTGATCACACCAAAACCCTCAAACGACGCAGTCGTGCCCTGGAGCGACTATGGCGCAAAACAAAATCCCAACAAGCTTTCACCTGCTACAAATCTGCCTTCCGCACCTACACCTCCTCCCTCCACGCAGCCAAACAAGCCTACTTCCTGACCCTCATCAAGGCCCTCTCCTCCAATCCTCGCCGACTCTTCTCCACCTTCAACTCTCTACTCTCTCCACCCCCACCTCCACCCAGCACCTCACTCACCGCCCTTGAGATTGCCAATCACTTCAAAAACAAGATTGACACAATTCGCAAGGACATTGCCGCAACTCACACGCCATCTCAACCCGTCCCCTCTCACACAGCTACCCCATCATCCCCCCTCCCCCTCGACATTACCCGCAGGGACTTCGTCGCTGCTCAAACTCCCTCCAACCCCCTTCCCCCTCACTTAGCTACCCCCTCTTCACCCCTCTCCCACGGCCTCACCACTGCTCTGACCTCCTCTCCCACCCCACCCTACATTCCTCATACTGAAGCTCCCCCAACACTCCGCACCTTTGACCTTACTACCATCGAGGAAGTCTCCAAGATCCTCTCTGATGCCCGCCTCACCACCTGCCCCCTCGACCCTATCCCCTCACAATTCCTACGACCTCCCTCCCCCTCCATCCTACGCTCCCTCACCCACATCTTTAATCTCTCCCTCTCCTCCGGCACTTTCCCCTCCCCACTGAAGCATGCACACATCACCCCCATACTTAAAAAGCCCTCCCTGGACCCCAATGACCCGAACAACCTCAGACCCATCTCCCTGCTCCCACTTACATCTAAACTCCTCGAGCGCCTCGTCTACACCCGCCTATGCTCTCACCTCAGCGACAACAACCTCCTCGATCCCCTACAGTCTGGCTTCCGCCCCCTACACTCCACCGAAACCGCCTTACTCAAACTCTCCAACGACCTTCTAACCGCCAAAGCTAATGGCCACTATTCAGTGCTCCTACTCCTTGACCTCTCTGCGGCCTTCGACACAGTTGACCACCCCCTCCTCCTCAAAATACTACACTCCCTCGGCCTCAGAGATTCTGCTCTCTCCTGGCTCTCATCCTACCTGTCACAACGCTCTTTCAGCGTTACCTATAATGCTACCACCTCCCCCTCACTCCCCCTCTCTGTTGGGGTCCCTCAAGGCTCTGTCCTTGGGCCCCTTCTCTTCTCCATCTACACCTCCTCCCTTGGCCAACTCATACACTCTCACGGCTTCAACTACCACCTCTATGCCGACGACACACAAATCTATCTCTCAACCCCCCACCTCACCCCCTCGGTCTCTGCCCAAATCACACACCTACTGAGCGACATATCAGAATGGATGTCGCTCCACTTCCTTAAACTGAATCTCTCCAAAACCGAGCTCCTTGTCTTCCCCCCAGCCCGAACCCCACCCCCCATTGACTTCTACATCACATCCAACAACGCCAATATCAAACCCGCTCTGCAGGCCAGAGTACTTGGTGTCATTCTGGACTCCAACCTATCCTTCCAGCCCCAAGTCCAATCTTTAACAAACTCGTGCAGACTCCACCTCCGCAACATCGCCAAAATCCGCACGTTCCTAACCCCAGAAACCACTAAACAGCTCATCCACTCCCTCATCATATCACGACTCGACTACTGCAACTCCCTCCTCACTGGCCTGCCTCGCCGCTGGCTATCCCCGCTTCAGTCGATCCTGAATACGGCTGCCAGACTCATTCACCTTTCCAAACGCTCCGTTTCCGCCACCCCCCTCTGCCAATCCCTCCACTGGCTTCCGATTGCGCAACGGATCAAATTTAAAATCCTAACACTGACGTACAAAGCTGTCCACCATACTGCCCCGAACTACATCACTGACCTAATATCCAAGTACCACCCAGCACGCACACTCCGCTCCTCACAAGACCTCCTTCTCTCTAGCTCCCTGGTCTCCTCCTCCCATGCCCGCCTCCAGGACTTCTCCAGGGTGTCACCCATCCTCTGGAACTCCCTGCCCCAACCCATCAGATTATCACCTACTCTCCTCTCCTTTAGGCGTACCCTGAAAACCCATCTCTTCAGGGAAGCCTACCTCACCCCCTGCTAACTTGCTGACCTCCTCCACTCTTCCTACCACTCCATCCCCCACAGCTATCTCCTCCTGTACCACTATCCCATCCCTTCTAGATTGTAAGCTCGAAAGAGCAGGGCCCTCGATCCCCTCATGTTTTGCATTGTATTGGTATTGTTCTGTCACATGTTCTGTCCCCCTTTGCAATGTACAGCGCTGAGTGAACTATTGGCGCTTTATAAATACTGTATAATAATAATAATAATAATAGACACTCCTCTGTCTTTAGGTGATACTAAGGTACTCGATCCTCGGTGTCTCAGCCCTCACAATCTGGTCCTGAAAAGCTTAGTGCCAAGTACTCTGTGCAAGGGAATTCCTGTATGGCAAATGGTGCATAGTTTTGAGCATGCGCACATCTTGCATAGAAAAAAGCACAGGCACATTCTTAATAAAAATGAGCATAGGCTCACGCATGTGCGCAAGAATGTGCGCACGCGAGTGCATGCACGCAGGAGGGCTATTTAAGGAAGACTCTTACTCTCTGTCAGTGCTGACTGGTCTTCAGCTGCTTCCTTGTGTCATGATTGTATTCTGTATATTATCCGTTGCTGACCTGGCTTGCCATTGACCTGCTCTTGGATCCTGTGTATGCTTCTGCTCATCGGTTTCTGATCCTGGCTTACTCCTGACCATGTTCCTGCCTGATGTTTTGGTATCTCATTACGTGCTTGCTGCTGACCCTGGCTACCCCCCTGACTATGTTTCCGGCTCCAGTTCAGCTCTACAGACCCACTGAGTGCTTGCCCTGACTGTCTATCATATCAGCTCCAGTTGTCATGGTGTGTACCAGCCCTTGTTAGAGGTTCCGGCAAGCCACGCACCCAGATCTTGCAGTTCTGGTGGAGTGCTCCTTTAACATTAACTGGTTGTTCCTGTATCTCCTCTGTTCCTGACTAGATGCCCTGCCTGTTCTACTGAGTTTACACCTCCAGGCACAAGTTCTGCAATTAACATCTGCAGGCACTTGTGTTCCTCCTGTCCCTCTGGACCATCTGTTCCACCTTCAGTGGGGCCTGGGCTGGAGATACAAGAGAGGCCGACCTCATCAGTTCAGACTTCTGCCAGACTTCTGCCAGTTACGTGACACTCCTGTCTCTCCTGTCTCTGCACACACAGCATGCAGGTCTCTCCAGCTCTGATCCCCCACAGCAAGGCTCTCTCTCTCGATGCCCAGGAAATCTCTCCACTCTCCTCCACCTTTCAGAGTGTTTGTGGCTCTTGTAGTTTGCAGCTTCATTAATTTCTACAGTACATCTATCCTTGCAAACTACATTTTCCAGGGTTTTATGCAGCTGCATTATAGTCCTTACAGTTTCTCAAGTCCCACTGGCTTCACCTGGTGAGTGGAGGCAGTTGCAGCACAGTGTCTGTATTTGCTCTTCTGTTGGCTAAGCACCTGGCTACAGATACAATCTAAAGCAGAACTCCAGACAAAAAAACACAACATAAAAGTGAATGGCCAATTCAAATCACCTTCAATTTGGAGATTTCCAATACAGTAACCTTTTCTGCTCCTATGTCCATAGTCATTCAACCCAATTCCTCTGAATTCTGAGCTCAGGTCATCTTGAACCCATTCCAAGCCTTTGACTGGACAGTGAAAGAAAAAGCAGTACAACAATAAGATCATCTCTGTCACTCTGCTTCCTTCACCTATCAGCATGCTTCATTACAGCGCTGAACTGATTGGGCCAGCCACCAGCACCATAACAACCAATGGCACTCTAGGACCAGGGTGAATGGTGTAATTTATTGCCTACAACATAGCAATGCATGGTGCTAATCCAGGGCAGGAGACATGTAGGGCCACCTCCAGCATTCAGGAATACCCCTTCATCCAGACATGCTTCACCCCCCACTCTCCCTGCCAAACTGCTGAATTCATAAGGTAGGGCTCTGAAGGAAAAAGGGGACTCTGTGATGGGGGAATCTAATGTATAAAGGAGACCCTAAAGGGAGGACTTTGATGTAATGAGGGGACTCTCATTGAACATTGGGGAACTGGAGAAAGTACAGAGAAGGGCAATCAAACTGATAAGAGGCATGGAGATCAGCTATGAGGAAAGATTAGAGGAACTGAATTTATTCTCTCTTGAGAAGAGGAGATTAAGGGGGATATGATCTCCATGTATAATACATAAGGGGGGATATGATCTCCATGTATAATACATAAGGGGGGATATGATCTCCATGTATAATACATAAGGGGGATATGATCAACATGTATAATACATAAGGGGGATATGATCTCCATGTATATTACATAAGGGGGGATATGATCACCATGTATAATACATAAGGGGGATATGATCTCCATGTATAATACATAAGGGGGGATATGATCACCATGTATAATACATAAGGGGGGTATAATCTCCATGTATAATACATAAGGGGGGATATGATCTCCATGTATAATACATAAGGGGGGATATGATCTCCATGTATAATACATAAGGGGGGATATGATCTCCATGTATAATACATAAGGGGGATATGATCTCCATGTATAATACATAAGGGGGATATGATCTCCATGTATAATACATAAGGGGGGATATGATCTCCATGTATAATACATAAGGGGGGATATGATCACCATGTATAATACATAAGGGGGATATGATCACCATGTATAATACATAAGGGGGGATATGATCTCCATGTATAATACATAAGGGGGCATATGATCTCCATGTATAATACATAAGGGGGATATGATCACCATGTATAATACATAAGGGGGGATATGATCTCCATGTATAATACATAAGGGGGATATGATCTCCATGTATAATACATAAGGGGGGATATGATCACCATGTATAATACATAAGGGGGGATGTGATCTCCATGTATAATACATAAGGGGGGATATGATCTCCATGTATAATACATAAGGGGGGATATGATCTCCATGTATAATACATAAGGGGGGATATGATCTCCATGTATAATACATAAGGGGGGATATGATCTCCATGTATAATACATAAGGGGGGATATGATCTCCATGTACAATACATAAGGGGGGATATGATCTCCATGTATAATACATAAGGGGGGATAAAGTTGATCCAGGGAATATCTAATTGCCACTTGGGGGATCAGGAAGGAATTTTTTTCCCTGCAGGAGCAAATTGGATCATGCTTTGCTGTTTTTTTTTTGCCTTCCACTGAATCAGCTGTGGGTATAGGATTATAACTTTTTTTTTTAATGGTTGAATTGGATGGACTTTTGTCTTTTTCCAGCCAGACTAACTATGTAACTCTGTGAAGGTGGAATCTCATGTAATGGGGAGACTCTGACTATGGGACCCTAAAGGGAACACTCATGATGAGGGTACGCTGATATGAAGGGGAGCTTCTGATGTGATGGGGGGGACCTCTGATATGTTAGGGGTCTTTGATGTGATGGAGGTCTCTGATGTGATGGGGAGGGACTCAGAGTGCATCTCTGACTTGAGGTTAATTTCATCAAGGAGGTCATATGCATCCTCCCAGGCTCTGGTTTCCCAATGATCATAAGTGACATTTACATTTTAGACTGGGGTGCCTTCAGATTTTGCATACTTTAAAAGCCGAGACCAAAAAAAGTAAAAAAAGAGTAATACTGGTCTACAAAAAGGAGGCTTTTACAGGTATATAACATGCATACAATCCATTAAATGGACATATAACCTTCTGTGATGATTTTTGTTGAAACAAATGGTTTGGCAGGGTCTCTTTAATAATTTCTGTCTCCATTTGAAACAATTGGTGTGAAATGTCAATAAAATTATCGTTCCTGTGACAATGACATCCATTGCATGTGATGTAAATGGCTGAATGTGTTCATAATAGAAACAGAAAGGAATTTCAAGCCCCCAACTCAGGCTCCATTATGTCACATCTGGGATCCGACTTGAACATTACAGAGAAAATTAGGGCAAAGTTGTCCACGGAAAGACACAAATGTGTCAGCTTATGTTCAGCAAAGATGACACGCCAGGCAGGACGGCACAAATCTACTAACTGGCATGAATGTGTCGCAGTTGTTTGCAAAGTAATGTAATTAGCATATATACATCTGGTCCTAAAATGTTCAGCGCATTGAATCATCCGTTTTCGTATGCCACGCTGATATATTCAGACAGACCTCATTACATGTCACATCCCATTGCTGGGGATTTGTCCATAAAACTATCTTGCTCCAGAATATAGAAATAATATCAGAAAATGGTGAACATAAGTTATGGTGTACGAATGCTATCGAGGGATGGCAGGATAGGTGGGTTCCTGTCTCAATGACATCTAGTCATTTGGTAGGTGTATGATAGTGATGGACTTAGGCGGATAGAGGTTCATTCAAATGTATCAAGAATAGAATGCATTTTTTTTTCGCTTCTGCATTTCTGATCCCAGTAATATAATCGTTCAATGGATGAACAGCTTCAAAGTGTGCGCTTAGGAGGGCCTAGTACAAACTTCCATCTCACTTCCGTAACTTTTTAAAAAAACATTTTATTTGTTAGTAACAACCCCATTAGGAGCACTGTTTGAAATCTTTATTTGTTAGGAACAACCCTGATCAGGACACTGTTTAAATTCTTTATTTGTTAGTATAAAGCCTGTTAAGAACATAAGAACACTGTTTAAAATGTTTGTTTGTTAGGAAAAACCCTGTTAAGAGCAGTGTTTAAAATCTTTATATATTAGGAACAACCCTGTTAGCAATACTGTTTAAAATCTTTATGTTTTAGGAACAACCCTGTTAGGAGCACTGTTTAAAATCTTTATTTTTTAGGAACATCCCTGCTAGGAGCACTGTTTACATTTTTCATTTGTTAGGAACAACCCTGTTAGGAGCACTGTTTAAAATCTTTATTTTTTAGGAACAACCTTGTTAGGAACACTTTTTAAAATCCTTATTTGTTAGGAACAACCTTGTTAAGAACACTGTTTAAAATCTTTTGCTTGTTAGGAAAAACCCTGTTAGGAACAGTAGATACAGCCAATGCATTTTGAGGGAAAGAACTGCCCTTCTTCAGGGCTAACATGTGAAGAACAGTAAATGTATAACAAACTAAAATTGTAATAATAGTAATAACTGCTAAAGTACATTTATGAAGATCCAATCTAGTGGCAAGTGGATTGGTATGCCCAAGATTCACACCAAACCTTTGAAACTGTCACCAATCTGCATGTGTTATGCTATAACTTAGAACCTGGGCACCTTGCTTTAAACCCACTTCAATTTCCTAGGCAAGGTTTTCATGTAAAAGGACAGTAAATACTTGCTTCTCCTACTGGACGTGCTTCTAAACATTGCTACAATCCCAAGAAATCTTCATGTGAAGACTGTAAGGAAAGCAACACATCTGGGAGTATTGATCTTCTGGATACCCCGCAGCTCTCCTTGGTTTCTCCTGCTCCTCACAGAATAAAGTGCTGATGTGAAGGTCAGCAAAAGGAATCGGTAACAGCTGCGGGGGACCCAGTAAACCAACATACCAAGCCGTGTTGGTTTCCCTGTTGACATAACTAAAATATTTCTCAGGATCAGAGTTATGTTCGGTGGCGCGGGCACTTTGTTTTTCTATAAAGTGTGACTGAATGTAGTGGGGTTGATTTACTAAAGGCAAAAGGCTGTTCTCTTGGCAAGGGATTTTGCACTTTCACTAGGGAATTTGCTCCATAATTTAGTGAATGAGGTGAGGCTCTGGTGACTTCCATC
The DNA here is from genome assembly GCF_062004578.1 of Staurois parvus. Classification (NCBI taxonomy): domain Eukaryota; kingdom Metazoa; phylum Chordata; class Amphibia; order Anura; family Ranidae; genus Staurois; species Staurois parvus. The sequence goes on along the minus strand of NW_028318185.1, from coordinate 1,285,310 downwards.
ATCCAGCCATGTAAAGCAAGCAAAACTGCTGTTTTTTTTTTAATTTTCCTTACATGTACTTGGGTATTCTTTACAAAGTGAAACTTCACCACATTCACTAAGTTCTGGGGCAAAATTCCGTTGCAAAGTGAACAGACTAATTGCCTTTAGTATATCAACTCCATTGTGTTATGGAGTTGTTCTTTTATGTACATTTATTGATACATTGGGGTTGATTTACTAAAGGAAAATAAGCTGTTCAGATTGTAAGGGAAGTTGCACTTTGTAAGAGAAATTGCCCAAGACCTTAGTGAATGTGGTGAAGTTTCACTTTGCAAAAATATACCCAATCACGTGCAAGTAAAAGAAAAAAACATTTTTGCTTGCACATGATTGGAAGATGGAAGTTAGCAGAGCTTCACATCATCACCAGTCTCTGGGTCAAGTTCTCTTGCAAAGTGCAACTTTCCTTGCAAAGTGCAACTTCCCTTGTAAAGTGAACAGTCTATTTGCCTTTAGAAAATCAACACCATTATTAGGGCCCATGCTCATCACCACTTGGGGACGCACAATGCAAAATTCAGGTGTATTTCCCAGCCCCAGGTATTGCATACAGCCTCCTATAGACATCGATGGCTGTAACTCGCAGTACGCTGGCATAGATCAGTAGTTACAAAAACACACACGGGTGCAGACATATAACCTCTAAAATTTCTATAGCGCTCATGTGACTAATACATTTGACTCTCCTTACATACAGGCAAGGGCTGGTGTGAGAACCACACTTCCATTGATCGAAAAACAGCATTTTTTGCACAGCCTCAGACTGATAGAGATGGTTATGTACAGGGCCGGAACAAGGTGGGGGAAAAAGGGAAATGCTCCCTGGACGTTGTGCTCTATATGCAGGGAGCATGCTGGAATCTCCTTCCAGCTGCTATCTTCTTCCTGCCTTTCGCTGACAGGAGTGACTGCAGTGCCATTCCTATCAGCAGGACTTTTCTTCATCTGGAAGGCGACGGTGCTTTGTACCGCCAATTCCGGCACTAGCTCTGTATTCACAGTTGTCACTCATAAGCTGAATCCGGCTTCCTGCGCTGATTTCTATTTAGGAGTGACAGTGCAGCCTCAGCCAATGAGTGGCTTCCAGGAGGCTGGTTTCTCATGCTGCAGAGCAGGGAGCACCCACCATAGTGTGATAGACCAGCCTCTTAGCAGTTGCTCCTCCTGCACTGAGGACTGGGTGGAAGTAGCTGGGGGTGGGTGGAAGAGCTCTGTACTGGGACTAGTGGGAGGAACTTTGTAGTAGGGACAGAGAAAGGAGGGGTTGTGGGAGTGGTCTATATTGAGGTGGAGGGGTGGATGATGAGCTCAGGTGTGTTCGGGCAGCAGTCAGCCAATCATAGGCAGCGGAGACATTCCCCAGCTCGCAGTCACACATATGCAGGAAGCATATACTGTATCTCCTAGACTGTAAGCTCTAAAAAGCAGGGCCCTCTGTTTCCTCTTGTACCAAATTGTATTGTAACTGTAACGTCTACCTTCATTTTGTAAAGCGCTGAGCAAACTGTTGGCGCTATATAAATCCTGTATAATAATAATAATAATGAATGCGGCTGTAGTGTGGGGGGAAAGCTGTTGCCACCTATGATTGGCTGTTAGCCAACCCTAGTGATGAGTTTTGTAGTGGGGTTGGGGGGTGGGGCAGGGTTGAGGGAAGAGCTCTATACTGGGTAGGTGAGGGTGGGGGAGGAGCATTGTAGTGGTGCTTATTCTAGTGACATCACCAATGCAGGGACGTTTTTTCCTTCCAGTGACACCTCGGACGCAGTGGTATTGTTTTCTTCTTATTGATACCACCAATGCAGGGGTATTTTTTCTTATCAATGACATCACTGAGCCAGGGACCTTTTTCCTTCAAGTGACACCACGGAAGCAGGGGCATTGTTTTCTTCTTATTGACACCACCAATGCAGGGGTACTTTTTCTTATCAATGACATCACTGAGCCAGGGACCTTTTTCCTTCAAGTGACACCACGGAAGCAGGGGCATTGTTTTCTTCTTATTGACACCACCAATGCAGGGGTACTTTTTCTTATCAATGACATCACTGAGCCAGGGACCTTTTTCCTTCAAGTGACACCACGGAAACAGGGGCATTGTTTTCTTTTTATTGACACCACCAATGCAGGGGTATTTTTTCTTATCAATGACATCACTGAGCAAGGGACTTTTTTCTTTCAAGTGACACCTCAGACTCAGGGACATTTTTTCCCTACAGTGACACCATTCATGCATGGGACATTTCTTTCCTTTCGTGACACCATCGATGCAGGAGATTTTTTTTTTCTCGGAGACCTCACTGATTCAGGGACATATTTTCATTCCAGTGACACCACTGACTCAGGGACAATTTCCCATTCCAGTCACACCACTGGACATTGTTTTCCTATGCCATTGTTAGACCAATATTTATGCAGTGATCTTAAACTTTTCTGTACTTTGTAGTGTACCATAAACATTGGTACTATGTCATTGCATGCCACATCAATAGTATGAAACACTTTTGATCCTGTCCCATTCCCTACCCAACAGGGAGCTTGGGGTGTCCAATAGGCAGGGAATTATGGGGCGGTGGGGTGCCAGGGGGGTGCTTTTGGGGCACAGTTTCCCATTTTCGTCCTAGGCACTGGCCGACATTGTCCTGGCACTGGTTACATACAAAGACTGACAGCACGGCTTTGGGTTTTTTTTCAATGGCATCAGAATTAATTGACAGACACATCTGCCCTGCAGGTATCTTTCTTCTGACTGGTATTGCTTCAAGTGGGTCTTATATTCCCATAGACCTGTATAAAAATGAAAAGCCACTTAAAATTACCAAAAGCTCATCGATACAAACCCCTAAGTGTTTCTTTAGAACAGTAAATTTAAATCTAACACCTAAACCCCACATTGATAAACAAAAAATTAATACAGCTATTTTCAAAAACCTTAAAAAAAACAGGCTTCAGGCTCCTCTGCTTCTACAGGTTTCACAGTCCAGACAGTAGAAGATTGATTCCAATCTTTCCCCGAGCCAATTATGATTAAAGCACTAATTAAATGTCATTCTAGCCCACATGTTCTCTTCATTTTTAACGGCTGACCATTTAAATGTCATGGCTTTCCATAAGTTCTTAAATTAACTCATTTTTTATAGCGCCTGTAAAGTATTTGCCGGTCTCCTACACTCCCAATCAATTGCCCACTGCTCTGTAGGTTGGTCCTCTGGCAGTTGTACCAAACAAGCAATCAGCAATTCCCAAGGAATAGAAAGTCCATATTTTATTATGTCCTATTTGTTATATGGTGAGTTAACCTTTTCATGAAAAATTTAAAGTTGAACTAACTTCTAATATCCCAGCCACCCCACCCCTCCAGATCCCCATGGCAGATATCAGCAGTGATGCCCCATGCTGCCGGTGTAGCATTCCATACACCATACACCACAATTCATAGTCCCGTAGTGAGTATCTACCATAATGTTCACAATGGCAAGCACTCATTGGTCAGTGCAGTCAGCTGACCATACTAACCAACAGGAAGCACATCTTAGGCTTCCTCTTCTGGTAAAGTGTCCCAGAAGAAAGAAGTGCCTCTTATTGGTCATCGGCGCTCATGGTAACGCTGACCAATAAGCACTTGCCATTGCAAGCATTATGATGGATGCTCGGCTTACCCAATCCACAGAGTCTAAGTACATGCTGGTTTTCACTGCAACTTCTGATGGTGAAGATTGGTTTTCTGGTATTAAGTCATGGATGGCCCTTAGGATCACTCTATCAAGGGGTGTGCCAGGCAAAGGAAGGCTACGATATGGAGATGGGACAACAGAGAGTGACAAGGTCCAGGCAGAGGATGGCAATGGGCAAGGTAGCAGAACTGTGGTCAGGACAGTCTAGATCGGTAGTGGGCAAGATAGCAAAGATGGCCAGGACAATCCTGGTCTGCAATGGGTGAGACAGCAAAGAGGGATTAGGACAATCTTGGTCAGCAACTGGCAAGACAGCAAAGATGGGGGACAATCCTGGTTGGCAATGGGCAAGTCAGCAAAGAGGGGTCAGGACACTCCAGGTAACAATGGGCAAGTCAGCAAAGAGGGGTTAGGACAATCCTGGTCAGCAATGGGCAAGGCATCAAAGAGGGGTCAGGACAATCCTGGTTGGCAATGGGCAAGGCATCAAAAGAGGGGTCAGGACAATCCTGGTTGGCAATGGGCAGGGCAGCAAAGAAGGGTCAGGACATTCCTGCTCAGCAATGAGCTCAGCAATGAGCAAGGCATCAAACGGGTCAGGAGAATCCTGATCGGCAGTGGGCAATACAGCAAAGAAAAGTCAGGACAATCCTGGTCAGCAATGGGCAGGGCAGCAAAGAAAAGTCAGGACAATCCTGGTCAGCAATGGGCAAGGCATCAAAGAGAGGTCAGGACAATCCTGGATGGTAATAGGCTATACAGCAAAGAGAGGTCAGGACAATCCTGGATGGTAACAGGCTATACAGCAAAGAGAGGTCAGAACAATCCTGGATGGTAACAGGCTATACAGCAAAGAGAGGTCAGGAGAATCCTGGATGGTAACAGGCTATACAGCAAAGATGGGTCAGGAAAATACTGGCTGGCAACGGGGCAAGACAACAGAAGAGTAGTCAGGTCATTTTCGGAGTCTTCAGGAAGAAGTCTGCATTGACAGCTCTGTATTTTCTCATTTTTTTAAAGGTCTACTTTAAAAAATGATACTATAAGGACTTGTTCACACTAGCAGTTAAAGGGCAGTAAAACCCAGTGGCTGAGCTGCATTTCTTTTCTCAAAAATCACTCCCCCTCAAGCTGCTATGTCAGCGGCCAGGGGGTGTACACATGATGTTGCCATGATGCTTTGCTTCCCAGCCATGGCAGGATATATAGTCCCTGTCACTCTCAACAGGCATACATCTCATTCAAGTGAATGTGGCCATTTTGCAAATACACGTGGTTGCAGCATGCTACTGCAGGGTTCAAGGGGTTAAAGCAGGAGGTGAGGAGGCGATACAACCTTCTCACAACCTGTCGAATACTCAGCGGAATCTGGATCACTCTTCAAAGACCAGCAGCAGGGTTTATACCCCTTGTCGCTCTTGGCGGTCACACAACCTATTCAAGTGAATGTGGCCGCTTTGCAAACGCCCCGTAATACATGTGGTTTCGTCACGCTAATGCAGAGTTTAAGGGGTTAAAGCAGGCAGTTCGGAGGTGATACAGCCTCCTCACTGCCTGTGAAATGCTTTGCAGAATGAGGATCGCTCTTTAGAGACCAAAGCGGGTGTGAACGAGCCCCAACAATCGGCCTATGGGAGGATGGAGCCAAAATCAAGCTCTGCATTGAATGCTAATGACAGACGCACGGTCGGATTGATGGATTTTTCATGGGTGGTATTTTAATTGATCACTTTTGAAGAGACATCAGTAGGGTGCAGTTACCTTAATTCCTGCCCATACATCCTGAATCCAATTGTCCTAAATGGTGTTGTTAGTGAATATCTGCACAGAATGTAAATGCGGTGTTGGTGTAAAGTCGTTAAATCCTGCAGGTGGCAAATTTCAAGCAGATGCTCGATTTTCCAAATATAGTCAGACTTAATTGCCGCGCTTCAGACTCAATGACACATCTCACTTAAATTTAGAGGGATTTTTTCATTTCCTCTTTTTTTTTTTTCAAGTGAAATGATTTATTTTATTAGCCGTAGAGTATACTTTCCTTTTCTGCATCTAGAGCTGAAATTGCATACAATGAAAATCTTATCTATAGCAGATGTTACCTCTGACATGCTACATTCATGCTTTATGCATGTCTGGAACAGGGGCGGACTGACCATTTGGAAACTCGGGCACTGCCTGAGGGCCCGGGGTCAGTAGGGTCCCCATGAGATGCCCCTAGTACCTTTTTCATAGGCTTTTTTGTGTTTGCGCAAGGACACAGGGGCCCCTTGATCCCCTATTGCCTGGGGGCCCCATGAGTTGTCAGTCCGCCCCTGGTCTGGAACATGCACAAAAATTTCACATTTTCCCAACACGCACAGAAACGCGCTGCCCTTTAGCAGAGGCAAAGCAGTGCCGTTAATTGTTAATGACACCCCCACCCACCTGCTAATGCAAGCGTTTTTGCTGTGGAACCATGCGGTTCAGTGCGGCGCCATTTTGCAAAAGGGTTAGGAAACTTCTCGCATTTCTCGCATGTAGGGCAGCCCATTGAAATAGAAGGACTGCCATACATAAGACAGCCAGGAAAGCCTAAGGCCATGTTCACACTTGAGCATTTTTCAGATCCATGCTCACAAAAAGTTCAACAAGGAAATCCAATTAATTTCAATGGCCCCTGTTCACATTCAAATGTTTTGTCGCCTGTTGCTCAAAAAAAGTACATGCCCTATCAGGGGCGGACTGACAACTCATGGGGCCCCCGGGCAATAGGGAATCATGGGGCCCCTGTGTCCTTGCCCAAACCAGGGGCGGACTGACCATTCGAGCACTTGGGCACTGCCCGAGGGCCCAGGGTCAGTAGGGGGCCCCATGAAATGGCCCTGGTACCTTTTTATAGGCGTTTTTGGGTGTGCTTTGAGTGTAGGCAAGGACAAAGGGGCCCCATGATCCCCTATTGCCTGGGGGTCCCATTAGTTGTCAGTCCACCCCTGGCCCAAACTCAAAAAAGCCTATGAAAAAGGTACCAGGGGCATCTCATGGGGCCCCCTACTGACCCCGGGCCCTCAGGCAGTGCCTGGGTTTCCAAATGGTCAGTCCGCCCCTATGCGCTACTTTTTAGACAGATTTGAGCTTTTTTGTCCCCATAGACTTGAATGGAAAATGCTTGAACAGTAAGAACTGAGCACTTTTGAGCGTTTTTTTCAAGCGTTTTGTTCTCAAGTCTGTGTGCAGAAGCCACGTGCTTGATTCTGCTTTTATTATTATTATTATTATTATACAGGATTTATATAGCGTCAACAGTTTGCTCAGCGCTTTACAATATAAAGGGAGACAATACAGTTATAATACAATTTAATACAGGAGGAATAGAGGGCCCGGCTCGTTGGAGCTTACAATCTAAGAAGGCAACTGTTGTACAGGTATGTGTCTAGGACACATCTTCACAGGTTTCTATTGGCCACAGCAAAAATGCCTAAAATAAAAATGCCTGAAAAAACACCTATAATCTTCCCAAAACCGCTAAAAAAAACCCTGAAAAAACAAAAATGCTTGAAAAAATGCCTGGAAATGCTCAGCTCAGTGTGAATGTACCCTAAGATTCCATTCACACCATGCAGTTCTGACATAGTGTGAACCGGCAGATATAAAAGATAGAAATTATTGCAGCTCTGTATTATTCATTAATATAGTGGTCTCCAAACGGCCATGGAATGTGGCAATTTGCATACCTTTATCCACCCCCTTGGGCTCTATTCCTTTCACTGATATGAGGCACTATTCCTCCCCACTGACACCAATGGTTGGGCACTATTCCTCACACTGACACCAATGATGGGGCACTATTCCTTCCACTGACACCAATGGTTGGGCACTAGTCTCCCACTGACACCAATGAAGGGGCACCATTCCTTCCACTGACACCAGTGGTGGGCCTCTGTCCCTTCCACTAATACCAATGATGAGGCAGTATTCTCACTGATACCAATGATGGGGCACTATTCCTCTCACTGACACCAATGATGGAGCACTATTCCTCCACTGACACCAATGATGGAGCACTTTTCCTTTCACTGACACCAATGATGGGGCACTATTCCTCCACTGACACCAATGATGGAGCACTATTCCTTTCACTGACACCAATGATGGAGCACTATTCCTTTCACTGACACCAATGATGGGGCACTATTCCTCCACTGACACTAATAATGGAGCACTATTCCTTTCACTGACACCAATGATGGGGCACTATTCCTCCCACTGACACCAACAATGGAGCACTGATATTTCCCCTAATACCAAAGGTGGGGCAGTGTTTACTCCCACTGATGCCAGGACATTTTTTTACTCCCACTGGCCACAGTCCTGCCCTGTCGAATTCTGAAGGACAATAAATTGACCCTTTGTTTAGAAAGTTTGGAGACCCATGCATTAATGCAACGTTATTTGTATTTTGTAAATGCATACTGTGCAAGCAAATTATTTGATGTGGCCTCAGCCTCCTACAATCCTCTGTACAGCAGAGCTCAAACTGGGAGAGGGGAAGCAGCTGCTTCTCTCTCGCTATCCAGTCACAGGCTGTGGGATGGAAAAGACATGTTAGGGTTTCCTGAAAAGGAAATGACCTTCGGAAGCTGTGCCCAAAAAAGGCAGGTGGAGAGTAAATGAATAGTCACCAGTATTGCCTGTGGTCTCCCTGCAGCTGCTCTCTTCCCCATTACTGACTTTGCATGCCTGGGCTTTGCTTCCTCATGTAGCCCTACCCCCCTAGGGGGTCGCTGAGTTTTGGGTCCCCCTACAGTTCTGCACAGTCAGGCAACACACATTTTCCTCTATATGTTCTTTCAGAGTCAGTAAACAGTCCTTGAGCTTGGTTTTGTGATTTTATTAAGGGGTTGTTAACTTGGAAGGGGTTGAGGGGCGCAGGGGATGCCCAAGGGAACTGCAGACTTGAGGACAAACTCCTCAAGTCTCTCCTCTGAGAGCAGTCCAGCTCTCTGGTGTACCTCCTCAGACCCCAGATGAACCCTCCTCCCCTTCCAGCTGTACTGAGGGTATTCCCTGGGCAAGGGGGCCCAGAAACTGCCAACTTGAAACAGTACCAGATGAGGAGCTAGTTAGGTTCTCCACCTGACTGCCCTCTCCCCTTATTCAGCCTAGGGGGTGCAGGATTACTCACTCTGTCTCTCCTGCAAGCTTGGTGGGTTGATGGCTTCTTTCAGGCCCGGCGCTGGGCTGGCTCCTTCCCTGCTCCACAGGCTGTCCTCTCTCAGGAGACATTGAGACTGAGAGATCCTCCTTTCCAGCACCCTGCTAGTAGGTAGGACCCTTCCTTGGGCCCCCTCCCTGGCTCTGCACTCCAACCTTCACTCCATCTTCCAGCCGACACTCTCCTGCTGATTGGGCTCAATCATATTTAAGAGCTGTCCTGGCCCCATGTCAAGCATCCTGCTTGGTGATTGGTCAAGGTTCCTTAAGTATACAGGCCAGCTCCTCCTCACCCCCCCACCCACTGACTTCTAGAAAGTTCTCCAGCTTCTAGAGCAGAGGGAGGTATCAGAGATCTGACCTGTAGAGCCCTCTGCCCTGACCTAAAGTAACCTGGCTGACTCACACCCTGGCTCCTAACAAGCCTCTGTAAAAAAAAAAAACTAACTCCCCATAGCTGAACTAGAAGGGTGTTACAATCATATCAAAACCTCCAACAAGGAGAACAGCAGCACAGTAGTCAAAATGTCAAATGTCAAGCCAAATCTCCTGAGATTGGCAGTCAGAGGCAGCAGTGCCTTAGACCTGCCCTGCAGACATAGAACAATTGGGCTGAAGACACAGGGGTGCCTAGGCACACTCACATACCAAGAAGTGCACTACTATTTTTCAGGAGGATTTCCGGGCAAAATTAATTTTTAAGGGTAATGCTTATCTACAAATGACATTTCCAAATGGTCCCTATAGCATAGCAAATATTTGCCTTTTGAGTTCACTTCCACTTTAACTGCAATAAAAAAGGGTTTCTCTCCTGCCAGGCAGAACTCAGCTGCATAAATTTCAGAACTGGATGGACAGAATCACAAATCCTTTGGCAAGCAAAAGCTCCCATATGTGTATTTCATCTTTTAATTTAGCTGTTTGACAGGAGCTCAAAAGAGGATTCCAGTGAGAATGATAATCTGCCCCGAGACTTCAATAAAATAGCAAATAACATTTCGGAAAATAATTGCAAATCGATTCTTTTTAGATTCCTGGTTCTGGGAGAGCTGCTGCCATACAGATTAGCATTTCCATGAGACTGTGGACACAGCGCCTTGAAAGATTTAGGCATAATAAAGGTATTTGAAGATGAAGTCATATAGCTGAAATACATACAGTGGGGCAAAAAAGTATTTAGTCAGCCACCAATTGTGCAAGTTCTCCCTCTTAAAAAGATGCGAGAGGCCTGTAATTGGCATCTTAGGTAGACCTCAACTATGAGAGACAAAATGAGAAAACAAATCCAGACAATCACATTGGCTGATTTGGAAAGAATTTATTTGCAAATTATGGTGGAAAATAAGTATTTGGTCACCTACAAACAAGCAAGATTTCTGGCTCTCACAGACCTGTACCTTCTTCTTTAAGAGGCTCCTCTGTCCTGCACTCATTACCTGTATCAATGGCACCTGTTTGAACTTGTTATCAGTATAAAAGACAGCTGTCCACAACCTCAAACAGTCACACTCCAAACTCCACTATGGTGAAGATCAAAGAGCTGTCGAAGGACACCAGAAACAAAATTGTAGACCTGCACCAGGCTGGGAAGACTGAATCTGCAATAGGCAAGCAGCTTGGTGTGAACAAATCAACTGTGGGAGCAATAATTAGAAAATGGAAGACATACAAGACCACTGATAATCTCCCTAGATTAGATCTGGTGCTCCATGCAAGATCTCACCCCGTGGGGTCAAAATGATCACAAGAACGGTGAGCAAAAATCCCAGGACCACACGGGGGGACCTAGTGAATGACCTGCAGAGAGCTGGGACCAACGTAACAAAGGCTACCATCAGTAACACACTACGCCGCCAGGGACTCAGATCCTGCAGTGCCAGACGTATCCCCCTGCTTAAGTCAGTACATGTCCGGGCCCGTCTGAAGTTTGCTAGAGAGCATTTGGATGATCCAGAAGAGGATTGGGAGAATGTCATATGGTCAGATGAAACCAAAATAGAACTGTTTGGTAGAAACACAACTCGTCGTGTTTGGAGGAGAGAGAATGCTGAGTTGCATCCAAAGAACACCATACCTACTGTGAAGCATGGGGGTAGCAACATCATGCTTTGGGGCTGTTTCTCCGCAAAGGGACCAGGACGACTGATCCATGTACAGGACAGAATGAATGGGCCCAGTATCGTGAGATTTTGAGTGCAAACCTCCTTCCATCAGCAAGGGCATTGAAGATGAAAAGTGGCTGGGTCTTCCAACATGACAATGATCCCAAACATACCGCCCGGGCAACAGAGTGGCTTCGTAAGAAGCATTTCAAGGTCCTGGAGTGGCCTAGCCAGTCTCCAGATCTCAACCCCATAGAAAACCTTTGGAGGGAGTTGAAAGTCCGTGTTGCCCAGCGACAGCCCCAAAATATCACTGCTCTAGAGGAGATCTGCATGGAGGAATGGGCCAACATACCAGCAACAGTGTGTGCCAACCTTGTGAAGACTTCCAGGAAACGTTTGACCTCTGTCATTGCCAACAAAGGATATATAACAAAGTATTGAGATGAACTTTTGTGATTGTCTGGATTTTTTTTCTCATTTTGTCTCTCATAGTTGAGGTCTACCTCTGATGCCAATTACAGGCCTCTCTCATCTTTTTAAGTGGGAGAACTTGCACAATTGGTGGTGGCTGACTAAATACTTTTTTGCCCCACTGTATATGGAACTTTTTTTTTACCTGTCAAAGAATCTATTAGTGATGGGCTGAACACCCCCCTGCTTGATTTGTGGTTGGACATTCGAACCTAACGAAAGTTCGACTGCGAACTTCGAACAAAGGGGACAAATCACTAAGTGGTATCTTACTGCATCTGAGTATGAGGTAAGATCCCGCACAGCTACTAAAATACTGCATGAGTTATATTATTCAGTCATGCGGTATTTTACTAGTGAAAACATTCTTTCATGTTTCAGCTGTCAGCGGGATTCCTTGCTGAAAGCTGAATGTAAAAAGAATCACCGGCATTGCCCGGAAATTAAAAAAGAAAAGTGTGGGTCCTCCAATTTATACCAAGCCCTTTGGGTCTGGTATGGATTTTGAGGGAACCCCCATGCCAAAAAAAATATGAAGAAAGAAAAGAAAGACATGGGAGCCTCCCTCAAAATCAATACCAGACCCTTATCTGAGCATGCAACCCGGCAAGTCAGGAAAGGGGGAACGAGTGAGCACCTCTCCCCTCCTCCTGAACCATACCAGGCCACATGCCCTCAACATGGGGGGGGGTGCTTTGAGGCTCCCCCCCAAAGCACATTGTCACCATGTTGATGGTGACAAGGGCCTCTTCCCCACAACCGTGGCCAGTGGTTGTGGGGGTCTGCGGTTGGGGGGCTTATCAGAATCTGGAAGCCCCCTTTAACATGGTACAGCTACTCATTTACAAGAAAAAAAGTGTAGTTTAAAAAATGACAGTAGACAGTCTTTGACAAGTCCTTTATTAAAAACAAAAAAAATGTCCCCCGAAGTAGATCCAACGTCAATCACGATGCCCGCGCCACCGCCAATCCGATAAAAGAAAATAAGAAATCTCTCGGCTCTCGATGCTGGCTCCCGCCGTCTGACAGCAGTGCCGGGATGACAGTTCTTAAATACTCGGATTTTGTCACAACGGGAGGGGTCACTCCTCCCCCTTGTGATGTCATCATGCGCTATGATTGGCCAAAGCATTGCACCTGACCTGTGGTCAGGTACATTGTTTTGGTCAATGACAATGCACTGTCAGGGTGCAGTGCATTGTGGGGAGCGGTGGGCGAATAGTCCACCGAATGCGCTTACCTCTCATGAACGGCTGATGTTTGAGTCGAACTTATGTTTGACTAGAACATCATGCCCAACACTAGAATTTATAATTCTGTTCAGCCAGTCTTATGATCTAGGCACCCCTGCCAGACAACACAGCCAGATCCCGAACCTTCAGTGCTGCAGCAACACAGCTTGGCCAAAATTCTCCCAGCCAGCTCAGTAGTCATTAAAGCATTCTGATAAGTTATCCCTCTTCTCCTTCCTGTGCACATGTGCCCTGCAACAGAATCTAATAGGCTGAGAGTGGTGCCTCTCCCTCCCGCAGACTCTGTGCAGGGGGTTGTATGGCAGCACTGAGATTTTGGGAAGGAGAGCTCTGCCTCATAGAGGGACTTGTTGAGCTGCTAAATAGAGTCCACTGTTCACATATGGGCAGTCAGCTGGATGGGTGGAGGGAGTTCTGGACTGCAACTGGGACTCACCCCATCAGTAATGAGGCAGCTGATAGGAAAATCCTGTTTGATTTTAAATGTGACAGACAACTATACAAGGTTGTACAACTGCTCATTGCACAACCATGCTGACATACACACAATGCTAGAACACACAAATATACAGTTGTGTTCAAAATAATAGCAGTGTGTTGAAAAAAGTGAATAAAGCTCAAAATCCTTCTAATAGCTTTTATTTCCATCCACACAAATGCATTGGGAACACTACACATTCTATTCCAAATCAAAACATGAAGAAAAATAGATCAAATTTGTGTTTCTCTAAAAAAAAATGGAAGAAAAGTGAATATTAGACTGTTCAAAAAAAAATCACAGTGTTTGTATTCTTCTTTACAAACTCAAACATTCACTATATAAACTGAAAAATGTTTGAAGATTTTGCTTTCCTTTGAATCACTTAATGAATATCCAATCAACTCCAATCAATCCAAACCAATCTCCAATCAACTTTTTAATCAAGGTACGCTGTTCTTCTGAACAATGTCTGGAACGACCCATTTTCCTCAGAATTTCAGAGAGAAATGCACTGTAACCAGCATGTACAACATTTGCTGCCTTCCTTCCTTAAATAAGGGCAATAATTGCCACCTGTTTTTCAAAGAATGAATGACCTCACTAATAGAACTCCACACTGCTATTATTTTGAACATGCCCCTTTCAATGAGTGATTCAATGACACAGAATCAGCAGCATGCATGGCATGCCTGTTGGGTCTGTTGGATTTCTATTACTCTACTACACCTGCTAGTAAATTATTTGCCATGTAGAAATATCATTTCTACCAAAAACAGTGATTGATCCGGTTAGTGATGTCTGACTGCTATTATTTTGAACACAGCTGTAGATGGAAAGTAGCTGCAAAGAGGCTTCAGGAGATCATCAGTGCTAAACTTCAGCAAAGGATGAAAAAGTATGAAAAGCTCAAGGAAAGTAGTAATTATATGGTGAAGATGCTGTTTATGATGGTCTAGATGAAGAGTCCCTAAACTTTTTAAATAAAGGACCAGTTCATTGTCCTTCAGATTTTGGTGGGTCAGATAGTGTCTGGTAGGAGCAGTAAATGCCCCAGCATCAATGGTCAGTGGGAGTAAGCAATGTCTCAGATTTTGTGATCACTTAAAGAAACTTAAATTACTGTGCCTGTTTTCAGGAGTAAGAGGAAGTATGCCTCATCATTTAGATCAATGTAAGTATTAATTCCACATCACTGGTATTACTTTGAGGAATAGTGTCCCATCATTGTTGTCAGTGGGAGGAATAGTGCCCCACCATTGGTATCAGTGGGAGGAATAGAGCCCCATCATTGGTATCAGTGGGAGGAATAGAGCCCCATCATTGGTATCAGTGGGAGGAATAGAGCCCCATCATTGGTATCAGTGGGTGGAATAGTGCCCCATCATTGGTATTACTTGGAGGAATAGTGCCCCATCATTGTTATTAGTGGGAGGAATAGTGCCCCATCACTAATGTCAGTGGGAGGAATAGTGCCCCATCATTGGTATCAGTGAGAGGAATAGTGCCCCATCATTGGTGTCAGTGAGAGGAATAGTGCCCCATCATTGGTGTCAGTGAGAGGAATAGTGTCCCATCATTGGTATCAGTGAGAGGAATAGTGCCCCATCATTGGTGTCAGCGGGAGGAATAGTGCCCCATCATTGGTATCAGTGAGAGGAATAGTGTCCCATCATTGGTATCACTTGGAGGAATAGTGCCCCACCATTGGTATAAGTGGGAGGAATAGTGCCCCATCATTGGTGTCAGTGGGAGGTATAGTGCCCCATCATTGATGTCAGTGGGAGGAATAGTGCCCCATCATTGGTATCAGTGGGTGGAATAGTGCCCATCATTGGTATCAGTGGGAGGAATAGTGCCCCATCATTTGTATCAGTGAGAGGAATAGTGCCCCATCATTAGTGTCAGTGGGAGGTATAGTGTCACATCATTGATGTCAGTGGGAGGAATAGTGCTCCATCATTGGTATCAGTGGGAGGAATAGTGCCCCACTATTGGTGTCAGTGGGAGGTATAGTGTCCTATAATTGATGCCAGTGGGAGGAATAGTGCCCCATCATTGGTATCAGTGGGAGGAATAGTGCCCCATCATTGGTATCAGTGGGAGGAATAGTGCCCCACTATTGGTGTCAGTGGGAGGTATAGTGTCCTATAATTGAAGCCAGTGGGAGGAATAGTGCCCCATCATTGGTATCAGTGGGAGGTATAGTGCCTCGTCATTGGTGTCACTGGGAGGTATAGTGCCCCATCATTGGTGTCAGTGGGAGGAATAGTGCCCCATCATTGATGTCAGTGGGAGGAATAGTGCCCCATCATTGGTATCAGTGGGAGGTATAGTGCCTCATCATTGGTGTCAGTGGGAGGTATAGTGCCCCATCATTGGTAGCAGTGGGAGGAATAGTGCCCCTTCATTGGTAGCAGTGGGAGGAATAGTGACCCATCATTGGTATCAGTGGGAGGAATAGTGCCCCTTCATTGGTATCAGTGGGAAGAATCTTTCCCCAGTAGTGATGGGCCGAACTACCCCCTGTTTGGTTCGTGAACTTTGAACAGAGGGGGCAATTTACTAAGCAGTATCTTACTGCATCTGAGTATGCGATAGGATACCGCACAGCAGCTAATATACTGCATGAGTGATGTTATGAAGTCATGCGGTATTTTAGTAGTGAAACATTCTGTAATGTTTAGCTGTCAGCGAGGTTCCCTGCTGACAGCTGAATGTAAGAAGAATTGCCAGCATTGCCCAGCATTTGATTTTTTTTTTTGTTTTAATGCATGGGGTCCCCCCTTCCATACCAAAAAACCTTTCGAGTCTGGTATGGATTTTATGGGGAACCCCCACCCCAAAATTTAAAAAAAATGGCATGGGAGTCCTCCCCGAAATCCATACCAGACCCATATCCGAGCATGCAGCCTGGCAGGTCAGCAAAGAAGGGGAACGAGCACCCCCTCCCCCCAAAACCATACCAGGCCACATGCCTTCAACATGGGGGGATGCTTTGGGACAGGGGGGCTCCCCCCAGAGTAACTTGTCACCATGTTGACAAGGGCCTCCTCCTCCATGGCCTGTGGTTGTGGGGGTCTGCGAGTGGGGTGCTTATTGGAATCTAGATGCCCCTTTTAAAAAGGGGGCCCCCAGATCCCGCCTCCCCCATGTGAATGAGTATGGGGTACATGGTACAGAAAAAATAGTGTAGTGTACAAATGACAAGAGACAGTCTTTGACAAGTCCTTTATTAAAAGAAAAAAGAAAAAAAGAAAACGCTCCGCTCTCCGCGCTGGTATCAGTGGGAAGTATAGTGCCTCATCGTTGGTGTCAGTGGTAGGTATAGTGCCCCATCATTGGTGTCAGTGGAAGGTATAGTGCCCTATCATTGATGTCAGTGGGAGGAATAGTGCCCCACCATTGGTATCAGTGGAAGGAATAGTGCCCCATCATTGGTGTCAGTGGAAGGTATAGTGCCCTATCATTGATGTCAGTGGGAGGAATAGTGCCCCACCATTGGTATCAGTGGGAGGAATAGTGCCCCACCATTGGTATCAGTGGAAGGAATAGTGCCCCATCACTGGTGTCAGTGGGAGGAATAGTGCCCCATCATTGGTATCAGTGGGTGGAATAGTGCCATATCATTGGTATCACTTGGAGGAATAGTGCCCCATCATTGGTATCAGTGAGAGGAATAGTGCCCCATCATTGGTATCAGTGGGTGGAATAGTGCCCCATCATTGGTGTCAGTGGGAGGAATAGTACTTCATGATTGGTTTCAGGGGGAGGAATAGTGCCCCATCATTGGTATCAGTGAGAGGAATAGTGCCCCATCATTAGTGTCAGCGGGACGTATAGCGCCACATCATTGGTGTCAGTGGGAGGAATAGTGCTTTATGATTGGTATCAGTGGGAGGAATAGTGCCCCATCATTGGTATCAGTGGGAGGAATAGTGCCCCACTATTGGTGTCAGTGGGAGGAATAGTGTCCCATCATTGGTGTCACTGGGAGGAATAGTGCCCCATCATTAGTATCAGTGGGAGGAATAGTCCCCATCATTGGTATCAGTGGGAGGAATAGTGCCCTATCATTGGTGTCAGTGGGAGGAATAGTGCCCCTTCATTGATATCAGTGGGAAGAATATTGCACCATCATTGGTATCAGTGGGAGGTATAGTGCCCCATCATTGGTGTCAATGGGAGGAATAGTGCCCCATCATTGATGTCAGTGGGAGGAATAGTGCCCCATCAATGATATCAGTGAGAGGAAAATTGCCCCATCATTGGTGTCAGTGAAAGGAATAGTGCTCCATCATTGGTATCACTGGTAGGATTAGTGCTCCATCATTGGTATCAGTGAGCGGAATAGTGTCCCATCATTGGTATCAGTGGGAGGAATAGTGCCACATCATTGATGTCAGTGGGAGGAATAGTGCCCCATCATTGGAGTCAGCAGTAGAAATAGTGCTCCCTCATTGATGTCAGTGGGAGGAGTAGTGCTCCATAATTGGTGTCAGTGGAAGGAATAGTGCTCCATCATTGGTGTCAGTGAGAGGAAAATTGCCCCATAATTGGAGTAAGTAGTAGAAATAGTGCCCCATCATTGATGTCAGTGGGAGGAATAGTGCCCCATTGTTGATTTCAGTGGTAGGAATAGTGCCCCATCGATGATGTCAGTGGTAGGAATAGTGCCACATCATTGGTGTCAGTGGGAGGAATAGTGTCCCATCACTGGTGTTAGTGGGAGGAATAGTGCCCTATCACTGGTGTCAGTGGTAGGAATAGTGCCCCATCGATGCTGCCCATAAAGTATTCAGTAAAGCAAGAGATTCTAGCAGTGTAGAGCATTGCTTGCCATTATTGAGCTGTTTCTCTTCTTCTGAAATGGGATCAGTCAGTAATAGGAATTTAAAAGAATCTGAATCTCCAGTCTTAAGTTATTATAGTACCGCCTTACCTCAGGGAGAGGTGTATGTGTTGTTATGTATTCTCTCCCTGTCCTAGCAGAAATGTCAGCCCATGTCAGGCTGAAAGGTCCCCATGAAAGCTTACCTGTCACCTGCCTGAGCTCAGGGCTTACGGCTGACAGTCTTCCAGGGCTATTGAGGATTAAACTGTCAATTAATGAAACCAGAAAATGGATCTAAACCTGAAGAAATCTGCAAGCAGGCAGCTCTTTATTGCAGAAGATACAAAGCATGTCTCTTCTGCAAAAATGCACATTTACCTGCCTGCTCTGAGTTTTCTATTGAATGTGCACCAGTTGCGCTGTTCTTGCTATGTGAGGTGATCCAATGTTCCTATTCTAGGCACCGAAGTGTATAATGCTCTGTAGGAGACATCCCTGCTCTGTTTCTACTCGTTAAGAACCTATGATATGGGGCACTCTATTTATCAAGTCCCTTGTCAAGATGGTCGCTGCAAATCTCATGAGAATTCATAGTTACATAGTTAGTCTGGCTCAGGGGTAAACTGACAACTCATGGGGCCCCCGGGCAATAGGGGATCATGGGGCCCCTGTGCCCTTGGCCAAACTCAAAAAAGCCTATGAAAAAAGGTACCAGGGGCATCTCATGGGGCCCCCTACTGACCCCAGGCCCTCGGGCAGTGCCCGAGTTTCCAAATGGTCAGTCTGCCCCTGGTCTGGCTGAAAAAGACAAAAGCCCATCTAGTTCAACCATAGAAAAACAAAAAACAACTGTCCTCCTCAAGATGGCTGCCAGAGACCACATAATGGAACAATTTCCCTTTGTGGAACTCCTCTCCACCTGGAGAAGCTGTGCAATTCCACCTAGTTGTAGGTGCAGTGAGTCACATTGACTATGTCAAGTTGTGGGCAGGGTCTACCTTCACTTGTGCATGTGGGGTACCTTGGCCTTGTGTGGACGCACTCATAAATATCCGGGACCAGGCGGGGCCATGTCCATGCACAAGCAACATTATGGCGGTACTCCAATTTAGAGATTAGCAGCTCTATGATCTACAGAGTTCCTCTGTGAATGTACTGTCCCGTGTCACAACACACCTTGCTGTTAGTATCACATTTAGTTATCAATATCAACATTTATTTATACCACAGAGCCTATGCCTTCTCCAACAGTCTAGCGCCCCTCCATCACCTCACTTCCAGTAACAGGATGGGGTCTCAGCTGGACCATGGGTCTCAGTAACACAGGTTCAGTCCCAGACTTGGAGAACGCTGAAAAGGGAGTCAGTGCACTGACCCCTCGCTGTCAGAGGACCCCCCCCCCCCTACACCAGGTACCATGCTTTATAACTGGCTGTTGTATACTTTACACTAGCTCTGGTTATCCATAGCAACTGCATCTTTCCTCTGACTTGTCTTTCTGAGTTAGCCTTTAGTAGTGGCCTTTCTTCATCCTGCTTATGTACCTTAGAGACCTTGTTCTTCTGGTATGCCACAATCTACCCTGCAATAATTTCAGACCAGACTCAAAATGTTGAAAAGTGCTTGGAAGAGTTCACAGTCACATAAGGAATATCAGTTTAACCCTAACCAGCTAACTGAAACTGCTCAGGCATACCTGTAATATGTGTGAGTCCATAAACAGCATTTCCCATAGGTGGTAGCAGGGGCGTCCCTAGGAAGGTGCGGGGGGTGCGCGCTGCACTGGGTAACACCTTTTGTATGGGGCTGACAAAGGACCCGCTGCACCAGGGGCAGACTACAGGGCCCCATGAGAGGCTCAGTCCATCCCTGTATGTACCGCTGCTGAAATAAGCAAGCATTGAGGGGATGGACAGTGAGGCAGGCACTTTGGACACCTCTCCTCCTCAGAATTTCAGCAGAGGGGCGGGTCCACATCCCTGCCATGGGTGCTGAAGTCGGAGAGCTAGAGGGGCGAGCAGAGTATGCAGCAGGTCAGTGTAATCCCCAGACCCTGGTGACAGCACTGCAGCTTAATGTAGTAAGTAGGGAGGAGAGAGGGGGGGAGAGAAAGAGGGCAGAGAGAGAGAGGGGGGAGAGAGAGAGGGTAGAGAGAGAGGGGGGAGAGAAAGAGGGCAGAGAAAGAGGGCAGAGAGAGAGGGGGGAGAGAAAGAGGGCAGAGAGAGAGGGGGGGGGAGAGAAAGAGGGCAGAGAGAGAGGGGGGAGAGAAAGAGGGCAGAGAAAGAGGGCAGAGAGAGAGGGGGGAGAGAAAGAGGGCAGAGAGAGAGGGGGGAGAGAAAGAGGGCACAGAAAGAGGGGGGAGAGAAAGAGGGCAGAGAGAGAGGGGGGAGAGAAAGAGGGCAGAGAGAGAGGGGGGAGAGAAAGAGGACAGAGAGAGAGGGGGGAGAGAAAGAGGGCAGAGAGAGGGGGGGGAGAAAGAGGGCAGAGAGAGAGGGGGGAGAGAGAGAGGGGGGAGAGAAAGAGGGCAGAGAGAGAGGGGGGAGAGAAAGAGGGCAGAGGGAGAGGGGGGAGAGAGAGAGAGGGGAGAGAAAGAGGACAGAGAGAGGGGGGGGGAGAGAGCGAGAGGGGAGAGAAAGAGGACAGAGAGAGAGGGGGGAGAGAGAGAGAGGGGAGAGAAAGAGGACAGAGAGAGAAGGGGGAGAGAAAGAGGGCAGAGAGAGAGGGGGGGGAAGGGCAGAGAGAGAGGGGGTGTCACCAAGTGTTCCCGCACCAGGTGACACCAACCCTAGGGATGCCACTGGGTGGTAGGTATCTGGCGGTCCAGTGTTCTGGGATAGAATTCTTCTAGCGACTCCAGTCCATGGCAGCAGGAATGGGCTTGAAGCTCTGGAGGTAACCCCCTGTGAGCCCAACCTTTCCCCTTTTTATATCACACAGCGTATAGAAGACAGGATGTAAAAAGCCTATGAAAGGAGACCTAAAATGTTAACCCCTTCCCCACCTGAGCAGAATAACTCACTAACTTAAACAAAAACCCGACTCGTAGGCAACCTGCCTACATACAGACTGAAGGACAGTATAGCAGCTGCCACCTGCCTACCATGTCTTTATGGAGTTGGCTTTGTACACAGAGGCACGGTCATGTTGGAACAGAAAAGACCCCAACATCTCCAACTGTGGCCTCAAGGTAGAAAAGACACAGCCGTATAAATTTTCTTTGTACATTGTAGCATTCAAAGTACTCATCACTGGGAACACCGGAACTCAGAAATTGAGGCCCAATGGTGCTCTGCATCACTTGGTTTACCAGAATCCTATTTTTCTGATACGACTAAGCCAAGCGGAATACGATTGAAGACAACAATATAATGTTACTGTTTAACAACTGAACTTTAAATTGTCGTACATGTTCTCAATATTATCCTAAATGTGGGACATGATACAGAGCGCTGATCCCACGGGATGTCAATTTTGATGCTACAGTTTTCATTTCAGCAACGCTTCCTCGAAGGTGAGATGACTCATTCTGAATCACAGTGGAAATGGCAACCAGAGAACGCCTGGGAATTTGTTATATTTTAATACACTTTACATTAAATTTTATACATCCGTCATTACATTACATCCAATTTATTGTGAAACTGCGTTCGGCACTTGCGGAGGAGTTGAAGATTAGATGTATATATAAGAAAAAAAGTGAGCTATTTCTAAAACATTATATGGCAAAAAACCTGTACCAAGATTTATCAGACTTAAAGGTGAACTCCAGGCAAACAGTATATGGAAACTGTTTTACCTGGCAAATGATTTGCATTTCTGTCCTTCCAGTCCTTAGATTTACACATCTTTTCTCTCTCTATCAGTCTGAGCTCTACTGCACGCAGGATTGCAGGAGATTAATATCAAGTCACAGTCAGGTATTCACACTGTTTGCATACGAAAAAAATACATTTGATGATGTACTTAGAGCTGCATTAACTTGTGTCTTTTATACGTGCCTGGAGTTCTGCTTGTAGGCCTGATTCATATCTATGCAGGTTGCAGTTGATGCATTTTCCAGGTGTGTTTTGCATTTTTTTTCACATGAGTTTTTTCGTTAATTTTTCAATCTGTTTTAGTAGTAGTAGTCACCAGCAAAAACACCACTAAAATGCATCAAAAACACAATCGTTGCAGTTTTTATGCATTTTTTTATGCATTTCCATTGAAGTCTATGGAAGCAGAAATGTAACCTGCTGTGGGAAAAAAAGTCCATAGGTGTGAACCAGGACTAAAACTGAATTACAGGCAAGCAGCTAAGTGCTAAGGTGCTAAGGTGCTAAGGTGAAATAAATAAATGCACCCAAAGACTTGTAATTTGGTCCAACCACTCCTGTAATCAAGTTAACCCTACTAGTAAACACAACCAGGTCCTTACTTCTGAATGGTCAATAGAAAAGCAGTGGACTAATAAGTCATTGCTCTTCTCCCTTTTACTGTATAAGTGCGGCTTTCTGATTGGCTCCTACTGTTGCCTCTCTGCTTTTCAGTGTCCTGCCCTATAGTGTATTATAGTAATGTAGCACCCTCCTAGTTAGCTAGGTAGATCTAGCTGATTATTTTTTTCAGTTAGAAGGCTGAGTAGCAGCCTGGGTGATAGTCAGAGAGGTAAAAATCCAGGTCAGGGCTGAAAGGCTCTGCAGATCAGCTCACTGATACCTCCCCCTGACCTAAAGACTTGGAGAAGTCTCTAGAACTCAGTGGGTGGGGGTGAGGAGGAGCTGGTATGCACTCTTGAGATATCCTGGCCAATCCCCAGACGCAGGAGGCTTGGCATGGGGTCAGGACAGCCCTTAAGAGTTTCTGAGCCTGCTCAGAGGCAGGAGAGTTCGAGGGGAAGACGGAGTGAGAGGAAGATATGCAGGAGCCTGGGAGAGGGCCCAGTGGGAACAGTCTACCTACAGGATGAGACTTGGAGAGGAGGATCACTCAGCCTCACCAGTCCCCTGAGGGAGGACTACTTGTAGAGCCAGGAAAGGAGCCATCCCAGCAGAAGGCCTGAAGGCAGCCACCTACCTAAACCAGCATATAGGAAAGATACTTACTGAGTAATCCTACACCCACTGGCCAGCTAAAGGGGCAAAGAGCACTCTGGTGGGAAACCTGATTAGATCCGTATCCGGGGCTGTTCATCTGAAAGTGGCAGACACTGGATCCCCTTGCCCAGGGATGCTGTATAAAGACTTGTATATAATTGCCAGGAAGTTGTCCTCATTTTACAGTTCCTTGGGCATCCCATACACCCCTCAACCCCATCCAAGTTTACTACTCCTAACAAAATCCAAAAAAACAAGTTCAAGGACTGTTTACTGTCTCCAGAATGCAAGTCTGCAGAAAATGCATGTTGCGTGGCTGTGCAGGGCTATAAGGAGACCCAAATCTTTAGCGACTTCTAAGGGGATAGTGCTACAGTTCGCTAATATAATGATAGACACAGGTACTGTTCTGTCCCACCTACATGTATTTTTGTATGTGTTGTATTGAACTGCATCATTTTATTATTGTTCAGTAGTATGCTAACATCTAGTGTAGGCTGTAAGCCACTGCAAATTGTTTACCATATGATTTTGGTTTAAAATTATGTTCTTCCCTCCTGTGTAGTGCTAGTTAGTTAGTTCAATCCTAGTTAGACCCTTCCTATTTCTTCCATGTCCCTCAGTGTTAGCACTTTGCAGAGACAGGACTTAGGAAATTCATTGTCTTCTTACATGTCAAAAGACTGGAAACATATGCTGTATAATGCATTGGATTTAATGTCTGTGTCTTATTGAAGAGTTAAGCTGCCTGTGGATGGTGCCAAGTCAGCAGGTGAACACATTGTCCAGACACACTGGGGTTTATTTACTAAATCTGGGTAGTGCAAAATCAGGCCCACTTCTTCATAGAAACCAATTAGCTTCCAGGTTGTATTGCCAAAGCTTAATTGAACAAGCTGAGGTTAGAAGCTGATTGGTTTCTATGCAGAAGGGAGTCTATTTGTGCATTCTCCAGGTTTAGTAAATAAACCCCACTGGATCGAAGGAAGTACTGTATGTCAATGCATAGTGGCATTTGAAACGGAACAGATACTATACAGTATGTACACAGTACTAACTCAGTATCTCAAAAAGTATCAAGGCCTGATATCCATCAGCTAGCATTTTAAAAAAAACAAGGCAGACATGTCTTCCTACCTGATTCTCTCATTACAGATTTTCTCTATTGTATACACAAATGCAGTTTCTTTATATCTTTTTTTATGCGCTCCTGTCACTAGGAAATTAACATTCAAAGTCACCCTAGAAAAGTAGATATTTGCTTTCTTACCCCGTTCATGACAAGGCCATTTTGTGCAATTTAGCACTGCGCTACTTTAACTACCAATTGCATGGTCATGCAACACTGTCAGGGCAGTCATCAGAAATTTTGGGGTCTCTTACACAGCTTTAGGCCTGGGACCCCCCTGTTCTGTGTGTCCAATCTAAGCATTGATAGTGTGATCTCTGTAACTTACAGTTGTGATGAGATAGCGATAACTTCAACCTCAGCTGGATACCACAGTCAGTGACTCAATCAGAATGATATCTTGCATTATCTTGTGAAGTTTATTCCATAAACTGAGAGAATCTTACAACAATAAACATTTGATAGGTCGAAAGAACATACTGTTTCTGCTTCTTGCCATGAGGCTGTTGCAATGCATCTCTGGGAAGGGGGGAGGGCTATCTAATCAACATTAGCTAAACTAAAGGAAAGGGAGGAGCAGAGACAAAACACTGAAAACATTTAAAGGCATATGACAGCCAATATGACAGTCATGTGAAACATGACACCCCCCGTCCCCCTACCCAGGCTTGCCCACCAATATTTCACTCAAAAGAACATTTGAGGTTGATAAAGAATACGTTAATATACCAGCACACCTCCGCTTAAATTAAGCATTGTCACCGTAACCAAAAAATACTTCAACAACCGCAACAGCCCAAAAGATGGGTACAGTAGTTGCTATTGGTGACACATTTTCCTGGGCTGGGGTACCACAAAAACAGTACTTACTTCAAAATACAGTCAAACAACTATGTTTTATTACTAAATATTAGTTAAAACAAACACTGACGTGGATTCCAAGCAACTGTCAGCATAAATGTAGCAATAATATAGTATGAATAGACAAAAAGGACAAGACAAACAAAATAATACAAAAAATAAATGTCCGTATGCATATAGAGTCACACCAACATTCCCCAGGTCCTGCCCACTGGCCATCCCACCGAATCCACCCACTGACCATCCCAGTCCTTTAGTGCACCCACTTTTATTTTAACATTCTTCTAACTTAAAATATGAAAATGAAAAGTGTATTCCAAGTCATCAGTGCTTTCAAGATTTAACAGTAAGAAATTATATTTTGGCCAAACAGCAGCAAGGAGACATCCCCATATATTCAACAAAGAGACATCCCCATATGTTCAGCAAAGAGACTGCCCCACAGCGGCATCCCAATCCAGCAAAGAGACAGCTCCATGTATTCAGCACAGCCACATTCCAATCCAGGAAAGAGACAGCCCAATCCAGCAAAGAGACGACCAAATCCAGCAGAGACATCCCCATATAGTCAGCAAATAGACATCTGCATATAGCAAAGATACATCCCAACCCAGCAAAAGGAAATCCCAATCCAGCAAAGAGAAATCCCCATATTGCAAAGAGACATCCCCATATAGCAAAGAGACTCCCCAATCCAGCAAAGATACATCTGTCATGGTTGGGCTCCTGATACGTAACCAGCAGCTCTTTTCTTTCAGTGCTCAGAAGCTGCTCAGCTGTTGATTACCAGCTACTAGTTGTCTCTATAGTGACTCACCTGCATACCATTACCTGCCTCATTAGTCCAGCCTACAGCCAGCCCTTTTTGCTATTTCAGCAGCTTAGCTCATTTCCTCCTTTCCCTGGATTGGTCTATGATCTCCAGTGTGTCCCAGCTTGTGTTCCTGTGAACAACCTGGTCTGGTTGACTTCTCTTCCGATTCCATTTCCTGATTTTTGCCTCCTGACTACGCTGACTTCTGGTTTCCTGACTCTGGCTTGTCTGCTAACCCGCACTGGCACCTAAACCCGGCTTCTGTTTTGACTACAAACCTGATCTATGTTATATTTGCTATTTCATTAAAGGTGTGATTTTACCTGCACTTTCTGTCTCCGCCTTGTTCATGGCTCCTGACATTATGAAAGGACCATGAATTCAGAAGATGCAGGCAATCCACCTAGTCGCAATGTTTTTTCCAGATTGGACAAGCAGGACCACCGCTTGGATCAGTTTGCCATAGCATTACAAACACTCCTAATCCAAACTGCTCATCTGGATCCTCCTACCCCGGCTGTTACAACCAGTGTTGCAAGCCATCCCTGCTGCTGCTCCTATATCAGTTCAGGCAGCCCCCTCTGATACTACTAGAGATGAGCGAATCGAACCAGGCGAACCGGAATTCGAGTCGAATTTCAGGAAATATTCGATTCGCGGCGAAACCGAAATTTTGCCTACTTCGGGTGCGCGAATCGAACATTTCCCGATCAGCCGGCAAAAGTGTCCCTGCAGTGAGCTCCGCTATTTCTGACAGTTCTCTGACAGAAGGAACACATGTTTAGCGGTTGAAACATTGTATCTATTAGTTTACATTTAGGATACAGATGTTTCAACCACTGTTCATGTGAAGAAGCTGTGAGAGAACTGTCAGAAATAGAGGAACTCTGCACATACACTTTTTGCCGGCTTGGAATTATTCTTCTTTTCATCCTACTTCTTCTTCTTCTTCATCTTCATCCTCAGAAGAAGAGGATGAGGATGAGGATGAAGAAGAAGAAGAAGAAGTAGGATGAAAAGAAGAATAATTCCAAGCCGGCAAAAAGTGTATGTGCAGAGTTCCTCTATTTCTGACAGTTCTCTCACAGCTTCTTCACATGTACAGCGGTTGAAACATCTGTATCCTAAATGGAAACTAATAGATACAATTTGTATCTATTAGTTTCCATTTAGGATACAGATGTTTCAACCGCTGTACATGTGAAGAAGCTGTGAGAGAACTGTCAGAAATAGAGGAACTCTGCACATACACTTTTTGCCGGCTTGGAATTATTCTTCTTTTCATCCTACTTCTTCTTCTTCTTCTTCATCCTCATCCTCTTCTTCTGAGGATGAGGATGAGGATGAAGAAGAAGAAGAAGCAGTAGGATGAAAATAAGAATAATTCCAAGCCGGCAAAAAGTGTATGTGCAGAGTTCCTCTATTCTGCAGATACACTTAGAGGAGCTCTGCACATACACTTTTTGCCTGTTTGGAATTAATCTTATTTTCATCCTACTTCTTCTTCTTCTTCTTCTTCTTTATCCTCATCCTCAGAAGAAGAAGAAGAGGATGAAGAAGAAGAAGAAGAAGAAGAAGTAGGATGAAAATAAGAATAATTGCAAGCCGGCAAAAAGTGTATGTGCAGAGTTCCTCTATTCTGCAGATACACTTAGAGGAGCTCTGCAGATACACTTAGAGGAGCTCTGCACATACACTTTTTGCCGGCTTGGAATTAATCTTATTTTCATCCTACTTCTTCTTCTTCTTCATCCTCATCCTCATCCTCAGAAGAAGAAGAAGAGGATGAGGATGAGGATGAAGAAGAAGAAGAAGAAGAAGAAGAAGTAGGATGAAAATAAGAATAATTCCAAGCCGGCAAAAAGTGTATGTGCAGAGCTCCTCTAAGTGTATCTGCAGAGCTCCTCTAAGTGTATCTGCAGAATAGAGGAACTCTGCACATACACTTTTTGCCGGAAACCGCTGTATGGAGGGAATGTCCCAGAACTGTCATAAATAGTCTATTTCTGACAGTTCTGGGACATTCACTCCATACAGCTGTTTCAACCGCTGTATGGAGAGAATGTCATAGAACTGTCAGAAATAGACTATTAATGACAGTTCTGGGACTGTCCTTCCATACAGCGGTTGAAACATTGTATCTATTTGTTTCCATAAATGGATCCATTTATGGAAACAAATAGATACAATGTTTCAACCGCTGTATGGAAGGACAGTCCCAGAACTGTCATTAATAGTCTATTTCTGACAGTTCTATGACATTCCCTCCATACAGCGGTTGAAACAGCTGTATGGAGTGAATGTCCCAGAACTGTCAGAAATAGACTATTTATGACAGTTCTGGGACATTCACTCCATACAGCGGTTGAAACATTGTATCTATTTTTTTCCATAAATGACATTCTGCAGATACACTTAGAGGAGCGCTGCAGATACACTTTTTGCCGGCTTGGAATTATTCTTATTTTCATCCTACTTCTTCTTTTTCTTCTTATGAGGATGAGGATGAAGAAGAAGAAGTAGGATGAAAATAAGATTAATTCCAAGCCGGCAAAAAGTGTATCTGCAGCGCTCCTCTAAGTGTATTTGCAGAATGTCATTTATGGAAAAAAATAGATACAATGTTTCAACCGCTGTATGGAAGGACAGTCCCAGAACTGTCATAAATAGTCTATTTCTGACAGTTCTGGGACATTCACTCCATACAGCTGTTTCAACCGCTGTATGGAGGGAATGTCATAGAACTGTCAGAAATAGACTATTAATGACAGTTCTGGGACTGTCCTTCCATACAGCGGTTGAAACATTGTATGTATTTGTTTCCATAAATGGATCCATTTATGGAAACAAATACATACAATGTTTCAACCGCTGTATGGAAGGACAGTCCCAGAACTGTCATAAATAGTCTATTTCTGACAGTTCTGGGACATTCCCTCCATACAGCGGTTGAAACAGCTGTATGGAGTGAATGTCCCAGAACTGTCAGAAATAGACTATTTCTGACAGTTCTGGGACAATCACTCCATACAGCTGTTTCAACCGCTGTATGGAGGGAATGTCATGGAACTGTCAGAAATAGACTATTAATGACAGTTCTGGGACTGTCCTTCCATACAGCGGTTGAAACATTGTATGTATTTGTTTCCATAAATGGATCCATTTATGGAAACAAATACATACAATGTTTCAACCGCTGTATGGAAGGACAGTCCCAGAACTGTCATAAATAGTCTATTTCTGACAGTTCTGGGACATTCACTCCATACAGCTGTTTCAACCGCTGTATGGAGGGAATGTCATAGAACTGTCAGAAATAGACTATTAATGACAGTTCTGGGACTGTCCTTCCATACAGCGGTTGAAACATTGTATCTATTTTTTTCCATAAATGACATTCTGCAAATACACTTAGAGGAGCGCTGCAGATACACTTTTTGCCGGCTTGGAATTAATCTTATTTTCATCCTACTTCTTCTTCTTCATCCTCATCCTCATCCTCATAAGAAGAAAAAGAAGAAGTAGGATGAAAATAAGAATAATTCCAAGCCGGCAAAAAGTGTATCTGCAGCGCTCCTCTAAGTGTATCTGCAGAATGTCATTTATGGAAAAAAATAGATACAATGTTTCAACCGCTGTATGGAGTGAATGTCCCAGAACTGTCATAAATAGTCTATTTCTGACAGTTCTGGGACATTCACTCCATACAGCTGTTTCAACCGCTGTATGGAGGGAATGTCATGGAACTGTCAGAAATAGACTATTAATGACAGTTCTGGGACTCTGACAGTTCCATGACATTCCCTCCATACAGCGGTTGAAACAGCTGTATGGAGTGAATGTCCCAGAACTGTCAGAAATAGACTATTTCTGACAGTTCTGGGACAATCACTCCATACAGCTGTTTCAACCGCTGTATGGAGGGAATGTCATGGAACTGTCAGAAATAGACTATTAATGACAGTTCTGGGACTGTCCTTCCATACAGCGGTTGAAACATTGTATGTATTTGTTTCCATAAATGGATCCATTTATGGAAACAAATACATACAATGTTTCAACCGCTGTATGGAAGGACAGTCCCAGAACTGTCATAAATAGTCTATTTCTGACAGTTCTGGGACATTCACTCCATACAGCTGTTTCAACCGCTGTATGGAGGGAATGTCATAGAACTGTCAGAAATAGACTATTAATGACAGTTCTGGGACTGTCCTTCCATACAGCGGTTGAAACATTGTATGTATTTGTTTCCATAAATGGATCCATTTATGGAAACAAATACATACAATGTTTCAACCGCTGCATGGAAGGACAGTCCCAGAACTGTCATTAATAGTCTATTTCTGACAGTTCCATGACATTCCCTCCATACAGCGGTTGAAACAGCTGTATGGAGTGAATGTCCCAGAACTGTCAGAAATAGACAGAAACTGTCACAGAACTGTCCTTCTTCTCATCCTTCTCCTTCTTCTCATCCTTCTTCTCATCCTTCTTCTCATCCTTCTCCTTCTTCTCATCCTTCTCCTTCTTCTCATCCTTCTCCTTCTCCTTCTTCTCATCCTTCTCCTTCTTCTCATCCTTCTCCTTCTCCTTCTTCTCATCCTTCTCCTTCTCCTTCTTCTCATCCTTCTCCTTCTCCTTCTTCTCATCCTTCTCCTTCTCCTTCTTCTCATCCTTCTCCTTCTCCTTCTTCTCATCCTTCTCCTTCTCCATCTTCTCATCCTTCTCCTTCTCCTTCTTCTCATCCTTCTCCTTCTCCTTCTTCTCATCCTTCTCCTTCTCCATCTTCTCATCCTTCTCCTTTTCCTTCTTCTCATCCTTCTCCTTCTGCTTCTCCTTCTCCTTCTCCTTCTTCTCATCCTTCTCCTTCTTCTCATCCTTCTCCTTCTTCTCATCCTTCTCCTTCTCCTTCTTCTCATCCTTCTCCTTCTTCTCATCCTTCTCCTTCTTCTCATCCTTCTCCTTCTCCTCATCCTTCTCCTTCTTCTCATCCTTCTCCTTCTCCTTCTTCTCATCCTTCTCCTTCTCCTTCTTCTCATCCTTCTCCTTCTCCATCTTCTCATCCTTCTCCTTCTCCTTCTTCTCATCCTTCTCCTTCTTCTCATCCTTCTCCTTCTCCTTCTTCTCATCCTTCTCCTTCTTCTCATCCTTCTCCTTCTCCTCATCCTTCTCCTTCTCCTTCTTCTCATCCTTCTCCTTCTCCTTCTTCTCATCCTTCTCCTTCTTCTCATCCTTCTCCTTCTCCTCATCCTTCTCCTTCTCCTTCTTCTCATCCTTCTCCTTCTCCTTCTTCTCATCCTTCTCCTTCTCCTTCTTCTCATCCTTCTCCTTCTTCTCATCCTTCTCCTTCTCCTTCTTCTCATCCTTCTCCTTCTTCTCATCCTTCTCCTTCTTCTCATCCTTCTCCTTCTTCTTCTCATCCTTCTCCTTCTTCTCATCCTTCTCCTTCTTCTCATCCTTCTTCTCATCCTTCTCCTTCTTCTCATCCTTCTCCTTCTCCTTCTTCTCATCCTTCTCCTTCTCCTTCTTCTCATCCTTCTCCTTCTCCTTCTTCTCATCCTTCTCCTTCTCCATCTTCTCATCCTTCTCCTTTTCCTTCTTCTCATCCTTCTCCTTCTGCTTCTCCTTCTCCTTCTCCGTCTTCTCATCCTTCTCCTTCTCATCCTTCTCCTTCTTCTCATCCTTCTCCTTCTTCTCATCCTTCTTCTCATCCTTCTCCTTCTTCTCATCCTTCTCCTTCTTCTCATCCTTCTCCTTCTCCTTCTTCTCATCCTTCTCCTTCTTCTCATCCTTCTTCTCATCCTTCTCCTTCTTCTCATCCTTCTCCTTCTCCTTCTTCTCATCCTTCTCCTTCTCCTTCTTCTCATCCTTCTCCTTCTTCTCATCCTTCTCCTTCTTCTCATCCTTCTCCTTCTTCTCATCCTTCTCCTTCTCCTTCTTCTCATCCTTCTCCTTCTTCTCATCCTTCTTCTCATCCTTCTCCTTCTTCTCATCCTTCTCCTTCTTCTCATCCTTCTTCTCATCCTTCTCCTTCTTCTCATCCTTCTCCTTCTCCTTCTTCTCATCCTTCTCCTTCTCCTTCTTCTCATCCTTCTCCTTCTCATCCTTCTCTTTCTTCTCATCCTTCTCCTTCTTCTCATCCTTCTCCTTCTCCTTCTTCTCATCCTTCTTCTCCTCATCCTTCTCCTTCTTCTCATCCTTCTCCTTCTCCTTCTTCTCATCCTTCTCCTTCTCCTTCTTCTCATCCTTCTCCTTCTCCTTCTTCTCATCCTTCTCCTTCTCCTTCTTCTCATCCTTCTCCTTCTTCTCATCCTTCTCCTTCTCCTTCTCTTTCCTCATCTCCAAGGGCATTTAAATTAAAGGTACAGTGTTCTGCACTAATTTAAAGGCTCTCTGAAGCCTAGAAACCCTTTTTATAAGTCATCTTCGTAGCGAAGAAATTCGC
Organism: Staurois parvus; assembly: GCF_062004578.1. Lineage (NCBI taxonomy): Eukaryota > Metazoa > Chordata > Amphibia > Anura > Ranidae > Staurois > Staurois parvus. Next base: position 1,252,936 of record NW_028318185.1, on the reverse strand, counting down.
ATCGAATCGAATTTCACACTGGAATTCGCCGAATCAGCCGAATCAAATTTTTGAGAAATTCGCTCATCTCTAGATACTACCACTGTAAGCGGTATGAATGCTTCTGCTCCCCTTCCCCAGCGGTTTGGGGGGGGCGATACAGCTCACTGCAGAGAGTTTCTCAACCAGGTTGGAATATATTTTGAGAAGCTACCCCAGGCATTCCCTACAGACAGAAACAAAGTAGGCTTCATTATTTCTTAGCTTTCTGACAAAGCCTTGGCTTGGGCAAACCCTCTATGGGAGACACAAAAATTCACTGTCCAGAATTACCCTGAGTTTGTGGCCTTCTTTAAAAGGGTACTTCTTTAACTGTTGCTGACTATGCTATTGAATTCCATACTCTGGCAGCAAAGATTGCTTGGGACAAAGAGGCTCTCATGGCTGCTTTTTCCCAGGGCCTCTCTGATAAGATTAAAGATGAGATTGCAGCTTGAGATATGTATAACTAAGAATCTTGAGGATTTGATCCTGTTTGCCATTCTCATTGATACCAGATCCTGAGAGAGACCTTCCTTTAAGGAGCGCTTGTGGAAGCCTCCTGTATGTTTGGCTCTGAGCTTTGCATTTCCACCCATGCCTCCCTCACCTCCTATGCCTCCTGGGCCCCAGTCCTCCAGTGAAGTAAAGTCCATGCAGCTGGGCTTCACACGCCTCTGTGCCAAAGAGAAGGCCTTTAGGAGAAGGGACAGATTGTGCCTTTACTGTGGACAGCCAGGTCAATTATTGAAGTCTTGTCCAATCGGCCCAGGAAATGCACTGTGGGGGACAAACCTTAGGTGGCGTCTTTTCATCCACAGCTATCCTTAAAGATAAGCCTCTAGTTCCGGTTACCCTTTCCTGGTCTGAGTTTTCCATCGACACCCAGGCATGAATCGATTCTGGGGCTGCAGGCTTGTTCATAGATAGTGTCTTCATGTTGAAGCACTCAGTACCGCTGCAGCCTCAAGCCTCCCCACTTGCCATTGAGGCTATGGATGGGAGACCTCTACAGCCTGCCCATGTGACCCATGAAACTGCTCCAGTGACCATGGCTGTAGGGGCTCTTTACCATGAGATAATCCAATTCCAAGTCATTTCCTCACCTCATTACCCAGTTGTCATTGGTTATTCTTGGTTACAGAAGCACAATCCTTCATTTGATTAGCATAGAGCCGAGGTTCTGTCATGGTCGCCACAATGCACTAATACTTGTTTTCAGAAAATGAGTAGGGTCTTGTGCACATCTTCAGTCTCTGCTTTGCCAGAGGAGTACTGGGAATTCTCTGATGTCTTTGACAAAGGTCAGGCTGGTATTTTGCCACCACATCAACTTTATGACTGCATAGTTGATCTTCAACCTTGTGCCTTTCCTCCTTGTGGCTGGGTTTACCCTTTGTCTGTCTCGGAGGATAAGGCTATGGAGTAGTATGTTACGGATTAATTGTTCTGGGGGTTTATCTGCAGATCATCCTCTCCTGCTGGTGCTGTTTTTTTTTTTTGTAAAAAAGAAGAGTGGTGAACTGAGACTCTGTATCGATTATAAGGGTCTCAATCGCTTTACTATTAAAAATGCTTATCCGATTCTATTGATAATGGAATTATTTTACCACCTGAAGGGAGCAACGGTCTTCACTAAGCTCAATTTGAGAGGGGCATGCCATCTTGTGAGGATTAAAGAGGACGATGAATGGAAAACTGCATTTAATTCTAGAAGCAGACACTAGGAATACCTCCTAATGCCCTTTGGTCTCTACAATGCTCCTGATGTTTTCCAAGAATTTATTAACGATGTCCTCAGAGATATGCTGCAGCAATGTGTGGTGGTTTACCTCAATAATCTCATATATTCTCAACCCGTACAGGTTGAGAGAGAACAACCTGTATTGCAAGTTGGAAAAGTGCGAGTTTCATCGTGGACAGGTTACATTTTTGGGTTATGTCATCTGCTGCTGAGTTTTCGATGGACCCAGAGAAACTGTCTGCAGTCTTACAGTGGCCTCAACCCATTCAACGTTTTCTTGGCTTCGCCAATTATTATCTGAAATGTATTTGTAATTTCTCTTCTCTGGTCAAACCCCTGACTGATATAACCAGAAAGAAGGGAATCCCACAGAATTGGTCTCCAGATTCCATTAAAGCCTTTGAATTCCTCAAAGCCGCTTTTGCTGCAGCCCCAGTGCTGGCACATCCTGATCCTACATTACCCTTCATTCTTGAGGTTGATGCGTCTGAGACTGGAGTAGGTGCTCTCCTGTCTCAACATCCTACCCCTGTGGGCCCTATGCATCCTTGTTGCTACTTTTCTAAAAAATTGTCTCAAGCAGAATGCAATTATGAAATTGGGGACAGAGAATTATTAGCTATCATTTTATCTCTTAAAGAATAAAGGAATCTCCTTGAGGGTACTACTGTGCCAGTCCTCATTTTGACTGACCATAAGAATTTCACATTCTTGTCTGAGACTAAATGCTTATCTCCTAGAAGGGGTTGATGGGCCCTTTTTCTGTCAAGCTTCAACTACATTGTCTCATTCTTACCCGGTAGGAAAAATGCAGTATAAGGGCAAATGCATTATGCCCCATTATTATTATTATAATTTTCCTCCTCTTTTAAAATGGAGTCTGTTCCTACTCCTGTGATACTTTTGGACAGCTTTTTTGTCCACTATTCGCACTAGTCTTACTTCACCCTTGGGTGAGAGAATTCTGGCTTCTCAAATCCATTCTTCTCTTGGAAAATCTCATGACCCTGCTTTGTCCCCGAGAATCATTCTTCCAAAGCAGCTGGGCACCCAGGGAATAATCTACTTATATGGTCTATACTTATATGGTCTATGTCGCAACATCTCTGGTGGCCCATTTTCCGTGCTGATGTAAAGGCCTTTGTAGCTGCTTGTCCCGTGTGTACTCAGAATAAAACACCCCAACACCTTCCAGTAGGCCTTCTACAACCCATACCCAGTGGAGAGAGGCCTTGGACCCACTTGTCTATTGATTTTATTGTGGATTTACCTAACTGCCAGGGTAATACAGTTATTCTTATGGTGGTTGACCAGTTTTCGAAAATGTCACATTGCATTCTGCTAAAGAAGTTGCCACGTCCAAATAACTGGCATCAATTTTTGCTAGAGAGGTCTTTCGGTTACATGGGATACCTAAAGTTATCATCTCAGACAGGGGTAGCCAGTTTGTGTCCAGGTTTTGGTGATCTTTTTGTGCACTGTTGGTAATTCGGCTTTCCCTATTCTCGGTATATCACCCACACTCCAATGGGGCTGCAGAAGCAGAACGGGCCAACCAAGCCTTGGAACAGTTTCACAATAACACCATCAATGCCGCCTCCCGATTATCTCTATTTATGCCGAACTATGGGTTCCAGCCATTCATGTTGCCTCATACATTCGTTCCACAAGGATGTTTTGCGTTAGAGGAACAACTTCAAGAAGAGAGATACAAACTCCATGCTGACCACCGATGCCTACCTGCACCCTCCTAGCAAGTTGGGGAGAGGGTCTGGCTCTCTTCCCATAACCTCTGACTCCATGTTCCCTCACTAAAACAGGCACCACAGTTTATTGGGCCTTTCAGCCTACTCCATAGGGTTAACCCAGTGGCATACACATTAGATCTTCCTTCAAACATGCGTATTTCCAAAATATTCCATGTTTCCTTATTAAAACCTTTGTGTTAACTGCAATACCACCTCGGTACCACATCCTCCACATATTCAGTAAAGAGACATCTTAATTCAGAAAAGAGATGGCCCAGTCCAGCAGAGACATCCCCATTTATTCAAAGATACATCCCAATCCAGCAAAGATATATCCTCATAGAGCAAAGAGACATCCCCATATAGCAAAGGGACAGCCGAATCCAGCAAAGAGACAGTCCAATCCAACAAAGAGACAGCCCAATCCAGCAAAGAGACAGCACCATACAGCAAAGAGACAGCCCAATCCAGCAAAGAGACATCTCTATATAGCAAAGACACAGCCCAATCCAGCAAATAGTAACAGACAGCCCAATGATATATTGCAGTATTGGTAAACTCACCTGTGTCCATTCCTAGACACTCTGCCACTGTCATCTCACGCCCTACATGCACACAGTATGGAGCAGCCAGTCCCCTGGTGGGAGGACATGGGCAGGGGGATGTCAGCAGCACCCTCATTGGACACAGCGAACAACAGTCTGTAACCTCTGATTGTTAAGCTGTGAGATGGGTGGGTCACCAAGTGTACCATAGATGGTCAGTAAGCAGTGAGTGGATGGGGAGCCCAGGGGTGATGTATGTTGTGAAGGATGGCACTGGGTAGCGTTTGGGGTTCGGCTGTGTCTGAATTTTCAGTGTTAATGGTCTGGCTGTCTCTGTTTACTGTGTGTCTAAGAACATGCAGCAAGTAACTCCACAGGGGCGGCCAGGCCCCTTGGGTTGCACAGGCCCTCTACTTGTATATGGGCTGCCCCCCTGAATGCTGTACCCAAACAAAATTTATATATTTTTTTTTACACAAATAGAGCTTTCTTTTGGTGGTATTTGATCATCACTAGGCTTTTTATTTTTTATTATATAAATGAAAAAAGACCGAACATTTTGAAAAAAAAAACAACTATATTTTCTTCTTTCTGTTATAAAACATATCCAATAAAAAAAAAAAACACAAAAACAAAAAACTAATTTCTTCATAAATTTAGGCCAAAATGTATTCTGCTACATGTCTCTGGTAAAAAAAATCCAAGTATATATTGATTAGTTTGCGTGAAAGTTATAGCACCTACAAACTATGGTATAGATACTGGATTTTTTTTAAACTACTAATGGATAAGTGACTAATAGCCGGACTGTGATAGTGTGGCATTCAATTTGACACTAACAGACACTGGTTTGGAACTGACTAACTGACACTGACCACCAGTGACATTAGCACAGTGATCAATGATAATATTATTCACTGTCACTGTATTAATGACACTGGCTAGGAAGGGGTTAACATCTCGGGAAATTAAGGCTAAGTGTGTGCCTAACAAGTGTTAATTTGTGTAATGTGTGCTGCTTTTTACTAAAAATATCCTTGCTCCTTCTCCCTACTTTGCAGGGAGAAGAAACAGAGAGATTGATTCTCTGTACAGAGCCCAGTGTTGACTGTCAACAATGGCTGCAACAGCACAGAATACACCTTCTGGAGTGGCCCAGTCAGAGTCCTGACCTCAACCCGATTGAAATGCTGTGGCATGACCTTAAGAGAGCGATTCACAGCAGACATCCCAAGAATATTTCTACACTGAAACAGTTTTGTGAAGAGGAGTGGTCCAAAATGACTCCAGATCGTTGTGCAGGTCTGACCTGCAACTACAGGAAACGTTTGGTTGAGGTTATTGCTGCCAAAGGAGGGTCAACCAGTTATTAAGTCCAAAGGTTCACATACTTTTTCCTCCCTGCACTGTGAATGTTTACATGTTATGTGCAATTAAACCATGGCAACATCTAATGTTTGTGTAGTATTATGTTCAGCAGACTGTGTTCTTCTATTGTTGTGACTTAGATGACGTTCAGAGCACATTTTATGCCCAATTCATGCGAAACTCCACGTAATCCCAAGGGGTTCACATACTTTTTCTTGCAACTGTATATATGTATACATTTATTGAAATATATTTTTAAATATATTGAATATGGCCAAAATTGTAGTATTTCAAATATATGGCAATATATTGGGGGAGAATATTTTTAAAATATATTTCAAATATATTTTTCTTCCAATGTTAAAAATATTAAACGTTTAAGTCGCCTTAAAGCCCTTTTAGTTTTTAAAAGCCCCAGGCATTCCTGAAATATGGTTAAATATGGTTTTGGTTAAAAAAAAAAAAAATTTATCAAGACAAGTAGATTGTCATGAGGGACAAGTAGATTGGAGCCCCGATTTAGTCCCTGGACAAGTAGTTTTTTAAAAAATTTCCACACCCTTGTACACTATATTGCCAAAAGTATTGGGACGCCTGCCTTTTCACGCACATGAACTTTAATGGCATCCCAGTCTTAGTCTGTAGGGTTCAATATTGAGTTGGCCCGCCCTTTGCAGCTATAAGAGCTTCACCTCTTCTGGGAAGGCCGTCCACAAGGTTTAGGAGGGTGTCTATGGGAAGGTTTGACCATTCTTTCAGAAGCACATTTGTGAGGTCAGGCACCAATGTCGGAATAGAATGCCTGGCTCGCAGTCTTCACTCTAATTCATGAAAGTGTCCAGTGTTGAAGTAAAGTCCCAATTATGTGTTCAATATAAAGAATTTCTAAAAGGGATGTACGGTAAGCATCTGACCTAAGATAATGAGTAACAATTCCTACAACCTCCAATCCTTATTAAGTCTATTTCCTATGTCTATTCAAAACGAAAAAAGAGTTTTTGGCTTGACATACACTTTAATCATGACACAGTCAGGCAGATAGGGGTGAGACACAGATCATTGAAAAATTCCCTTCTAATTGTGCGCTTAGCCTTTAAATGTATAATACTCCTTTACAAGAATTATGAAGGTCCTCCGCTGACATGCACCTCTTAATAAAGGTTCAGACAGCCCGTTCATTATAACAATACACTGAAAAAGTTCAACTAAAATCCGGCTTGTTGGAATTCACTGATTCTGTAACCTTCAGAAATATCTCTAAAAAGTACATTTGATTTATACAAGCCACTGAATGCTCAGACATCGAGTGATTTACAGGTTAGGGAAGGCTGCATTGTTACATTTAGGAGGTGAACTCAGGACAAGGCCATTCAGAAATTCTAAGGAGACGCTTCATTGGCATTGTGGTTCAATACACTGCAACAGAAGAAATGATTCATGACCGTCTGAGAAGGGACCATTGAACGGAAAATCATCCCGCTGGTAACATGCATTGGTGAACCTGGATAAGTTTGTTGAAGCTTATCAGAAGAACTTTGATGTTCTCAGGAAAACTTCTTAAGGCAAGCCATAGACATAAGGCCAGAGAGCTCCAGACCCAATCGAACTTTCAGTTTATATCAGCTAATTAAATTCCAGTAATTCTAAACAAAAGCAATACAAGACATGAGAGCACTAAGACCTCCTTCACCCTAATTCAGTTAGGATGAGGCATTGGTGCTCAGCCATGTTCCTGAAAGTTGTTCCAGGTTTGAAATAGTGGAAAAAATACCAGCACTTGGTAGCTGATCCTTAATCAAAACTTTATTACAACAAGGCTAAAATCCAAACATGACAGTAATGCTACCATGTTTCAGCAGATGAGGCCTTAGTCATAGCTATCTGTCAAGTTCTCTATGTCACAGGTAAATATTCTCAACCCCCATCCTTGTGACATAGAGGACTCAACAGATAGTTATGAGTAGGGACTCATCGGCCGAAATGCGTTGGTGTTACTGTCATGCATTTCAGCCGATGAGGTCTTACTCATATCTATCTGTCAAGTTCTCTAAGTCACAAGGATGGGGGTTGAGGATATTTGACAGTTGCATAGAGGACTTGACAGATCGCTATGAGAAAGGCCTCATCTGATGAAATGTGGTAGCCTTACTGTCATGCTTGGGTTTTAGCCATGTTGTAATAAAATATTAATTAAAGATCAGCTATGTGCAGGCATTCATTTCACCACACCAAAACAAAAGGAGAGGCTTACAGTCTTATCTACATTATGCCGGCAGACGAACGATTCAAGCAGGTTACGAAGGACAACTCTCCAGGCAGTCTGTTTTACTGCAGTTAGGTTTGAAAATGTATCTCTGGGCATCGTAATTTGGTGTTTAGCAATTTCCTTCATTTAACATGCCTATAAAAAAATCAAATCCACTGTTTGCAGATACTCTGAAATTGGCCTAGCAATATCAAAGATCTGCATTAAAGGGAATCAAATAAGTAAGGTTTCATATTGTATCCAAGCATGACCTCCTACTCTCTAGCTCCCTTATCTCCTCCTCCCATGCTCGTCTCCAGGACTTCTCAAGGGCGTCCCCCATCCTCTGGAACTCCCTAGCCCAATCTATCAGACTATTGCCTACTCTACTTACTTTTAGGCGTTCACTGAAATCCTATCTCTTCAGGGCAGCCTATCCCGCCCTCTGCTAATACTGGAATCCTCTACTCTTCCAACCACTCCATCCCCCACAGTTATTACCTATTGTACCATTAACCCCCCCCCCCCCGGATTGTAAGCTCCCAGGATCAGGGCCCTCCTATCCTTCTTGTATTGAACTGTATTGTTACTGTATTATCTCCCACTATGATGTAAAGCACTGAGCAAACCGTTGGCGCTATATAAATCCTATATAATAATAATAATAATGAAGCAAATTTTGGCCTCACTCACTCTACTGTCAAATCTAGAGATTCACTAAGATTCCAAGCAGTACACTAGAACAGTATAGAACTCTTTTGATTACTTAGCAGTGGAACCAAAGATAGCGCGCGGTGCTCTTGGCTTGCTCCACCATCTAGTCCCACCAATTTCTTTATACATTACCCTACTAGTTTAGAGTAGACTGCTAGAAAAATGTAGCTTTGCTGCACTGTGATCAGAGGAGCAGGGGTTGACTAAATAGGGCTGCTCAGTGTTTCACAGGCAGCTGCTTTGTTACTTCCCCCTGTCTTCTAGAGGTAGACAGGATAAAAAAAAAGCCAAAATGAAAAGGACTTTAAAGGCAACCAAAATATCAATGCCAGCATAAAAAGTGAAAAATGTATTACAAATTGTTCTAAAACATATACACTGCTCAAACAAAATGAAAGGAACACTTTGAAAACTTATCAGATCTCAATTGGGAAATATCTCCTGCTGGATATCTATACTGATATGGACTGGGTTATATGTTAGGAATGTAAGGATGCCCCATCGTTTGATGGAAATGAAAATGATCAACTTACAGAGGACTGAATTCAAAGACATCCCGAAAATCAAAGTGAAAAAATGATGCAGCAGGCAAGTCCATTTAGCTGAAATTTCATTGCTGCAACTCAGAATGGTCCTCAGTAGTTTGTATGGCCCCCACGTGTTGTATGCATGCCTGACAACGTCGGGGGAGGCTCCTAACAAGACAACGGATGGTGTCCTGGAGTATTTCCTCTCATATCTGGACCAGGGCATCACTGAACTCCTGGACAGTCTGAGGTGCATCCTGGCAGCGTCAGATGGACCCAAACATGATATCCCAGAGGTGTTCTATTGGATTTAGGCCAGGCAAGCATGGGGGTCATTCAATGGTATCAATTCCTTCATCTTCCAGGAACTGCCTGCATACTCTCACCACATGAGGCCGGGCATTGTTGTGTACCAAGAGGAACCCAGGACCCATTGCACCAGCGTAGGGTCTGACAATGGGTCCAAGGATATCATCCCAATACCTAATGGCAGTCAGGGTGCCATTGTCTAGCCTGTAGAGGTCTGTGCGTCCCTCCATGGATATGCCTCCCCAGACCATCACTGACCCACCACCAAAACGGTCATGCTGAACAATGTTACATGCAGCATAATGTTCTCCACGGCTTCTCCAGACCCTTTCGCATCTGTCACATGTGCTCAGGGTGAACATGCTCTCTGCACTCTGAAAAGCACAGGGTGTCAGTTGCAGACCTGATGTTCAATGGCAAATTCCAATCGAGTTCTATGATGCTGGGTAGTGAGCACAGGGCCCACTAGAGGATGTCAGATCCTCAGGCCACCCTCATGAAGTCTGTTTCTGATTGTTTGGTTAGAGACATTCACATCAGTGGCTTGCTAGAGGTCATTTTGTAGGGCTGTGGCAGTGCTCATCCTGTTCCTCCTTGCACAAAGGAGCAGATACCGGTCCTGCTGATGGGTTAAAGACCTTCTATGGCTGTCCAGCTCTCCTGGAGTAACTGCCTGTCTCCTGGAATCTCCTCCATGCTCTTGAGACTGTGCTGGGAGACACAGCAAACCTTCTGGCAATGGCACGTATTGATGTGCCGTCCTGGAGGAGTTGGACTGCCTGTGCAACCTCTGTAGGGTTCCTTTAATTTTTTGAGCAGTATATATATATATATATATATTGGCAATGCGGTATCCTGCCACGGTCTGAATCAAGCTTATAACCCAGGATTCTCAACCATACAGGTTGAGGGGCTCCAGGCGGGTTGCTTAATGCAGAGGAAACTGGTTTGTCAGTTTCCTCCTTGGTTCTTAAAGCCCGTTTTGGGACCTGGGGCCTGGAGATTTCTAAGTAATTTGGGAGGGATGAAATCTCCAATCCTGGGTCCGTGTTTTCAGGACCCCCAGCACACTGATTGCACAGGTGTGTGCAGGCCTTTTTTTAGAGGCCTAACCATGATTCTGGGCTCCACCCCAGCAGACAGGAGGTCATTGCCTAGGAGTCAGGAGAGCTCCAGGAGAGGAGAGAAGAGGTGGAAGCCAGAGCAGCAAGTGGCTGCTAGCTGTGTGCAAAAGTCATTTTGCGAAGGAGTCTGCAGGAGACAGCTGTGAGCCTGAAGTGGAAGACCAGAGCAGCAGAAATGTGTATACAAGCCAGGAGGCTAAATATCTGTGGTTTTTTTGAAGAGTGAAATGCTGAAAACCCCTGTGAGGGAAATTTATAGAACTTTCTTTTAAATAAAATTGTGCTGAAATGGCCCTAAAAAAAAAAAAAAAAAAAATATATATATATATATATATATATATATATATATATATATAAAGGCCACTTTATTAGGTACAGCTTGCTAGTATTGGGTTGGACCCCCTTTTGCCTTCAGAACTGCCTTAATTCTCTGTGGCATAGATTCAACAAAGAGTTGGAAACATTCCTCAGAGATTTTGGTCCATATTAACATGATGGCATCACGCAGTTGCTGCAGATTTAATGATGCAAATCTCCCGTTCCACCACATCCCAAAGGTGCTGTATTGGATTGAGATCTGGTGACTGTGGAGGCCATTGGAGTACAGTGAACTCATTGTCATGTCCAAGAAACCAGTTTGAGGTGATTCGAGCTTTGTGACATTATCCTGCTGGAAGGAGCCATCAGAAGATGGGGACACTGTAGTCCTAAAGGGGTGGACGTGGTTAGCAATTATACTCAGGTAGGCCGTGGCATTTAAACAATGCTCAGTTGGTACTAAGGGGCCCAAAGTATACCAAGAAAACATCCCCCACAGTCAATAGCCTGTAATCCGCATCTGAACTGGACTGCACTGCTCAGAAATCGTACATGACTCTTTTTCAAACCACATTGAATCCGCACTGAATCCACACCACCAGTTCACCAGACATATGTGAACAGGCACCATAGGAAGCAATGTTTGTTCAGATTGGATGAGGTTCAAAAAGCATATACCGTATTTGCCGGCGTATAAGACGACTGGGCGTATAAGACGACCCCCCTACTTTTCCTGCTAAAATGTAGTGTTTGGGCTATACTCGCCGTATAAGACTACCCCTCTTCCAATGCACACCAGTGGGAGGAATAGTGCCCCATCATTGATGTCAGTGGGAGGAATAGTGCCCCATCATTGGTGTCAGTGGGAGGAATAGTGCCCCATCATTGGTATCAGTGGAAGGAATAGTGCCCCATCATTGGTATCAGTGGGAGGAATAGTGCCCCATCATTGGTATCAGTGGGAGGAATAGTGCCCCATCATTGGTATCAGTGGGAGGAATAGTGCCCCATCATTGGTATCAGTGGGAGGAATAGTGCCCCATCATTGATGTCAGTGGGAGGAATAGTGCCCCATCATTGGTATTAGTGGCAGGAATAGTGCCCCATCATTGGCATTAGTGGCAGGAATAGTGCCCTATCATTAGTATCAGTGGAGGAATAGTGCTCCATCATTGGTGTCAGTGGGAGGAATAGTGCCCCATCATTGGTATCAGTGGCAGGAATAGTGCTCCATCATTGGTATCAGTGGGAGGAATAGTGCCCCATCATTGGTATCAGTGGCAGGAATAGTGCCCCATCATTGGTATCAGTGGGAGGAATAGTGCCCCATCATTGGTATCAGTGGGGGGAATAGGTGCCCCATCATTGGTATCAGTGGCAGGAATGGTGCCCCATCATTGGTATCAGTGGCAGGAATAGTGCCCCATCATTGGTGTCAGTGGGAGGAATAGTGCCCCATCATTGATGTCAGTGGGAGGAATGGTGTCCCATCATTGGTGTCAGTGAGGGGTGGAATAGTGCCCCATCATTGGTGTCAGTGGGGGGTGGAATAGTGCCCCATCGTTGGTGTCAGTGGGGGGGAGGAATAGTGCCCCATCGTTGGTGTCAGTGGGGGGTGGAATAGTGCCCCATCATTGGTGTCAGTGGGGGGTGGAATAGTGCCCCATCGTTGGTGTCAGTGGGGGGGGGGAATAGTGCCCCATCGTTGGTGTCAGTGGGGGGGGGAATAGTGCCCCATCGTTGGTGTCAGTGGGAGGAATAGTGCCCCATCGTTGGTATCAGTGGGAGGAATAGTGCCCCATCATTGGTATCAGTGACACCAATGATGGGGCACTATTCCTCCCACTGAGACTTGCTGACCCTGTTCTCGTATGGTGCTGCTGCAGCCAGCATATGTGGTTGCAGCAGCACCTCTACACAGCACACTTACCTGCTGCTCCGGCACTCAATTTTCGCGGGGCCGCTCGGCTCCGCCCCCTCGCCGGTGATTGGCCGCCTGTGTGCCTTTCCTGAGCTACAGTTCTGGCGGCCAATCACCGGTGAGGAGGCGGAGCCGAGCAGCCGCACGAACATCCAGTGGCCGAACTGAAGGAGACGCCGCGCTTCCTGGACCGGATCGTCGTGGGACTGGATCCAGGTAAGAGACATCAGCCCCTGCAAACCCCTGTACTTAATGCCGCATCCCCCCTAACATGTGTACCGGCGTATAAGACGACCCCCGACTTTTGAGAAGATTTTCAAGGGTCAAAAAGTCGTCTTATACGCCGGCAAATACGGTATGTGAACTAGCACTCATGAATCACTTACTGGACTAAAATTACAAAATGTTAGCATTTCCCAAGGGGTAAAGATACATCCCCATATTGGCAAGATTCCGCTAATGGAAGCCAATAAATTTCCCATTAGGCAGAAAAAAATATATATATTATCAAGAAACAAGTACGAAAAAAAACACAACCATACTATAATAAAGTATTTATAAGGAGTGAAATAGATACCTCTATGGCTCTTTGTAAAGAAAAAGAAAGAAGCTCAAAATGGATAACCAGCTATGTTCATCCACAGGCCATTGAACCATAAAGGAACAGGGCAGTAGGGAATTCTCAAGATGTAGATCAATAAAAGTAAAGATAGTATACTGTATATCCACAGGTAAGAAAATACAAAAATAATACACACATAATACGAAATATACTAAATTGTAGGAAAAACAAAATATAGAGACTCCAGGTCTGTAAATAGATCAGGTCAAAGAAACACATTCCCCAACCAACAAGCTAAATGAAAAAATAGTAGACCCGCAACCAGCATGTCCAAAAAGCCAACAGGGACTGCAGATTTAGCTATTCATTATATAGTCCTCATGGAGGAAAGGAAGCCAATCAAAACAAAGAGCATGTGACCACAAAGAAAAATGGTGCCCAAACATCATAAAAAAATGTAATTGTCTGCCGAGGGGAAGCAGGAGGAACATACCCTCCATCATTAGCATCCTCCACCCAACTTCCTGCAGATGGGGAAGCCACTTCCGGCATCAAGACGCACCAAAATGATGTCACATTGCTCAAGTTGGAGCAGACGCTGGCATGAAGCATCTTCCTGAAGAGAAACCAGAGTGGGGGCTACACGTGGTGGGCGCCCCAACAGTGGAACTTTGGGGATGCTCAATCCTACAAAATAAATCAACTTTGAAAAGTAAACCAAACACCCATAAAGAGAACTCACTGAATAGCACTAATGATGTAAAGATTGAATCACTAGGGAATAAATATGACAAATATAATTGCATTGCAAAAATCAAAAAAATCATATGATTAGACAATATAGATAACATAAAGTGAAAAAAAAGTAATATGTAATTCAGGGCAGACAAAAGAGAGAAGGGAAGGGTGAGGAAAGAAGGAAAAGGGGAAAACTACGGAGCAGAGTCCCAGTTACATTTCATAATCCGAAAAGAAGCCCTCCAAATGGGCTTAAAAGTAATTATATCATTTAACCCGGGGGGAAGGGGAGTGAGTAAATCCATCGCATGTCCTTTTGTAGCAATGTTTTGTTAAGGTCACCACCTCTGAGATTAGGGACAGTGGGAGAAAGAACAAAGCATGCAGCCTGGGTGTTTATGGGACTCTAGCCAATCCCTGAGAAGATGTGCCCAGCAGATGGAGAAAGAGCCCTTAAGTAGTCTGAGGTCTAGGCAGCAGGGGGCAGTGTTCCTGGGGCCAGACCTGCAGATATATATGGTCCAGACCTGCAGATGATCATACTGTCCGAACAGACTGGGTTCAAGGAGGTATGTCAGTGCATACAACAGAACACTCTGAGAAAAAGACAGTTGGACTGGCATGCTGTGTGACATCACTAACCACCAAATTTAGAATGTCATTTGTATACAGAATTTCATGACATTCTTTTGATACTGGCCTGTACGCCATTACAGGTCTCATTAGATTTGCAGCACCATCAAATGAGAAACGAATATTAATGTTAACACTTAACCACTTCCCGTCCAGCCCATATACATAAACGGCCGGACGGGAGCAGTGCAGGAGCGAGTGGCTGTTTATAAACGTCCTCCCGCATTCCCTGCCTGTGCGTGCTCCCTAGTGGCTCTGAGGAAGAGGCAAGTCCTCGAAACGCGTCAGCCTTTTGGATGTCTAAACTCCCTATTGCGGACTGTTACTCAGCGCGGTGTTGACCCAGCTGTTCTTTTATGATGTGCCTTGACTATATTGCGTTTGTGAGTACAACACCTACTTTATTATTTTTTATTAAACATTTTTTATGGTAATGCACTAGGCCTGTGCGCCCTCTTTTTGTTCTTTCCCCATGTGCGTGCTCCCTGCCTGTGCCCACTGTGTCCTCCAGACCTCTGTGTGAGGTCCCGATCATGTGATCACTGATTGGCCAATCTGTAATCACATGAATAGTAGTAAGCAAAATGAAGGGGGAGAGAATGAAATTTCAAATGCAAAAGGGAAAGACTGAGGACTCTATTGTCAAAGGGGAGGGGACTGAGAACTCTAATGTCAAAGTGTGTGTGTGTGTGGGGGGGGACTGTGGACTCTATGGTAAACAACGTGGGTGCTGACAGAGTGTGGGTGCTGATGTGTTACAAGGAGGGGAAGGTTGAGGATTTTGATGTGAAAGGGGAAGAACTGAGGACTCTGATGTCAAGGATGGGAGGATGTACTGAGGACTCTGATATGGAAGTAGGGGAGAGGAACTGATGATTCTGATATGAAGGGAGGGGAGACTGAGAATTCAAATGTGAAAGGGGGCGGGGGAAATTGAGGATTTCGATGTGAAGGAGGGAAAGATTGAGGACTCTTATGTCAAGATGGGGGGGGGGGGGTGACTGAAGACTCTGATGTGAAAGGAGGAAGAGACTGAGGACTCTGATGGCAAACGGGGACTAGAGGACTCTGATAGGAGAGGGGGTACTTAGGACCAGGGGCGGACTGACCATTTGGAAACTTGGGCACTGCCCGAGGGCCCGGGGTCGGTAGGGGGCCTCATGAGATGCCCCTTGTACCTTTTTCATAGGCTTTTTTGAGTTTGGGCAAGGACACAGGGGCCCCATGATCCCCTATTGCCCGGGGGCCCCATGAGTTGTCAGTCCGCCCCTGCTTAGGACTTTGATGTGTAAGGAGGAGGGACAACCAAGAATTCTGATCTGAAATTGGGAAAGCCTGAAAATTCCATCATGAAAGGAGGGTAAAACTTAGGACTATGATGTCAAAGGGGGTGACTGAGGACTCAAATGTAAAAGTGGGGGGGGGGGCGTACTGAGGACTCTTATGTGGAAGTAGGGGGGAGGAACCAATATTGTGAAGATAGAACAATGCAACCCCAAGACTAAAAAAAAAAAACCTTTTTCTGTTGGTACAAATAGTGCAAAAAAGAAGAAAGATACAGAATCACACAGCAGATATACAATAATAAAGTGCCATATGTAATGTGCAAATATATATATAACTCTCATATTGTGATGAATCAATAGCAATGTTCAACAAATTTTTATTTTTTGGCAGTTTTGGAAACAAAAGGATCCATTTCTTAATGAATTTCACATTCTGAGTTCAAATATAACAATGAAATCTGTCAATTGGCTCTAGTTTTTCTGTAAACGGAAAGTTTTCTACTATAGGCGTAATGACTACATAATGCACAATAATTATACAGATAGATGTCTTTCCACAAATATAAAGCAAGTGATATTGACTACATAACAAAGCCTAAATGGCATAATATATTGCATAGGATTACCAAGAAAAATTATAGCCATAAGCTAAGTTGAATCATTTTAATACTTAGGATTCTCACTAGTTTTGTCTTCAGTTTGTGTCGGTTTTGCTTCTCTTGGCTTTTCTCTTGTATTTGAGGAAAGGGCTATCTCCACAACTGCACGTGACTACACGCTTCAGGTTCTTCCTCACTTGACTCAACCACGAAGGATTCTGGTGCTTTAGGAATTGGTAGCCCCTCTCCATGAGGAACTGGACGTATTGCCGATGGAATATTTGGATAGTGCACAGATAAGTTTTTCTTCTTATTTAGCCCTTTTACAATTGGAGGCACCATACAAAAGTAACAATTACTAACATGATCTGTTGGCTCTCTCCAAATCATTGGCACAGCGAAAGGCATAGATGCCTTTTTTCCATTCAACCATTGCTCCAGTGCCGTTCCACAAGAATTGCAGCATATATGTAGTGCCCAGCTCTTGTCCTGGTCTCCTATTTTGCAGCCAAAATACAAGTTGTAGGCTTTCTTAATCATTCCTGTTATCCTCCTTTTTTGTGAGATAAAAGTTATTTCACCGCAGATATAGCAGAAATTATCTGCTTTATTCCCACAAGTTCGAGGCATTACTGAGTAGCCTATATAAGCATAAAACGAAATGTAAAGACGAACTACAATCAGCTACAGATACTGCAGCTTTTATGCAGTGAAGTGATGCAATTAAAGGCTAATATTGCATCATCTCAGTATACATGCAATTTTCTATTGGTCACCAGTATCAATTGCGCAATATGCAGCTGAAGTTGCATCATAATTTCTAATGGCTTACGTCATTAGATGGGTGAATATATCATGGAAACTAGAGCCAATCAACATTTTTTAGGGTCATTTTCGTTTTCAGCACCCCAAAATTATGTAAGATTAGCTAATTTTATGCCCAAAACTTTTTACCTGTTGAACAGTGTAGTGTGTGAAATCTTACAAACAATATTTCTCTATTCATCCCAGGTGTCTATAATGTCCATCATAAACATGTAACTTTAAAAAAAGTCCACAAAATGATGAAAAAATGAATCCTGGTGCAAAACAAACCTTCTGAGTGTTCACCAACACAGTGCTCTTCCACCACCAAACAATCTAAATGAACTCCCCAGAGCCCTATGCTGGTCAAATCATACACCAGCTAAAAGCGTGCGATGATCTAGGAGTGACGATCTTCAGCCTCACAATCCTTTTTCCACAGGGCTACTCAGAAAAGCTCACTCATATATCTCAGACAGTCGCATCAATGAGGAAGAAAAGAAGAGGGGAGCTCCCATAGCGTAAAACCATGAAAAACCTTTTATTATATACAAACATCAAGCAACTCACATTCAGGTGTGTCACCACCGACACAAGTATCTAGGCACATTCATTATACGCCGGGTTGTCTCTGGCCACGATCTCCAAGCCACATGTCCAACCACAGCTGTGCGTAGTGACTAGAGATGAGCGAAGAAATGAAAAATTCGATTCGACTGATTCGGCGAATTCGTGGACAATATTCGATTCGAGTCGAATAAATTCGCTGTGAATTTAACTTAAAAAAGGGTGTTTCTAGGCTTCAGAGAGACTTAATATTAGTGCAGAACACTGTACCTTTAATTTAAATGCCCTTGGAGTCTGCTGGGGAAGAGAAATAATACTGTCTGTCAGTATGACATGCAGATGAGTGCCGTCGATCTTAGAATCACTGCACACTTCACTCCTTTGGCCAGTCACGGGGCCAAAACCAGTGTTTGGAGCCACAGTGTGGCGGTGGAGGCAGCAGCAATGGGAGGCCATACAGCAACCTATGACAAAATGGAAACCAGCAGGAGCGTGAGGAGACCTGAAAGTGGCACATGGCAGAGTGGGAGCAATGGGAGGCGGTACAGGGACCCAGGTCACACTGTGGGCCCAGCAGCAGCGTGACCAGGCGGTACGGGGGCCCATGGCCGATATGGGGCTTGGTGGCACCTATGGAAGGCCTGTAATCTGCCAGCGACCTATGACAAAATGGACAACCACAGGAGTGTGAGGAGATTTCAAAGTGGCACATGGCAGAGTGGAAGCAATGGGAGGCCGTACAGGGACCCAGGTCACACTGTGGGCTCAGCAGCAGCGTGACCAGGAGGTACGGGGGCCCATGGTCGATATGGGGCCTGGCGGCACCTATGGAAGGCCGCTAATCTGCCAGCAACCTATGACAAAATGGACAACCGCAGGAGTGTGAGGAGATTTCAAAGAGGTACATGGCAGAGTGGAAGCAATGGGAGGCCGTACAGGGACCCAGGTCACACTGTGGGACCAGCATCAGCGTGAACAGGCGGTACGGTGGCCCATGGCCGATTTGACCTCATTCATCCCATAGTCCTGCCGACTCACGAATAGCGTGGCCTCCTCAAAGGGCCTGAGCAAGCGCAGGTGTCACACATGAGCTGACAATGGCTGACATCTAAGTTACACAGGGAGTACCTTTATCCGCTTTTAACATCAGGAAATCTGTGATGGCCTTTAGCTGTTCGTAAAGGCGGTCTAACATATGTAGGGTTGAATTACACCTTGTTGCAACGTCACAGCATGAGGAGTCGGTACGGGGGCCCATGGCAGATTACATATCTGGCAGCAGCAATGGGAGGCCCGTAATCTGCCAGCACCCTATGTCAAAAAATTTAACACACCAGCAGTGTGAAGAGACCTGAAAGTGGCACATGGCAGGAGAGTGTGGCGATGGAGACAGCAGCAATGGGAGGCCGTACAGGGACCCATGAGAGACTCTGGACTTGGCAGCAGCATGAGGAGGCGGTATATAGGGGCCCATGGCAGATTAGGGGCCTGGCAGCAGCTATGTGAGGCCCGTAATCTGCCTGCACCCTATGTCAAAAAATTAAACACACCAGCAGTGTGAAGAGACCTGAAAGTGGCACATGGCAGCAGAGTGTGGCGATGGAGACAGCAGCAATGGGAGGCCGTACAGGGACCCATGAGAGACTCTAGACTTGGCAGCAGCATGAGGAGGCGGTATATAGGGGCCCATGGCAGATTAGGGGCCTGGCAGCAGCTATGTGAGGCCCGTAATCTGCCTGCACCCTATGTCAAAAAATTAAACACACCAGCAGTGTGAAGAGACCTGAAAGTGGCACATGGCAGCAGAGTGTGGCGATGGAGACAGCAGCAATGGGAGGCCGTACAGGGACCCATGAGAGACTCTGGACTTGGCAGCAGCATGAGGAGGCGGTATATAGGGGCCCATGGCAGATTAGGGGCCTGGCAGCAGCTATGTGAGGCCCGTAATCTGCCTGCACCCTATGTCAAAAAATTAAACACACCAGCAGTGTGAAGAGACCTGAAAGTGGCACATGGCAGAGTGTGGCGATGGAGACAGCAGCAATGGGAGGCCGTACAGGGACCCATGACAGACTCTAGACTTGGCAGCAGCATGAGGAGGCGGTTTATAGGGGCCCATGGCAGATTAGGGGCCTGGCAGCAGCTATGTGAGGCCCGTAATCTGCCTGCACCCTATGTCAAAAAATTTAACACACCAGCAGTGTGAAGAGACCTGAAAGTGGCACATGGCAGCAGAGTGTGGCGATGGAGACAGCAGCAATGGGAGGCCGTACAGGGACCCATGAGAGACTCTAGACTTGGCAGCAGCATGAGGAGGCGGTATATAGGGGCCCATGGCAGATTAGGGGCCTGGCAGCAGCTATGTGAGGCCCGTAATCTGCCTGCACCCTATGTCAAAAAATTAAACACACCAGCAGTGTGAAGAGACCTGAAAGTGGCACATGGCAGCAGAGTGTGGCGATGGAGACAGCAACAATGGGAGGCCGTACAGGGACCCATGAGAGACTCTGGACTTGGCAGCAGCATGAGGAGGCGGTATATAGGGGCCCATGGCAGATTAGGGGCCTGGCAGCAGCTATGTGAGGCCCGTAATCTGCCTGCACCCTATGTCAAAAAATTAAACACACCAGCAGTGTGAAGAGACCTGAAAGTGGCACATGGCAGAGTGTGGCGATGGAGACAGCAGCAATGGGAGGCCGTACAGGGACCCATGACAGACTCTAGACTTGGCAGCAGCATGAGGAGGCGGTATATAGGGGCCCATGGCAGATTAGGGGCCTGGCAGCAGCTATGTGAGGCCCGTAATCTGCCTGCACCCTATGTCAAAAAATTTAACACACCAGCAGTGTGAAGAGACCTGAAAGTGGCACATGGCAGCAGAGTGTGGCGATGGAGACAGCAGCAATGGGAGGCCGTACAGGGACCCATGAGAGACTCTAGACTTGGCAGCAGCATGAGGAGGCGGTATATAGGGGCCCATGGCAGATTAGGGGCCTGGCAGCAGCTATGTGAGGCCCGTAATCTGCCTGCACCCTATGTCAAAAAATTAAACACACCAGCAGTGTGAAGAGACCTGAAAGTGGCACATGGCAGAGTGTGGCGATGGAGACAGCAGCAATGGGAGGCCGTACAGGGACCCATGAGAGACTCTAGACTTGGCAGCAGCATGAGGAGGCGGTATATAGGGGCCCATGGCAGATTAGGGGCCTGGCAGCAGCTATGTGAGGCCCGTAATCTGCCTGCACCCTATGTCAAAAAATTTAACACACCAGCAGTGTGAAGAGACCTGAAAGTGGCACATGGCAGCAGAGTGTGGCGATGGAGACAGCAGCAATGGGAGGCCATACAGGGACCCATGAGAGACTCTAGACTTGGCAGCAGCATGAGGAGGCGGTATATAGGGGCCCATGGCAGATTAGGGGCCTGGCAGCAGCTATGTGAGGCCCGTAATCTGCCTGCACCCTATGTCAAAAAATTAAACACACCAGCAGTGTGAAGAGACCTGAAAGTGGCACATGGCAGAGTGTGGCGATGGAGACAGCAGCAATGGGAGGCCGTACAGGGACCCATGAGAGACTCTAGACTTGGCAGCAGCATGAGGAGGCGGTATATAGGGGCCCATGGCAGATTAGGGGCCTGGCAGCAGCTATGTGAGGCCCGTAATCTGCCTGCACCCTATGTCAAAAAATTAAACACACCAGCAGTGTGAAGAGACCTGAAAGTGGCACATGGCAGAGTGTGGCGATGGAGACAGCAGCAATGGGAGGCCGTACAGGGACCCATGACAGACTCTAGACTTGGCAGCAGCATGAGGAGGCGGTATATAGGGGCCCATGGCAGATTAGGGGCCTGGCAGCAGCTATGTGAGGCCCGTAATCTGCCTGCACCCTATGTCAAAAAATTTAACACACCAGCAGTGTGAAGAGACCTGAAAGTGGCACATGGCAGCAGAGTGTGGCGATGGAGACAGCAGCAATGGGAGGCCGTACAGGGACCCATGAGAGACTCTAGACTTGGCAGCAGCATGAGGAGGTGGTATATAGGGGCCCATGGCAGATTAGGGGCCTGGCAGCAGCTATGTGAGGCCCGTAATCTGCCTGCACCCTATGTCAAAAAATTAAACACACCAGCAGTGTGAAGAGACCTGAAAGTGGCACATGGCAGAGTGTGGCGATGGAGACAGCAGCAATGGGAGGCCGTACAGGGACCCATGAGAGACTCTAGACTTGGCAGCAGCATGAGGAGGCGGTATATAGGGGCCCATGGCAGATTAGGGGCCTGGCAGCAGCTATGTGAGGCCCGTAATCTGCCTGCACCCTATGTCAAAAAATTAAACACACCAGCAGTGTGAAGAGACCTGAAAGTGGCACATGGCAGAGTGTGGCGATGGAGACAGCAGCAATGGGAGGCCGTACAGGGACCCATGACAGACTCTAGACTTGGCAGCAGCATGAGGAGGCGGTATATAGGGGCCCATGGCAGATTAGGGGCCTGGCAGCAGCTATGTGAGGCCCGTAATCTGCCTGCACCCTATGTCAAAAAATTTAACACACCAGCAGTGTGAAGAGACCTGAAAGTGGCACATGGCAGCAGAGTGTGGCGATGGAGACAGCAGCAATGGGAGGCCGTACAGGGACCCATGAGAGACTCTAGACTTGGCAGCAGCATGAGGAGGCGGTATATAGGGGCCCATGGCAGATTAGGGGCCTGGCAGCAGCTATGTGAGGCCCGTAATCTGCCTGCACCCTATGTCAAAAAATTAAACACACCAGCAGTGTGAAGAGACCTGAAAGTGGCACATGGCAGCAGAGTGTGGCGATGGAGACAGCAGCAATGGGAGGCCGTACAGGGACCCATGAGAGACTCTGGACTTGGCAGCAGCATGAGGAGGCGGTATATAGGGGCCCATGGCAGATTAGGGGCCTGGCAGCAGCTATGTGAGGCCCGTAATCTGCCTGCACCCTATGTCAAAAAATTAAACACACCAGCAGTGTGAAGAGACCTGAAAGTGGCACATGGCAGAGTGTGGCGATGGAGACAGCAGCAATGGGAGGCCGTACAGGGACCCATGACAGACTCTAGACTTGGCAGCAGCATGAGGAGGCGGTTTATAGGGGCCCATGGCAGATTAGGGGCCTGGCAGCAGCTATGTGAGGCCCGTAATCTGCCTGCACCCTATGTCAAAAAATTTAACACACCAGCAGTGTGAAGAGACCTGAAAGTGGCACATGGCAGCAGAGTGTGGCGATGGAGACAGCAGCAATGGGAGGCCGTACAGGGACCCATGAGAGACTCTGGACCTAGCAGCAGCATGAGGAGGCGGTATATAGGGGCCTATGGCAGATTAGGGGCCTGGCAGCAGCTATAGGAGGCCCGTAATCTGCCAGCACCCTATGTCAAAAAATTAAACACACCAGCAGTGTGAGGAGACCTGAAAGTGGCACATGTTTGAGGCATGATTCATGGCGGATTTAGTCAGTTGTGTCAGGAACTGGTGGTTTGAAATCCAGACTAATCCACGCCTGATTCATTTTCACAAACGTGAGTCTCTCCACACTTTGGGTGGACAGTCGTGTCCTCCGCGGAGTTACAATACCTCCTG
Source organism: Staurois parvus (assembly GCF_062004578.1). NCBI lineage: Eukaryota > Metazoa > Chordata > Amphibia > Anura > Ranidae > Staurois > Staurois parvus. The sequence continues at coordinate 1,229,564 of NW_028318185.1, read as the reverse complement.
CCGCACTAAACACGCGCTCCGATGCCACGCTACTGGCCGGGCATGACAGCCTTTCAAGGGCAAATTCAGCTAGTTGGGGCCAAAGGTCAAGTTTCGTTGCCCAGTAGTCAAGGGGATTGTCTACCTCGGTTGGCAGGGTGCTGTCCAAGTAGGCCCAAGCCTGTTGTTTGAGCTCCTGCTCCAGGTCCACCTGATGCTGCTGCTGCTGCTGCGGCTGGTTAGTAGTTTCCTCACTGCGCTGGTGAAGAAAGCTACTCATCATCGACTGCAGACTGAGGCAGCCACTGCTGGTGGAGCTGCCACTGCTCCTACCACCCCACCCCTCCCCTGCTGCCATGCCAGCGGAACGCGAGCGCACAGGGCCCACAGTGTCTGAGGATGGACGTTGGCGCACAAAGGCAGAGATCAACTGACTACATAGGTGGTTTTTATAGTACGTAATTTTGGCCTCCCTCTCAGCAGGTGTGAAAAAGGCCACCATTTTGGACCGGTAGCGAGGGTCCAACAAGGTGGACAGCCAAAAGTCATCCCTCTGTCTGATGGTTATTATTCGGCTGTCGCTACGCAAGCAACCGAGCATGCTATGGGCCATTTGTGCCAAGGAATGCGAGGGACTCCCTGCCTCCATCTCCACAGCATACTGCCACGGTGCGTCTGGGTCCTCTGTCTCCTCCTCCTCCTCCTCTACCAGATGCTCCTGCTCCTCCACTCCTGTCCGCTGAGTGGAAAAACCACCCATTTCACTCAATAATTCCTGAGCACAAATGTCCTCCTCTACCTCCTCCTCTTCTTCCTGTCCTGCCCCCACAGGGGTCATGTGGCGTTGAGATCTGTGCGCCACGTCTACCGCACCCTGACCAGCCATTGTTAACAGCATTTGTTCCAGGACGTGCAACAGAGGAATGACGTCGTTCATCCCATAGTCCTGCCGACTCACGAATAGCGTGGCCTCCTCAAAGGGCCTGAGCAAGCGGCAGGTGTCACGCATGAGCTGCCAATGGCTGACATCTAAGTTACACAGGGGAGTACCTTTATCCGCTTGTAACATCAGGAAATCGGTGATGGCCTTTCGCTGCTCGTAAAGGCGGTCTAACATGTGTAGGGTTGAATTCCACCTTGTTGCAACGTCGCAGATCAGGCGATGCTGTGGAATTCCGTTCTGCCGCTGCAGCTCAATGAGGGTGTTCTTTGCGGTGTAGGAATGGCTGAAATGCATGCACAGTTTACGTGACATTTTAAGGATGTCTTGCAGTGGGATGGTGGATTTTAGGAACCGCTTGACAACCAGATTGAACACGTGAGCCATGCATGGCGCATGGCACAACCTTCCTTGACGCAGAGCAGACACCATGTTCTTTCCGTTGTCAGTCAACATGGTTCCGATTTTTAGTTTGCGCGGAGACAGCCATCTGTCGATTTCTCTGTTCATTACACTCAGCAGTTCCTCCCCTGTGTGACTACGTTCGCCAAGGCATACCAGGTGCAGCACAGCGTGACACCGTTGCGCCCTGCACATGTGATATGCCGGTCGGGTAATGGGACTTGGCACGGGGGTGGCGGCTGAGGACACGGCGGAAAAAGAGGTGGTAGAGGCGGACATGCTTGCTGGACCAAGGACGTGCAAACGTGGAGGCAAAAGCGTCGTGACCTGTCCAAGTTGCTGGTGCGGCTGTGCCGGCACCACGTTCACCCAGTGGGCCGTAAATGACATGTACTGTCCCTGACCGTAGTTACAGCTCCACACGTCGGCGCTGCCGTGCACTTTGGCAGAGACCGACATGCTCAAAGACTGGCCCACCATCTCTTCTACATGTGAATGCAGGGCTGGCACTGCCTTTTGGGCAAAGAAATGACGGCTTGGCACTCTCCACCGCGGCGCGGCACAAGCCATCATTTCTCGGAAAGGTGCTGAGTCCACCAGTTGGAAAGGGAGGGACTGCAGCACCAGCAACTTGGACAGGAGGACGTTCAGCTTTTGCACCGTCGGGTGCGTGCTCGCAAACTGTTGTCTCTTGGATACGGATTCCAAGAAAGACTGTTGACGGAATCCGAGAAGAGGAGTAGCAGGAGAAGGAGCATCTGAACGAGCGGAAGATGCCAACGAGCGACAACTCCCCTCAGCAGAGGTGTTGGAGCCTTGACTGGCTGATAGAGGGCGATTGACGACGTCGGGTGACGGAGCAAGTAACGGAGCGGGTGATGGAGCGGGGGCTGGGGCAGGCAGAACCGCCGTATGTTTATCACGGTTTTCCCAGGCCACCGAATGGTGACGCTGCATATGCTGACGCAACGCTGTAGTCCCAACATGGGCCCCCTGGCCACGCTTGCATTTCTGGCCACATAGTCGACATACGGCTACGTTTACTTCCTCGGGCGGCTTGAGGAAAAATTGCCACACCACCGAGTAGGAAACTTTGCCCCCGCTACTCTTCACTGGCTGACTGCTACTTCCTCCGTGCGCACCGGCACCACTACTGGCCGTGGTGGTAGGCTGCAGTGGAGCTGGTGCTCTACTCCGTGGACGTTTGGCTCCACTGACACTGATGCGACCCTGCTGCTGTCTCCTGGGCAACCCACCGACTGTTTTGCTCGCTGCCAAGCTGCCACCCTCTTCTCCTGATGATGCGGAAGAAATTGCCTGATGACGACGAGGCTGCCAAGTGCGATCAACCTCCTCATCATCAAGTAGGGTCTCCGCCTCACTACTAGCCCCCTCGGCTGCGTCTGGGTCAGGAGACAGACCTGTCTCTAGACCGGCTACCGAGCCACTCTCCTCGCCAGTACTTGTTCGCTTGGCTGCTGAAAAGGCCGATGTCTCCCCCCGTTCCTGACCGCCCTCTGTTAGCTCTTCCTCACTGTACAGTGGGGCTGAGCCCACAGCATGCGATACTTCGCTTGGTGAGGGAACAGCAAAGGACAGGGGCAGGTAGAGGACACGTGATTTCTGTGGGCTTGCTCCCGGGCCATGCCAACTAACGGTTGTGTCTGACGTACCCACCGACCGTTGGCTGTAGGTGTCAGAGGTGACCTGGGAAGAGGAAGACGACCGAGCCAACCAATCAATGACGGCAGGGTTGTCGGTGGAGACACGACCGCTGGATGACACCGGGAGCACTGGCCTCTGGCTGCGAATACTGCTGCCTCGACCCCTTCCTCTGCTGCCACGTCTGCTCGCTCCTAAAACATTGCCTCCTCTGCCACTCCTCTGCATGTTGTCTGACATACTATTTAATTCAACGATTAGGTGTCCCTGAGTAACAATTCTCTGGCACTCAGTAACAATTCTGTCTGTCCCTGAGTATGAATTCTGTGGCCCTGAGTAACAATTCTGTGTCTGTGCGAGTAACAATTCTGTGTCTGTGCGAGTAACAATTCTGTGTCTGTGCAAGTAACAATTTTGTGTCTGTGCGAGTAACAATTCTCTGGCACTCAGTAACAATTCTGTCTGTCCCTGAGTAACAATTCTCTGGCACTCAGTAACAATTCTGTCTGTCCCTGAGTAACAATTCTCTGGCACTCAGTAACAATTCTGTCTGTCCCTGAGTATGAATTCTGTGGCCCTGAGTAACAATTCTGTGTCTGTGCGAGTAACAATTCTGTGTCTGTGCAAGTAACAATTTTGTGTCTGTGCGAGTAACAATTCTCTGGCACTCAGTAACAATTCTGTCTGTCCCTGAGTAACAATTCTCTGGCACTCAGTAACAATTCTGTCTGTCCCTGAGTATGAATTCTGTGGCCCTGAGTAACAATTCTGTGTCTGTGCGAGTAACAATTCTGTGTCTGTGCAAGTAACAATTTTGTGTCTGTGCGAGTAACAATTCTCTGGCACTCAGTAACAATTCTGTCTGTCCCTGAGTAACAATTCTCTGGCACTCAGTAACAATTCTGTCTGTCCCTGAGTAACAATTCTCTGGCACTCAGTAACAATTCTGTCTGTCCCTGAGTAACAATTCTCTGGCACTGAGTAACAATTCTGTGTCTGTGCGAGTAACAATTCTGTGTCTGTGCAAGTAACAATTTTGTGTCTGTGCGAGTAACAATTCTCTGGCACTCAGTAACAATTCTGTCTGTCCCTGAGTAACAATTCTCTGGCACTCAGTAACAATTCTGTCTGTCCCTGAGTAACAATTCTCTGGCACTCAGTAACAATTCTGTCTGTCCCTGAGTATGAATTCTGTGGCCCTGAGTAACAATTCTGTGTCTGTGCGAGTAACAATTCTGTGTCTGTGCAAGTAACAATTTTGTGTCTGTGCGAGTAACAATTCTCTGGCACTCAGTAACAATTCTGTCTGTCCCTGAGTAACAATTCTCTGACACTCAGTAACAATTCTGTCTGTCCCTGAGTAACAATTCTCTGGCACTCAGTAACAATTCTGTCTGTCCCTGAGTAACAATTCTCTGGCACTCAGTAACAATTCTGTCTGTCCCTGAGTATGAATTCTGTGGCCCTGAGTAACAATTCTGTGTCTGTGCGAGTAACAATTCTGTGTCTGTGCAAGTAACAATTTTGTGTCTGTGCGAGTAACAATTCTCTGGCACTCAGTAACAATTCTGTCTGTCCCTGAGTAACAATTCTCTGGCACTCAGTAACAATTCTGTCTGTCCCTGAGTAACAATTCTCTGGCACTCAGTAACAATTCTGTCTGTCCCTGAGTATGAATTCTGTGGCCCTGAGTAACAATTCTGTGTCTGTGCGAGTAACAATTCTGTGTCTGTGCAAGTAACAATTTTGTGTCTGTGCGAGTAACAATTCTCTGGCACTCAGTAACAATTCTGTCTGTCCCTGAGTAACAATTCTCTGGCACTCAGTAACAATTCTGTCTGTCCCTGAGTAACAATTCTCTGGCACTCAGTAACAATTCTGTCTGTCCCTGAGTATGAATTCTGTGGCCCTGAGTAATAATTCTGTGTCTGTGCGAGTAACAATTCTGTGTCTGTGCAAGTAACAATTTTGTGTCTGTGCGAGTAACAATTCTCTGGCACTCAGTAACAATTCTGTCTGTCCCTGAGTAACAATTCTCTGGCACTCAGTAACAATTCTGTCTGTCCCTGAGTAACAATTCTCTGGCACTCAGTAACAATTCTGTCTGTCCCTGAGTATGAATTCTGTGGCCCTGAGTAACAATTCTGTGTCTGTGCGAGTAACAATTCTGTGTCTGTGCAAGTAACAATTTTGTGTCTGTGCGAGTAACAATTCTCTGGCACTCAGTAACAATTCTGTCTGTCCCTGAGTAACAATTCTCTGGCACTCAGTAACAATTCTGTCTGTCCCTGAGTAACAATTCTCTGGCACTCAGTAACAATTCTGTCTGTCCCTGAGTAACAATTCTCTGGCACTCAGTAACAATTCTGTGTCTGTGCGAGTAACAATTCTGTGTCTGTGCAAGTAACAATTTTGTGTCTGTGCGAGTAACAATTCTCTGGCACTCAGTAACAATTCTGTCTGTCCCTGAGTAACAATTCTCTGGCACTCAGTAACAATTCTGTCTGTCCCTGAGTAACAATTCTCTGGCACTCAGTAACAATTCTGTCTGTCCCTGAGTATGAATTCTGTGGCCCTGAGTAACAATTCTGTGTCTGTGCGAGTAACAATTCTGTGTCTGTGCAAGTAACAATTTTGTGTCTGTGCGAGTAACAATTCTCTGGCACTCAGTAACAATTCTGTCTGTCCCTGAGTAACAATTCTCTGGCACTCAGTAACAATTCTGTCTGTCCCTGAGTATGAATTCTGTGGCCCTGAGTAACAATTCTGTGTCTGTGCGAGTAACAATTCTGTGTCTGTGCAAGTAACAATTTTGTGTCTGTGCGAGTAACAATTCTCTGGCACTCAGTAACAATTCTGTCTGTCCCTGAGTAACAATTCTCTGGCACTCAGTAACAATTCTGTCTGTCCCTGAGTAACAATTCTCTGGCACTCAGTAACAATTCTGTCTGTCCCTGAGTAACAATTCTCTGGCACTCAGTAACAATTCTGTGTCTGTGCGAGTAACAATTCTGTGTCTGTGCAAGTAACAATTTTGTGTCTGTGCGAGTAACAATTCTCTGGCACTCAGTAACAATTCTGTCTGTCCCTGAGTAACAATTCTCTGGCACTCAGTAACAATTCTGTCTGTCCCTGAGTAACAATTCTCTGGCACTCAGTAACAATTCTGTCTGTCCCTGAGTATGAATTCTGTGGCCCTGAGTAACAATTCTGTGTCTGTGCGAGTAACAATTCTGTGTCTGTGCAAGTAACAATTTTGTGTCTGTGCGAGTAACAATTCTCTGGCACTCAGTAACAATTCTGTCTGTCCCTGAGTAACAATTCTCTGGCACTCAGTAACAATTCTGTCTGTCCCTGAGTAACAATTCTCTGGCACTCAGTAACAATTCTGTCTGTCCCTGAGTAACAATTCTCTGGCACTCAGTAACAATTCTGTCTGTCCCTGAGTATGAATTCTGTGACCCTGAGTAACAATTCTGTGTCTGTGCGAGTAACAATTCTGTGTCTGTGCAAGTAACAATTTTGTGTCTGTGCGAGTAACAATTCTCTGGCACTCAGTAACAATTCTGTCTGTCCCTGAGTAACAATTCTCTGGCACTCAGTAACAATTCTGTCTGTCCCTGAGTAACAATTCTCTGGCACTCAGTAACAATTCTGTCTGTCCCTGAGTATGAATTCTGTGGCCCTGAGTAACAATTCTGTGTCTGTGCGAGTAACAATTCTGTGTCTGTGCAAGTAACAATTTTGTGTCTGTGCGAGTAACAATTCTCTGGCACTCAGTAACAATTCTGTCTGTCCCTGAGTAACAATTCTCTGGCACTCAGTAACAATTCTGTCTGTCCCTGAGTAACAATTCTCTGGCACTCAGTAACAATTCTGTCTGTCCCTGAGTATGAATTCTGTGGCCCTGAGTAATAATTCTGTGTCTGTGCGAGTAACAATTCTGTGTCTGTGCAAGTAACAATTTTGTGTCTGTGCGAGTAACAATTCTCTGGCACTCAGTAACAATTCTGTCTGTCCCTGAGTAACAATTCTCTGGCACTCAGTAACAATTCTGTCTGTCCCTGAGTAACAATTCTCTGGCACTCAGTAACAATTCTGTCTGTCCCTGAGTATGAATTCTGTGGCCCTGAGTAACAATTCTGTGTCTGTGCGAGTAACAATTCTGTGTCTGTGCAAGTAACAATTTTGTGTCTGTGCGAGTAACAATTCTCTGGCACTCAGTAACAATTCTGTCTGTCCCTGAGTAACAATTCTCTGGCACTCAGTAACAATTCTGTCTGTCCCTGAGTAACAATTCTCTGGCACTCAGTAACAATTCTGTCTGTCCCTGAGTAACAATTCTCTGGCACTCAGTAACAATTCTGTCTGTCCCTGAGTATGAATTCTGTGGCCCTGAGTAACAATTCTGTCTGTGCGAGTAACAATTCTGTGTCTGTGCAATAACAATTTTGTGTCTGTGCGAGTAACAATTCTCTGGCACTCAGTAACAATTCTGTCTGTCCCTGAGTAACAATTCTCTGGCACTCAGTAACAATTCTGTCTGTCCCTGAGTAACAATTCTCTGGCACTCAGTAACAATTCTGTCTGTCCCTGAGTAACAATTCTCTGGCACTCAGTAACAATTCTGTCTGTCCCTGAGTAACAATTCTGTCTGTCCCTGAGAATGAATTCTGTGGCCCTGAGTAAGAATTCTCTGGCACTCAGTAACAATTCTGTCTGTCCCTGAGTAACAATTCTCTGGCACTCAGTAACAATTCTGTCTGTCCCTGAGTAAAAATTCTGTGGCCCTAATAACGTTTCTGTGGCCCTAAGTAACAATTCTCTGGCACTGAGTGAAAATTCTGTCTGTCCCTGAGTATGAATTCTGTGGCCCTAACTAGCGTTTCTTTGTCCCTAAATAACGATTCTGTGGCCCTCATTAACAAGTCTGTGTCCCTGAGTAATGGTTCTCTGTCCCTAAGTAACTTCTCTCTGTCCCCAATTCTCGTTTCTGTGGCCCTAACTCTGTCCCTGTCCCTAGTACAGAGCGGTCTGCCTCTGTTCAATGACTGCAGGCAAATGAAGATTTCCAAAATGGCCGCTATATATACCTCGACCATTACACAGTGCTGGCTGGCTGGCTGCTGATTGGCTGATGCGATCACATGTCGTTGAGGAATGCATTATGGGGCAGCGCGCCTTGTCTGCGCGCCTTCCCCGACATCCCCGCTCCGTCGCCGCACATGTCAGCCGCCATTTTCGGAAAAATTTCGATTCGCGCGTCCGAATTAGGCTGTTTTTCGGATTCGGCACGAATCGAAATTTTTCCGATATTCGACTCGAATTCCACTTCGGATACTTCGATTCGCTCATCTCTAGTAGTGACATTACATCCCAGCTCCGCCCTACACGTTTCGTCACTCGATGTCCTATAGGAGCGGAAGGACACGTGTCACCCCCCACGCCGTTTTTATGTGTGCTATAACCATTATATCAAATAACAAATATTAAACAATCTCAAAATATAAGGGAACCAGCTACACCAGCTAAAAGCGTGCGATGATCTCGGAGTGACGATCTGCAGCCTCACAATCCTTTTTCCACAGGGCTACTCAAAAAAGTTCACTCGTATAATTCAGACAGTCGCATCAATGAGGAAGAAAAGAAGAGGGGAGCTCCCATAGAGTAAAACCATTGAAAAACTTTTTATTATATACAAACATCAAGCAATTCACATTCACGTGTCGCCACCGACACAAGTATCTAGGCACATTCATTATACGCCAGGTTGTCTCTGGCCACGATCTCCAAGCCCCGTGTCCAACCACAGCCATGTGTGGTGACGTTACATTCAAGACCCCCCCTACACGTTTCGTCACTCGACATCCTCCAGGAGCGGAAGAACGCACGTCACCCCCACGCTGTTTTTATGTGTGCCATAACCATTATACCAAAAAACAAATATTAAACAATCTCAGAATATAAAGGAGCCAGCTACACCAGTTAAAAGCGCGCGATGATCTAGGAGTGACGATCTGCAGCCTCATGATCCTTTTTCCACAGGGCTACTCAGAAAAGCTCACTCATATAACTCAGACAGTCGCATCTATGAGGAAGAAGAGAAGAGGGGAGCTCCCATAGCGTAAAACCATTGAAAAACTTTTTATTACATACAAACATCAAGCAACTCACATTCACATGTGTCTCCACCGACACAAGTATCTAGGCACATTGATTATACGCCGGGCTGTCTCTGGCCACGATCTCCAAGTCCCGTGTCCAACCATAGCCATGCGTGGTGACGTTACATCCAAGACCCGCCCTACACGTTTCGTCCCTCGACGTCCTATAGGAGCAGAAGGACACGTGTCGCCCCCCACGCCGTTTTTATGTGTGCCATAACCATTATACCAAATAACAAATATTAAACAATTTCAGAATATAAAGGAACCAGCTACACCAGCTAAAAGCGTGCGATGATCTAGGAGTGACGATCTGCAGCCTCATGATCCTTTTTCCACAGGGCTACTCAGAAAAGCTCACTCATATAACTCAGAATCTCAGAATGTAAAGGAAGCACCAAAAATTTTACATTCCATAACAAAAGAAGAAATATAAGATTTATTTAGAATAATAAAGGACAATATATATATATAAAAAATGAAAAAATATTACAAACATTAAAAAACTAAAATAATTATTTAAAATAATTAATAACGGTAATCCTCACCAAGGAGAACCACATACCCTAACATATGGAGGGATGAACCAATGACTGTGATGTGAAAGGAGGAGAGACTGAGGACTCTGAGGATGTAAAAGGATGGGTGACAGCCAAGGATTCTGATGTGAAGGTGGGAGAGCCTAATAATTCTAATGTGAAATGGGGGGGGGGAGTGGGATTAGACTAAGGATTTGAAGGAGGGAAAGACTGAAGACTCAAGTGTAAAAGTGAGTGGTGGGTGGGGGGCACATACAAAGGATGTGGATGTAGGGGGGAGGAACTGATGACTCTGTTGTGAAGGGAGGAGAGAACCCTGATGTGAAAGAGGGGCAAATTGAGGACTCTAACAGACTGAGGATTCTGAGTTTCTCAAGATTTTATATATATTTAAAGGGTGCTACCACTAAAAAAGGTTGACATAGCTCCAACATCCTGTCGTATTTAATAATTCCCCATGCTGCCTTTGATGATGACCAAGTTATTGACTTGAGAGGTTAGAAATGTTGCCAGACCACCCCACCCTCTGCTTTTGGGGTGAATTGCCTTTCTTTTACTACTTAGGGCCCCAATCGTCCTCTTCTACACGCTTATGAAGATTTCTATTGTATTTGAGAAAGAAAAGCAAAACAAGCTGAAGAAAAAGACAAAGATTTAGATGAAGGTTACGCACCGTAGAAGCAGAATCAACTGTCTGTATGCAAGGCCTAGTTAGGCAATGCTCATAATGATATCAATTAGCCTCTTCACAATCTCGCAGGTTTGACGTATTTTCTCCTTTTGCTTATCTCTCAGGTTAACATTAATTAGAGTTTCTGCAGACAGATATGCATTTTCCACTGACAGATGTTGTATCGATTTCCATGATTTCTGATGCGTGTATATACATGTGTAAGACAAGGAAAAGCAATGCTAAACAGGAGCAGTGAGACACATGGGGAGACCGATTTGTTCCCGGGCTACAGCCTGAGATGTATACAGGCCTGGACTGGGACAAAAAATAGGCCCGGGCGTTGTAGACTGAGCAGCCCATTTTTTTTAAACAAATTACAAATAATGACAATTACCGATTTTTCAAAGTATTTTATTTATATTTAGCATACTTCAGTCACTATAATTTATCAGTCATTTGGAATTGTGTAAATCCTCTAATGAGCACTGGCATCTCTATTGAGAGAGTTTCTAGAGGTTACTGCACAGTACTGCTCACTGACTGGTTGCTAGAGGTTACTGAACATCGTTACCACTCTCTGATTGGTTCCTAGATGTTCCTGATTATCATTCTCCTCGCTGATTGGTTGCTAGAGGTTACTGCACACCATTACTGCTCTCTGATTTGTTCCTAGATGTTCCTGCACATCATTCTGCTCCTTGATTGGTTGCTAGAGGTTACTGCACATCATTACCACTCTCTGATTGGTTCCTAGATGTTCCTGATTATCATTCTGCTCACTGATTGGTTGTTAGAGGTTACTGCACATCCTTACTGCTTTCTGATTGGTTGCTAGAGGTTACTGCACATTATTACTGCTCACTGATTGGTTGCTAGAAGTTACTGCACATTATTGCTGCTCACTGATTGGTTGCTGGTGGTTACTGCACATCATTACTGCTCTCTGATTTATTATTATTATTATTATTATACAGGATTTATATAGCGCTGACAGTTTGCTCAGCGCTTTACAATAGAACGGGAGACAATACAGCAACAATACAGTTCAATACAAGAGGGAAAGGAGGGCCCTGCTCCTTGGAGCTTACAATCATTCTGCTCACTGATTGGTTGCTAGAGGTTACTATACATTATTACCGCTCTCTGATTGGTTGCTAGAGGTTACTTCACATCATTACTGCTTTCAGATTGGTTGCTAGAGGTTACTGCACATTATTACTGCTCACTGATTGGTTGCTAGAGGTTACTGCACATCATTACCACTCTTTGGTTGGTTTCTAGATGTTCCTGATTATCATTCTGCTCACTGAGTGGTTGCTAGAGGTTACTGCACATCATTACCACTCTTTGGTTGGTTTCTAGATGTTCCTGATTATCATTCTGCTCACTGATTGGTTGCTAGAGGTTACTGCACATCATTACTGCTCTCTGATTTGTTCCTAGATATTCATGCACATCATTCTGCTCACTGATTGGTTGCTAGAGGTTACTGCACATCATTACCACTCTCTGATTGGTTGCTTGAGGTTACTGCACATCATTTTCACTCTCTGATTGGTTCCTAGATGTTCATGCACATCATTACTACTCAGTTCTTGGTTGCTAGAAGTTACTGCATATCATTGCTACTCACTGATTGGTTGCTAGAGGTTACTGCACATTATTACTGCTCACTGATTGGTTGGTATAAGTTACTGTCTATCATTACCACTCACTGATTGGTTGCTAGAGGTTACTGCACATAATTTTTGCAAACTGATTGGTTGCTAGAGGTTACTGCAAATGATTATTACTCACCGATGGGGAAGTGATTTGATGTGATTAGAAACAGATACCAGAGCCATTTTGAATGTTCCAGACAAAGACTTACCCCCTCCCCTTACTGTCACCTCATTCTCAACCATCCACCTTCGCTTTAGTCCAATCACCCTACTGCCAGGCCTTGCTCTGAGCCACAGTCCAGTCTGAATAATGCACCAGGTTTCAGGTGGAGTCCCAGCAGGCCTTGCAGACAAAGCATGGATCTCGGTATGCCGTGGGGTTGAATGCAGAGTCCCAACAGGCCTTACTGGGGAACGACATGTTTCAGCATACCTTAGGGTAGAAGAGAGCCCAGATATCAGTATAACCTACAGTAGAATGAGGTGTCCCAGACTCCCAGCATGCTTTGCAGGGGGAACCACAGGTCTTGACATAACCAAGGGTGTAATAATAAGGTAAGGACATATTAGGATTCATGCACTGATGAGTGCCTACCACTGTCACCAATGACAGCACCACTCAGTGTGTATCCTGTGTTGTACGATGGCTGTCTGTACACTATATGAAGTCAGGACACACACCTCCCCCCCCCCCAGATCACAGCTGTCCCACTCATCTCACTAAACACAACACAGCACTGCATTCACTTCAGGGCCATTGCACAACACTTTGTTCTGATAGCTCTGGAGGGGTGAAGGGCTGGGTGGAGGAGCAGACTGTAATCGGAAGGGGGGAGGGCAGTGACAGACTGGAGTAAGGCAGAGATGATGAGTCATAGCCTCCAACATTACTAATCTCTGTCCCATCACCCCCCTCCCCCCCCTCCCCCCCCCGCAGGACCGGCACTGAGCACCTCAGCACTGTCCATCCCCTAGCCACAATCTGGTTTGAATAATGTGTCCGGGTTTTAGTTGGTCTGAAAACTGGACACATGTTTCAAAACTTGGACTGTCCAGCCAACAGGTGGCAACTCTAGGACACAAGGCTCGGCGGGCCCGGTCCACCAGGCAAATGTCCGGTGTGCCTATGGCCAGTCCGGGCCTAAATATATATTTTTTCCCCTGGCTGCTCAAAAGTCCACGTTTTTCAACTGCATTAAGACTGACCCTGGCCATTTCTTAATCTACAAAGGAAAGGATTGCTGCTACTATCAACCAGCCCAGGTGAATAAACGATAAAGAGTGTCCTCAGCCTACAGGTCTCCATCAAACCACACACCCTAATGCATTTCACTTTGCCAGGGTATGGTTTGGTGGAGACATGTAGGCTGAGGCTGCTCTTTATCGATTATTCACCTGGGCTGTTCAGGAGTAGTGGTGATCCTTTTCTCTTTACATTTACTTGCCCCCTGAATTGGTATCAGGACAAGCCTGCACCCCATGTTCTGAGGCTTGGGATATGCTACTTTGAGCGGCATCAAAAGCAATCCAACAGGTCCCCCTGACAACTTCTTAATTATCAGTCTGTTAAGGCTAGGTTCACACCATCTCCTTTCCTTATATCATCGTGAGCAGGGCTTGACAAATTTGCTTTGAATCTAGGAGCCAGATAAAAAAGTTGAGACAGGTTTTTTTGCGTAGCGTGGGTTGTCAGCGTCAGGGACTTCAAGCAATGTGATTTGCCACGTGACAATCACAGCAAAACCACACGTTTTAAGCACCATTGAAAATAATGGCACCTGAACCTGCGTTTTGTGATCACAGTGATTCTGCTGCAATCCCAAAATGCCCAAGTTTGAATGGAGCCACCCTGATTCACACATATACCATTCTGAATTCTTTGAAACTTACAGATTCGTATGACAGGCTAGATATTTTGTGTTCCTGTTGAGGTTGTTCACACAGCTGCGATCCACACGCATTGAGTTTTCAGTGCTAGTATGAAAAGGGTCCTGTGCGAGTTTGTAATGGCACATTCCAGACTTGCAAGTGATAGAGTAGGGTGGCATGCGGAGATGAGTATTCACATAGGTTTGCTATTGACAGGAGTTTTTGCATTGAAGCCAATGGAAGGCGTTTTAACATTGAAGTCTAAGGGAGGTGTTTTTCCATTGATGTCTATGGGAGGCATTGTCTCATTGAAATCTATGGGAGGAGTGTTTTTGCATTGAAGTCTATGTGAGGCGTTTTTGCATTGAAGTCTATTAGAGGCATTTTCCCAATGAAGTCTATTGGAGGCGTTTTCCCGTTGAAGTCTATGGGAATCGTTTTCCCAATGAAGTCTATTGGAGGTGTTTTCCCATTGAAGTCTGTGGGAGGCGTTTTCCCATTGAAGTCTATTGGAGGCGTTTTCCCATTGAAGTCTGTGGGAGGCGTTTTCCCATTGAAGTCTATTGGAGGCGTTTTCCCATTGAAGTCTATGGGAGGTGTTTTCCCATTTAAATCTAGGCAGCATGTTTTCCCATTGAAGTCTTATGGGGCACAATTTCCCATTGAAGTCTATGGGAAGCTGTGTGTTAACCCAGGCATCAAGAAGCAATTTCTAGTTGCCAGGGCAACCTGGCACCTGGGAGTTGTTGAGCTCTGATCAAAAGTCATCTGTTTATTTTAGATTCTTGCATTTACCCAGGTGATGATGGTCTGCCAGGTCCTTCCTTCTCTAGCAGTAGCATGAAAACTGATGCTTTCTGGGATATCTCATGTGGAGCAGGGTTACAAGTCACTTTTATCTAGGCCAGAATGGGGGAGGGGGATAGAGTCATAAATTTGCTTAGCAGTCAAACTTGAACCCAACTGATCCCCACTCCCACACCGGGTCTTTAACTATGATAAACAACCTCACTAATCAATACTAAGACATGAGTGTAAAAGAGTAGGAACACCAGCTTGCTTTCAGGAAATGAAGTCCAAATTGGCTCAACAGAGTACCCCAAGTACCATATCTCATGCCTTACAGTCTGTGCAAAAATTTTAGGCAGGTGTCTCGAAATTCTGTAAAGTAAGAATGCTTTCAAAAATCTATATTTTAATTGTTTATTTTTACAAAATGCAAAGTTAAAGAATAAAGGAAAAATCTAAATCAAATCAATATTTGGTGTGACTGCCCTTTGGCTTCAAACCAGCATAAATTCTTAGGTTTGCACAAAGTCAGGGATTTTGTAAGGTTTGAGTCAGTTGTGTAAATAAACCATTGTACCAAGCAGGTGCTAATGACCATTCATTTCATATACTGTATGGGTTGAAACACAGTCATTAACTGAAACAGAAACAGCTGTGTAAAAGGCTGAAAATTGGGTGAGGAACAGCCAGACTCTGCTATTAAGGTGAGGTTGTGGAAGACAGTTTCATGTTACAAGTCATACACCATGGCAAGCCTGAGCACAGCAGCAAGACACAAGGTAGTTATACTGCATCAGCAAGGTCTCTCCCAGGCAGTGGCATCCCTAGGGGGGTGCGGGGGGGTTCGGGGCGCACCGGGTGACACCATCACAGAGGGTGCAGGAGCAGGATGCCAACAGAGCTTCTGGGCTCTGTGAAGGTCCTGGCCAGTTATTGGGGTGATCCCGGATTCCCGGCACAGTGACAGCTGCCCCCAGTGTAGCGGTAAAATGAGTATCCCAACCCGTGAAGATATGTATCCTCTGAGGCAACTGCACATGTGCCAAAGAAGCCGATCGCCGATCTCCGACTTCAGCACAGAGGTGCCAGTTAACCCCTTACAGGCTGCAAACAGCTGAAGCTGATCCCGTAGATCACTATGGGTTGCAAGATCGATTAACCACGTATAGGTTAAACCTATACGGGGTTAACTGATCTTGCAACCAGGGGTGGACTGACAACTCATGGGGCCCCGGGCAATAGGGGATCATGGGGCCCCTGTGTCTTTGCCCAAACTCAAAAAAGCCTATGGAAAAGGTACCAGGGGCATCTCATGGGGCCCCCTATTGATCCCAGGCCCTCAGGCAGCGCCCGAGTTTCCAAATGGTCAGTCCGCCCCTGGTTGCAACCCATAGTGATCCGTGGGATCAGCTTCAGCGATTTGCAGACTGTAAGGGGTTAACTGTGGCAGCTCTGTGCTAAAGTCAGAGATTGGCTTCTTTGGCCTGAAACCGGCTCATGCGCAGTTGCTTCAGGTGATACATATCTTCACGGGTCGGGATACTCATTTTACCACTACACCAGCACTGCTCCTTTATCTCTGAAGGGGTGATATCATGTGTTACCGCACCGGGTGACACCAACCGTAGGGACGCCTCTGCTCCCAGGCAAAGATTTTTAAAAGCAAACTGGGGTTTCAAGATGTTTCTGAAATTCCCTGAGGTAGAAGAGATATTATCGCTCAACTTTCTAGAAGCCCATGTCTCTTACCTTCCCTTTTCCCTAGTGCTGAAGCTTCCACCAGACTGTTCTGGCATTCAACACCTACTAGGGTGTCAGATCCATGTGTCCACCCTGTGCTCTGGTTCCAACCTCCGATCCCTTATGACACTATAGGACTCATCAGTGATGTAGAGGTCTGAGGATGGAGCCACAGCATGCAACAGAGGACATGGGCACCTGACATTTCGAGAAGTGCCAAATGATGAAGAGTGTGACAAAGACTACAGCACTGGAATGAAGGAAAGAGGGATGGCAAGAAGACCACTGGACTGCAGAGGTAGATCATGTGTCAGCACACTCAGATGAGTAAAAAAACTGCTTTGGAGCATTTCCAAAAAATATCTGAGAAATGGTAGAAATTACGATGAGGGAAGATTTGCTGGAAAAGGGGTTCAGATTCTGCCTGGATATGACCTCTAACTACTGACCTGCAACAGCTGGAGAACATAGTGAAGCAAGCAAGACTTAGAATGGGACATTCAAACTTTTTATCATTCAGATCTTTATAGTCCCACTCCTGCCCTGATGTTGGGAAAGTTTTGGACTGCTTATCACCATGCAGATTTGGCTTTAATTACTCACCTTGCGTGTCAGCATGTGCGTAAGAGTTTGTGTGAAATATGCAGCGAGAGTCACAGTTAAACAAGTATTAACAATTCTAACACAATCACACTTTTGCCTGCGCTACACGCCTATCATTATGTATATGCTTCACAGCTTGTCAATCTGGGGGAAACTGCACAACAGAGATCAGCAATCATTATATCTCTGTCTCCTTTACCTTCTCTGTGTCCATCACACATAACTTCAGAATTATCACAATATCCAAAGGGGTTTTCCAGGTTCTGGTTATCCCATCCCGTGAAACTATAATACAATTTAAATATAAAAGATACCGTTTTTTATCCTGTCACTTACCGTAGTGTCCTCTCTAATAGGGCTGAGCATAACTGAGCATTTTTTGGCAAACATTAGAGAGATTTTGGCAAAGTGCATTGGAATCAATGGGAAAGGCAAAATTAAGACGATTTTTGCAGGTTTTTAATTGATTCCCAGTATAGATATCTTATGTTTTATTTTTGCATTGGGTCAGCTTGGACCGAAGTAACTATGTACATACTATACCTGGCCAATGCCCTTAGAAGCTGGAAATCACTGAAGTAGACATTGCTACTCCAGCGATCTCCACTTGCTTCCAGGTTCCATGCTGACCATCCTGCCTGATGCATTGTGAACACAGGAGATCAGCTGCTCAGCATGGGCGCCATTCAGAGACTGCTTTGCATTGTCTGACTGGACAAGGTGCAAAGGTGAGGCAGTGAAGTTGCACTTTCCATCTCATCCAATCAGAGAACGCTTAGCATTCATGCAGAAAATGCAAAGCAGTCTCTGAATGGTGCTCAATGGTCAATCTCCTGTGTTCACAACAGTTGCTCAGCACAGGACCTGGAAGCAAGTGGGGATCACTGGAGTAGGGGTGTCTACTTCAGTGATTTCCAGTTCCCAGGGGCATTGGCCAGGTATGGTATATACATACAGTAGTTACATTGGTCCATACCTGGAATTCCTCTTTAAGAATTTAATAGGCTTTAAAATACACTTTTTTTCTTCTCTGGACCTGAAGAATCTAGCAGCCTGACCTTTCTATGACACGTTAACCGGTTCCCACCTGGCCTATGGCCGAATGGTGGCCGGCAAAAACACTCACCTTTCCGGGTGGACGCCATATGGCGTCCTTTTTGGGCATGTGCAGTTTGCGCGCCTGCTGAGCCACGCAGTGGCGTGATCTGTCACCTCGGACACAGCCGATGACAAATCTGAGTACTGGCCCCATTGCCGGTACCATGTGACCTGCTGTGACCAATCACAGCAGGTCACATGACAGTTGTATACAATGGATGGCTTCATTCATGCCATCCATTGTATACTAGTGTGTCTAGCTGTGAATGGTCACAGCTAATCACATGCACAAGCTGGGCCAAGCTGGGCCAATCACAGCCCAGCTGTGTCATGTGATTAGCCATGGCCAAATCATAGCTAAGCACAAGAAAAAAACCCTGAATGAATCGATGTCATTCAGGTAAGTGCTTGCTTATAGCAAAGTAATCTTTGCTATAAGCAAATTGTGTAAAAAAAAAAAAAAATACTGATCACTTCCCCAAAGTAGTTATGTTACTATGGTAACATTATACTACTTTGGTCAAAGTGAAATATGAAAAAAGAATCTTAAAAAAAAGAAAAAAATTTAATAAAAAATGTAAAATAATAATTAAAAAAAATATATATATATTTTTTTTTTTTTCATACTGTCACCAGTCAGTGTCCCTGATCACCGCCATGCCAGTTATATGATGACGCTGTACTGCACTGATGACAGTATGTAAAAAAAAAAATAGTGAAAATAATTGTTTTAATTTTTTCATTTTCCGAAAAATTATGACAAAAAAAATACAACTTCAAAAAACTCGCCATGCCTCTTATGAAGTACATCGGACTGTCTACTTTGCAAAAAGGGGTCATTTGGGGGATATCTGTACTATTCTGACATTCTTGGACCTCAATAAATTAGATTGGCCATCAGTACTTCAGGATTGATCAATATTCAGATCTATACCATAGTTTGTGAACTCTATAACTTTCCAACAAACTAAAAAATGCATCCTAATTTGGATTATTTTCACCAAAGACATGTAGCAGAATACATCTCGGCCTAAATTTATGAAGAACAATTATTTATTTGCAAACTTTTATAACAGAAACAAAGAAAAACTTGTTTTTTTTTTTCAAAACTTTCTGTCTTTTTTTGTTAATTTAGCAAAAAATAAAAACCCCAGTGGTGATAAAATACCACCAAAACAAAGCTCTAGTTGTGTGAAGAAAATGATAAAATTTTAGTTTGGGTACAGTGTTGTATGACCGTGCAATTGTCATTCAAAGTGTGAGAGCGCTGAAACCTGAAAAATGGCCTGGGCAGGAAGGGGGTAAGAGTGCCCTGTATGGAAGCGGTTAAGATGGCGTTGAGAAGCCTATACCTTACAGCATTGACCAGATCTGTACTGTCGTCCCACTTCATTCGTTCAATCCCATGGGGAATACTTATCTGTATGTAAATATATGTTATTTTTAATTTTTTTTCTATAACGTTTTTATTGAGTTCAACAGCATAAAACAAGTGCCAACAGTAGGCATAATAGCATAAAGTACAGAAAAAGAAAAAAGACAATCAATGACATTAGGCAGGTATGGCAATACCAAAAACAGGCGTATCAAAAACAAGAAGAGAAGGAAGAGACTACCAGCACAACCTAGGTCAAAGGTCGGGAAATGGAGTAGGAGTAGCTGTAGAACCAGCTTGATAGCATCTAAAAAGGAGGCCATCCAGTTTTGGCCCAATTCCACAGGGTTGCACCCAAGGAAGATTGCCCAACCAAAAACCGACAGTTGTGAAAAAGAAGCAAAGATAATTGGAGAAAGGAGGAGTTAGAGGACAAAGTAGTAAAAAAGGGGGAAGGGAGAAAAAAAAAGTTCATTTTTTTTATTTGCTAGCTATCTTAATTGGCCTATATTTCTATATAATTCAGTTTTCTGTTCTTTTACTCCTTTCTGGGGATATGTTCTTTATACAGGGCAGCAGCCAAGAGATGTGGACCCTCCCGCCTTACAGAAACTCATTTCAACTACCCTGGACCAGTTTTTGTGCCAAAACATTGTGATCTATTAGTTTTATTATTTTTATACCTATTCACAGGAAGAAAAAAGCAGACAGTAAAGAAAAAAATAGTACAATTTAAAGCGACAGTATAAAAATAATAATCAAGTACACAAAAAGGGAAAAACATAATTCAAAGAACATTACATTTAATAAACTAAACAACCCTAAATATACCCCAAAAAACTCTAAATAAATTTAAAAAAGGGGGGGTTTTTTCAAAGTAAATTGGCCGTAACAGTTCAGTAAGCGAAAGTGTGCATTCTCCTCCCAAAAAACTTTCCCATCAACGAAGTAATTTTGTGGTAAAGTCAATTTAGCCAAAAGAAGTCCAATGTCAATGTTTTTTCTGCATGCTGATGGGCAGGCAGCTAATGTAGATAGCAATGATCATTCCTGTGAAGCACATCACTGATTATGATGTCATCTCTTAGACACGAGTTCTAAATCACTATTGTTGTCCATAAGCCACTTTTACAAGATTTAAGACATCTTGTACTGGGGATAGAGGTGGATAGCATCAAGGTTGCAGAGTAAAAAACTCATTATAACATAAAGCTCAGCTCCAAGAATAAATAAAAAACACCAGCCTCACATCTCCATTATTACAGTACCCTGCAGAACCTGCAACACCATTACACTGTCTGATTAGCACCCCTAGTTCCAGCTGCCTTTTTGAATAGTCCACAGGGTGCCCTATGCCTGATGTAGGAGCATCGCACCAGGCCACAGCGGCTTCATTGCAGTAGTAACTTTAAATGGAGCATTCTGTCCATAGGTCTGCCATTGACCCTACCCATACTATGACTAGGAACTGCAAGAGCTCCACGTAATGCTGTTGTGTACAAAGAAAATGTGTCCATGACAGTGAAGCTACTAAGGAAGGGGCTGGATGATGCTGGCCGTGTTAGCGGGGCTATCATGGGGCCGAATCACTTGCCTATTCTCAACCCAAAGCCCAATGCAGACTTGGGGGTAAAAACCTAGTTATTCCAGCCCCCTGGTCCACTACAGCACTGGACCTACCATTCAGTTGGCTATTACTTATACTGGAAGGCCTTGCATTTCTCCTTTGCTTAGAGGCGAAGGCTGTAAAAGTCCAGCCAAGGACCTGGGGGCCATGAAACCTATGAAATCAGGTCACCTGAATCATGTTCTCTTGAGAAGTCTTTACTTTACGGCCAGGAGGACCTTTTCCTTTACCGCCACCAACTCCTGACCCAACCAGATTTACACTTGTTAATTGTATCAGGGGCGGACTGACCATTTGGAAACTCGGGCACTGCCTGAGGGCCCGGGGTCAGTAGGGGGCCCCATGAGAAGCCCCTGGTACCTATTTCATAGGCTTTATAGAGTTGGGGCAAGGACACATGGGCCCCATGATCCCCTATTGCCCGGGGGCCCCATGAGTTGTCAGTCTGCCCCTGAATTGTATTCAGTGTCCATTCACTTGCACCAGTGTAGCACATTATGAGACAGCACCTGTCCAGCCATCCAGTTTACATGTGTAGTGCCCTCCTAGGTGGCTAGGGGGAGCTAGTGTTTAATTGTCAGTGAGAAGGGATGGGTAGGAGCCTGGATGTAATAGCCAGAAGGGCAAATCGTGGTCAGGAGCTGAGAGGCTCTGCAGGCCAACCCCTCTGGAATTTCCCCCTGCTCTAGGGCTTTTGAGGAAGGCCCTAGAGACAGTGGGTGGATTTGAGGAATGGCTGGCTTGCACTCTTAAGGAATCCTAGCCAATCCCCAACAGAAGGCTTGGCAAGGGGCTGGACCACCCTTAAACGTGTTGGAGCCTGCTCAGTTACAGGAGAGTTTGGGTGATAGGTAGGGAGGAAGATGTGAGGCTTAAAGCAGGAGGCTGCTAGGAGGCCCAGTGGGATGGGGCCTAACTGCAGGCCTGAAGCTGGAAATGAGGAAAGCTCATCCGATCAGCATATTTGTAATCCTTATGCTACATAGATAGGAAGGTATATCATATTTACTTGTTTTAACCTATTTTTTTTTTTACATTTCTTTAGTTACTTCCTGGTTTCCAGGCCTAGGCAAATGATGTCATACATCCCAGGAGTCTTCAGGAGGAGAGGTTAGGAGAGGTTTTCTCAGCTAAGCACACCCTCCTGCCTGCATTCCTGAGCTATGGGCAGATACATTCCAATGGCCATAAATGCTAGTGGGGGTCAAAGTGATTTCTCAGCAAAATAAAACATGGAGACATGGATGGATGAGTGAGTTTGCTTGGAAAATTAATAGTGAATTAAATTGTTTTGGTTTGTGTTGCTCAGATGCAGTATAGTTCCGCTTCAATAGCACTTGAGATACTTAACACAGTCCAGAAGCCCATATATATTGGCATTACAGAGGAGAACTGTTCCCAGAAGGTTAGAGGCTGGTTTGAGTACAGAAAGGCCCATTGTAGGGGAAGCCCACATGAGGGAGCCAAGAACATACAGTTCCACAGCCCTATCCCTTCATGTTGCATCATGTTGCTTGCCCAGTCTACAGACTAGACATTTGTGATTTGGTATCCAAATTACCAAATGGAGATAGAAACAAATGGCAACAAATCCGGAAAAAAAAAAAAAAATTATAACTCATAAGTTTTATTGTGAATGGCTGGTTGCTAAGGAGCAAGGGGCCTTTAACAACCATGACTCATCTGCAGTCGCATAAATTCCCAACAAAGTGCCCGTTAAAACCTAAAAATAAAAAAAATAGGCCCCCCCATCCATACCAGACCCTTCGGATTTTAAGGGGAACCCCATGCCAAAATGAAAAAATAAAATGGCCCAAGGGCTGATATGGATTTTGAGGGGAACCCCATGACAAAAATTTAAAAAAAAATGGTGTAGGGTCCTCCCAAAATCCATACCAGACCCTTATCCGAGCTTGCAAACCAGCAGGCCAGGAAGGGGGGGAGCGAGAGCACCCCCCCCCCCCCGAACCATACCAGGCCACATGCCTTTGATGCGGACAAGGGCCTCTTCCCCAGTACCCTAGCCTGGTGGTTGCGGGGGTGCAGGGGGTGTGACTTATCGGAATCTGGATTGTGAATGAGTGTGAATGAGTATGGGGTGCATCGTACCCCATACTCATTCACCAAAATGTTAATAAAAACACAAATGCACATTTTGGCAAGCCCCTTGTTAAAAAAAAAAAATAAAAACATGATGGGAGAAACAGGTAAACACTGAGGCGGGGGTCACCCGGTGACGTCACCAGGTGACCCCACCCCATGTTTAGCTGTCATTTCCTGGATGTCTCCCGACAGGACAGTTTTGTTCAGTGGGAGGCAGGGTTTTTTTGTTTAGGTCACTGTGATTGATGCTGGATTTACATCAGTGGGACATGTTTTTATTCTTATCAATAAAGGGCTTGTCAAAAACTGTCTTTGTGTTTTTATTTACTTTCCAAATTTTTGTTGAATGAGTAGGGGTACTATGTACCCCATACTCATTCACATGGGGGGGTGGGATCTGGAACCCCCTTTTTAAATGGGGCTTCCAGATTCTGATAGGTCACCCCCCATACCCCCCACATCCACCGGGCCAGGATTGTGGGTGAGAGACCCTTGTCCTCATCAACATGGGGACAAGAGTGCCCCCAAAAGTACTTACCCATGTTGAAGGCTTGTGGCCTGATATAATTCAGGGAGAGGACGCTCACTCCCCCCCCCCCTTTATCTGGCCTGCTGGGTTGCATGATTGGATATGGGTCTGATATGAATTTGGGTGGGGGGGCATGCCATTTTTTTCCATTTTGGTGTGGGATCCCCCTCAAAATCCACACCAGACCCAAAGGGCCTGATATGGATTGAGGGGGGACTTCCATGCTGTTTTAATTATTTTTTTAACCGATACTTGTTTTGTTTACTTTTTGCTGTCAAACCCACTCAGATCCGACAGAAAATAGAATGAAGACTTTGAAAACTTTTCAAATCCACCTGGTATATCGAATATATGAAGCGAATTCTGAATAAATTAAACAAATCCTGAAATTGAACAAGTCCGACACAACGAAAATGAATAAATGAAATTATCGATCAAATTAATGTATCCCAAGTAAAACAACATTTTCCTGCGTGCACATGCCTACCACAGACTACTCTACTAGACTCTACCCTTCCAATTTACAGGCAATCTGCCTAAAGGGGCAGAGGCAGGGCATCACTTCCTAAGAGCGGTTAGGAGGGGTCAGATTAAAAGGAACTAAATTGACCTCTTTCTATAGGCTGTCGTCCAGCCCGGAAGCTCCTCAGCATCTATGGACTGCAATGCAAATGTACACTACTTTTTGGTGGACCACAGAAGAAGTAGAGAGAAACGACATGCTTCATAATAAATGTAAGTCAGTTCTACAACACAAAGCCACCTTAATGGGGAGGCTGGAGTTGGGCTTACCTGTAGCTTAGTGGTTAGCACTTCTGCCATGGAGCACTGGGGTCCTCAGTTTGAATCCTGACCAGTTTGTATGTTCTCCTTGTACTTGTATGGGTTTCCTCCCAAAGGCATGCTAGTATTCCGTAGATGAAATTAACACTATTTTAGTAGACTAAAATACAACTAAAACAATTCTGATGACTAAAATACGACTAAAACTAAAGTGGTATTTTAATCAAAAGACTATGACTAAAACTAAATCGAAATTTGATGTCAAAATGAACACCGCTGGTAGATTAGTTGGCTCCTGTTTAAAATTAGCCTTGGTATAACATTCCACTGAACGTATCCAAGATGGCCACCTCTCCATCTGCCTCAACAGCAGATAAAGTGGTTTTTGTCCCCAGGGAGAAAAGTGCTATAGAAATATTAATGCTGATTTCCAGGTATAGATATTTGTACATGCAGTGAAAAAATATTTGCCCCCATCTGACATCCAGATATTTGTCATACCTAAATGATTCAGATCATCAAACAAATTGTAATATTACACAAAGATAACCCGAATAAATACAATATGCAGTTTTGAAACAATGATTTCATTTATTAAGGGACAAAAGCTGTCCAAACTTGCCTGGCCCTATGTCAGGGATCCCGGTATGACCAGAGATGTGTAGACCGACACAGGGAAATGCAGACTTCAGGTATAGTATAAAACAATACAATTTATTAAAGGCTAAACAATACATAAACGCAGTGCAAGGCTAAACGTAAACACAGCGCAAACAAAACCAAACCTCCAACAGATAACAATATGTACAACACCAAACGTAGTTGGGCAGGTCGGGTCGGTAGCTAATGGGCAGACAAGGTACAAGGAGCAGGCAGGAGAGTGGTCAGGAGTAGCCAAGGTTGGTACAGGCAAAGTTCATCTAGAGTCAGGATCAAAGCAGAGAGTCAAGCAGGCAGGATACAGGATCAGGATACAGGGCACAAGGGAACAATACACCAAGGCACTGATTGCAGGCCTGTTCCTGCTTAAATACACCTCCTGCAATCAGCCTCAGGAGACACTGGCTGCTGAGAGCACCTGCTGGTCAGCACTGGTACTGCAGCCCACAAGGCAGGTAAGCCCCAGCACTACCAGAGATAAGACCATTCCTGACACCCTATGTGAAAAAGTAATTGCCCCCCCCCCCTTGCTAAATCATGAATGGATTGTGATTAACCACATTTTTTGGAAAGTTAATTTTCACTTGCCACACCCAGGCCTGATTATTGCTAGTTAGTAAAAGATAAATTTTAGAGGTTCAAATATAAATTACTGTATCACCCAATATATGGCTTCCATCCAGTAGCCAAAAAACATGCAGACCAAAAGGGGTACATGGTACAATTTTTGGAAAATCTCCTTCAGGGAGTGTAACCTATATGGTAACAATATATGCTTATATATATATAGCATGTGATATTATATACCTATGGTATAATTTTTTGAATACACCTACAGGGAGTGTAACCTATGTGCTAGTGCTGCAAATGCTTCAGACTATGGTGGTCATAGCCTTTGCAGCACATATATTTAGACCGGTCTTGGTGTGATTTTAATTGGTTTTAGGTCTGTGTGTATTGTCTCATACTGGGGTGATGGTAGACCAGGGCGATTGCCCGTGTGTCAATCATTAATGTGTAATAAAGCATAATTTTTTGGAAATTTTTCTGAGTATTGCATTCTGTTCATAATGTAGCCGCTTTCCTGTGAATCTCTTTTCACAAACCCCTTTTGGTCTGATTATTGCTAGACCTGTTGAATCAAGAAATCACTTAAATAGAAGCTGTATGACAAAGTGAAGCATGCTAAAAAATCCCATAAAGCAACACATCATGCTGTGATCTAAAGAAATTCAAGAACAGATAAGAAACAAAGTAATTGACATTTATCAGTCTGGAAAGGGTTACAAGACCATTTCTAAGGCTTTGGGAATCCAGGGAATCATGGTGAGAGCCATTATCCACAAATGGAAAAAATTTGGAACAGCGGTGAACCTTCCCAGGAGTGGCCAGCCTACCAAAATTACTCCAAGAGCAAAATGACGACTCATCCAGGAGGTCATAAAAGAACCCAGAACAACATCTAAAGAGCTGCAGGCCTCACTTTCCTGAGAAAGCCACTGCTGACCAAAAAGAACACAAAGCCTCATCTCACATTTGCCAAAAAAATCTTGTTTATCCCCAAGAATTTTTGGGGGAATATTTTGTGGACTGATAAGACAAAAGTTGAACTTTTTGGAAGGTGTACATCCCTTTAGATCTGACATAAAGCAAACACAGCATTTCATAAAAAGAACATCATACCAACAGTCAAACATGGTGGCGGTAGTGTGATGATCAGGACCTGGACGACTGCCATAACTGATAGAACCGTGAATTCTGCTCTCTGCTAGAAAATCCCAAATGAGAATGTCCGGCCATCAGTTTGTTACCTCAAGCTCAAGCGTACTTGGGTTATGCAACAGAACAGTGACCTGAAACACACAAGCAAGTCCATCTATGAATGCCTCAAACTAAGGGTTTGGAGTGGCCTAGTCAAAGTCCGGACTTAAATCCCATTGAGATGCTGTGGCATGACCTTAAACAGGCCATTCATGCTCAAAAACCCTCCAATGTAGCTGAATTTAAACAATTCTGCTAAGAAGAGTGGGCCAAAATTCCTCCACAGCGATCTGAAAAACTAAATGCTAGTTATCACAAACGCTTGTTTGCCATTTTTTGCACCAAGGGAGGCACAACCAGTTATTAGGTGTAGGGGGGTAATTACTTTTTTAACATAGGGCCAGGAAGGTTTGGACAGCTTTTTTCCCTTAGCCACTTCAATACCGGGCACTTTTACCCCCTTCCTGCCTAGGCCAATTTTCAGGTTTCAGCGCTCTCACACTTTGAATGACAATTACGCGGTCATACAACATTGTACCCAAACTAAAATTTTATCATTCTGTTCCCACAACTAGAGCTTTTTTTGGTGGTATTTAATCAGCACTGGGGGTTTTATTTTTTGCTAAATTAACAAAAAAAGACCAATAAGTTTGAAAAAAAAACATGTTTTTCTTTGTTTCTGTTATAAAAGTTTGCAAATAAATAATTGTTCTTCAGAAATTTAGGCCAAGATGTATTCTGCTACATGTCTTTGGTGAAAATAACCCAAATCAGTATTTTTTATTTAGTCTGTAGGAAAGTTATAGAGTTCACAAACTATGGGATATATGTGAAAAGTGATCAATCCTGAAGTACTGACAGCCATTTAATTTCTTGAGGCCCAAAAATGTCAGGACAGTACAGATATCCCCCAAATGTCAGGACAGTACAGATATCCCCCAAATGACCCCTTTTTGCAAAGTAGAGAGTCATTTTCTGTATATTACCGTATTTTTCGCCGTATAAGACGCACTTTTTCTTCCCCAAAACTGGGGGGGAAATGTCAGTGCGTCTTATGGAGCGAATATGGAGCGGCCGGTCCGGTATTTCCACCGCGGTCGTGTCAGAATACCGGGCCGGCCGCTCAGCTCTGCAGCGGGACCTTACCTGTACCTCTATCCAGCGGCGCGCTGTCTTCCCGGCTTGTGTAGTGCGGGCACTGGGCATGACAGCCGGGTGCCAAGTGCGCATGCGCAAGAAGCGGTGCTTTTTGTGAATGGTAAGGCGGTACCTGGGACACATGACCGATCCCAGAAGCCGCCGGACCAGTCACAAAGCGCAAGTGCTTCTCGCTCATGCGCACTGGGCACCCGGCTGTCATGCCGAGCGCCATTACAGAAGCCGGGAAGACAGCGCGCGGCTGGATCGAGGAACAGGTAAGATCAAACAAAAACTCTGCGGAAGTAAGAGCGGGTACCTGTCAAATTCAGGTACCCGCTTCCCACCTCCCCAAAGGTCAGCAGTCATCTGTACTGTCCGCAGTCTCTGGTCATCCCTGTGCTGTCCGCAGTCTCTGGTCATCCCTGTGCTGTCCGCAGTGTCTGGTCATCCCTGTGCTGTCCGCAGTCTCTGGTCATCCCTGTGCTGTCCGCAGTCTCTGGTCATCCCTGTGCTGTCCGCAGTCTCTGGTCATCCCTGTGCTGTCCGCAGTCTCTGGTCATCTCCTGTACTGTGTCTGCAGTCCATTAGTTCAGAATTTTTTTTTTCCTGTTTTCTGCCTCTAAAACCTAGGTGCGTTTTATGGTCAGGTGCGTCTTATATGGCGAAAAATACGGTAGATCTCTGTGGTCCTTGTAACCCACATACTGTGTACTGAAAGGTGTCCCTCTTTATCATTTCAGAAAATCGAGAGGTATGTCCACCATGTTGAAATTCAACTCTTGCTTCTAAAGGAATTTCCCTAGATAACAATCAACAAACTATTAAAGAATACAAAGGCTTAAAAGGGGATTCTAGTAAATTGCTGTGCAAAGAACACAAAATTGCCAAAAGCTTTTACTTAGGCAGGCCATAGATTAGGATTATTAACCAAAGCCATGTTTGTGTGTAATCCTAGGAACATAAAGAAACAAAACAAAAAAGCAGCAACCATGCGATGAGATACAGTGCCTTGAAAAAGTATTCATACCCCTTGAAATTTTCCACATTTTGTCATGTTACAACCAAAAACGTAAATGTTTTTTATTGGGATTTTATGTGATAGACCAACACAAAGTGGCCCATAATTGTGAAAAGAAAAATTAAAAATGTTTTTCAAATTTTTTTACAAATAAATATCTGAAAAGTGTGGCGTGCATTTGTATTCAGCCCCCTTTACTCTGATACCCCTAAGTAAAATCTAGTGGAACCAATTGCCTTCAGAAGTCGCCTAATTAGTAAATAGAGTCCACCTGTGTGTAATTTAATCTCAGTATAAATACAGCTGTTCTGTGAAGCCCTCAGAGGTTTGTTAGGGAACAATAGTGAACAAACAGCATCATGAAAGCCAAAGAACATTTACGTTTTTGGTTGTCACATGACAAAATGAGGAAAATTTCAGGGGTATGAATACTTTTTCAAGGCACTGTAGTTCTACATTAAAGTTCAACTGTAAACACCTGTCATCCAACGGTGGTACCTGCTTTTATCAGCCAGAAAATGGCTTTCTGATAAAAGTGATTGGGGCATCTCTAGAGATCACTTCTAGTGCCGGTTTACATATATGCGGTTTGAACTGCATCCAATCCTCATGACATGTGAAAACACATTGCATTTTTGGCTCATTCCACACATGTTAAAAGAGCACCAAAAACACTTATTTTGTAGAAAATAAAGTATAATGTTGGGCAGCACAGTGGCTAAATTATTATTATTATACAGGATTTATATCGCTCCAACGCTTTACAATATAAAGGAAGACAATACAGCAACAATGCAGTTCAATACAAGAGGGTTGGGAGGGCCTGATCCTGGGAGCTTACAATCTAAGAGGGAGGGGCTGGTGGTACAAAAGGTAATAGGAGGAATAGAAGATTCCGTTATTAGCTAAGAGCAGGATAGGCTTCCCTGGAGAGATAGGTTTTCAGAGATTGCCTAAAAGTGAGCAGAGTATATGATAGTCAGATTGGGGTAGAGAGTTCCAGAGGATGGGGGAGGCTCTGGAGAAGTCCTGGAGACGAGCAAGGGTGGAGGAGACAAGGGAGCTAGAGAGTAGGAGGTCTTGGGAGGAGCGGAGAGTACGGTTTGGGTGATATTTGGAGACAAGATTGGTGATGTAATTTGGGGCAGAGTTATAAATGTCTTTATATGTTATTGTTAATGTCTTGAATTTTATCCGTTGTGCAATGGGAAGCCAGTGGAGGGATTGGCAGAGAGGGGTGGAGGACACTGAATGGGAAGCCAGTGGAGGGATTGGCAGAGAGGGGTGGAGGACACTGAATGGGAAGCCAGTGGAGGGATTGGCAGAGAGGGGTGGCAGATACAGAACGGTTAGTAAGGTGGATGAGTCTGGCAGCAGCATTCATGATAGACTGAAGAGGGAGTAGCGAACTGGTTAGCACTTCTGCCTGGCAGTACTAGGGTCATTGGTTTGAATCTCGACCATGGCACCACCTGCCTAGAGTTTGCATGTTCTCCCTGTGCCTGCATGGGTTTCCTCCCACACTCCAAAGACATGCTGGTAGGTTAATAAGCTCCTGTATAAATTGTCCCTAGTATGTGTATGTATGAATGTGAGTTAGGGACCTTAGATTGTACACCCCTTGAGGGTTAGGGACTGATGTGAATGTACAATATATATGTAAAGTGCTGCGTAAATTGACAGCGCTATATAAGTACCTGAAATAAATAATATATAGAGTGATCAAAATTGCAACCAACACCATTTTATTCTTCAGGGCCTCTGATTTCAGAAGATACATTATTGTGCACACATGTTAAAATCTGTAGTATGTTAAAAAAAAATGTAACTAGAAATTACTGAAAACCTTCAAAAAGTATATACAGGTGAAACTCGAAAAATTAGAATATGGTGCAAAAGTTCATTTATTTCAGTAATGCAACTTAAAAGGTGAAACTAATATATGAGATAGACTCATTACATGCAAAGCAAGATAGTTCAAGCCGTGATTTGCCATAATTGTGATGATTATGGCTAGAGATGAGCGAATCGAAGTAGGCGAAGTGGAATTCGTTTCGAATATTAGGAAAATTTCGATTCGCGTCGAATCCGAAAATAAGCAGACTTCGCGAATCGAAATTTTTCCTAAAAAGGCGGCGACATGTGCGGCGACGGAGCGGGGATGTCTGGGAAGGCGCGCAGACAAGGCGCGCTGACCCATAATGCATTCATTCATGACATGTGATCGCATTAGCCAATCAGCAGCCAGCCAGCCAGCACAGTGTAATGGTCGAGCTATAAATGGCGGCCATTTTAGAATTCTCCATTTGCCTCCAGTCATTCAACAGAGGCAGACCTGGCTGTATGCAGGGAGAGAGTTAGGGACAGAGAAACGTTACTTAGGGACACAGAAACGTTAGTTAGGGCCACAGAATCGTTACTTAGGGCCACAGAAACGTTACTTAGGGCCACAGAAACGTTACTTAGGGCCACAGAATCGTTAGTTAGGGCCACAGAAACGTTACTTAGGGACACAGAATTGTTACTTAGGGACAGACACAGAATTGTTACTGAGGGATACAGAATTGTTACTGAGGGCCACAGAATCGTTACTTAGGGCCACAGAAATGTTACTTAGGGCCACAGAATTGTTACTTAGGGACAGACACAGAATTGTTATTGAGGGACACAGAATTGTTACTGAGGGCCACAGAACCGTTACTTAGGGCCACAGAAACGTTACTTAGGGCCACAGAATTGTTACTTAGGGACAGACACAGAATTGTTACTGAGGGACACAGATTTGTTACTGAGGGCCACAGAAACGTTACTTAGGGCCACAGAAACGTTACTTAGGGCCACAGAATCGTTAGTTAGGGCCACAGAAACGTTACTTAGGGACACAGAATTGTTACTCAGGGACAGACACACAATTGTTACTGAGGGATACAGAATTGTTACTGAGGGCCACAGAATCGTTACTTAGGGCCACAGAAACGTTACTTAGGGCCACAGAATTGTTACTTAGGGACAGACACAGAATTGTTATTGAGGGACATAGAATTGTTACTGAGGGCCACAGAACCGTTACTTAGGGCCACAGAAACGTTACTTAGGGCCACAGAATTGTTACTTAGGGACAGACACAGAATTGTTACTGAGGGACACAGATTTGTTACTGAGGGCCACAGAAACGTTACTTAGGGCCACAGAAACGTTACTTAGGGCCACAGAATCGTTAGTTAGGGCCACAGAAACGTGACTTAGGGACACAGAATTGTTACTCAGGGACAGACACAGAATTGTTACTGAGGGATACAGAATTGTTACTGAGGGCCACAGAATCGTTACTTAGGGCCACAGAAACGTTACTTAGGGCCACAGAAACGTTACTTAGGGCCACAGAATTGTTACTTAGGGACAGACACAGAATTGTTATTGAGGGACACAGAATTGTTACTGAGGGCCACAGAACCGTTACTTAGGGCCACAGCAACGTTACTTAGGGCCACAAAATTGTTACTTAGGGACAGACACAGAATTGTTACTGAGGGACACAGATTTGTTACTGAGGGCCACAGAAACGTTACTTAGGGCCACAGAAACGTTACTTAGGGCCACAGAAACGTTACTTAGGGCCACAGAATTGTTACTTAGGGACAGACACAGAATTGTTACTGAGGGACACAGATTTGTTACTGAGGGCCACAGAAACGTTACTTAGGGCCACAGAAACGTTACTTAGGGCCACAGAATCGTTACTTAGGGCCACAGAAACGTTACTTAGGGCCACAGAATTGTTACTTAGGGACAGACACAGAATTGTTATTGAGGGACACAGAATTGTTACTGAGGGCCACAGAACCGTTACTTAGGGCCACAGATATGTTACTTAGGGCCACAGAATTGTTACTTAGGGACAGACACAGAATTGTTACTGAGGGACACAGATTTGTTACTGAGGGCCACAGAAACGTTACTTAGGGCCACAGAAACGTTACTTAGGGCCACAGAATCGTTAGTTAGGGCCACAGAAACGTTACTTAGGGCCACAGAAACGTTACTTAGGGCCACAGAATTGTTACTTAGGGACAGACACAGAATTGTTACTGAGGGCCACAGAATTGTTACTGAGGGCCACAGAACCGTTACTTAGGGCCACAGAAACGTTACTTAGGGCCACAGAAACGTTACTTAGGGCTACAGAAACGTTACTTAGGGCCACAGAATCGTTACTTAGGGCCACAGAATCGTTACTTAGGGACACCGAAACTTTACTTAGGGCAACAGAATTGTTACTTAGGGACAGACACAGAATTGTTACTGAGGGACACAGAATTGTTACTGAGGGCCACAGAAACGTTATTTAGGGCCACAGAAACGTTACTTAGGGCCACAGAAATGTTACTCAGGGACAGACACAGAATTGTTACTGAGGGATACAGAATTGTTACTGAGGGACACAGAACCGTTACTTAGGGCCACAGAAACGTTACTTAGGGCCACAGAAACGTTACTTAGGGCCACAGAAACGTTACTTAGGGCCACAGAATCGTTACTTAGGGCCACAGAAACGTTACTTAGGGCCACAGAAACATTACTTAGGGACACAGAATTGTTACTCAGGGACAGACACAGAATTCTTACTCAGGGACAGACACAGAATTGTTACTGAGGGACACAGAATTGTTACTCCGGGACACAGAATTGTTACTGAGGGACACAGAATTGTTACTGAGGGACACAGAATTGTTACTGAGGGACACAGAATTGTTACTCAGGGACAGACACAGAATTGTTACTGAGGGACACAGAATTGTTACTGAGGGCCAAAGAACTGTTACTTAGGGCCACAGAAACGTTACTCAGGGACACAGAATTGTTAATCAGGGACAGACACAGAATTCTTACTCAGGGACAGACACAGAATTGTTACTCAGGGACACAGAATTGTTACTGAGGGACACAGAATTGTTCTGAGAGACACAGAATTGTTACTGAGGGACACAGAATTGTTACTCAGGGACACAGAATTGTTACTCAGGGACAGACACAGAATTGTTACTGAGGGACACAGAATTGTTACTGAGGGACACAAAATTGTTACTGAGGGACACAGAATTGTTACTGAGGGCCACAGAACTGTTACTTAGGGCCACAGAATTGTTACTCAGGGACAGACACAGAATTGTTACTGAGGGACACAGAATTGTTACTGAGGGCCAAAGAACTGTTACTTAGGGCCACAGAAACGTTACTCAGTGTCACAGAATTGTTAATCAGGGACAGACACAGAATTCTTACTCAGGGACAGACACAGAATTGTTACTCAGGGACACAGAATTGTTACTGAGGGACACAGAATTGTTACTGAGGGACACAGAATTGTTACTCAGGGACACAGAATTGTTACTCAGGGACAGACACAGAATTGTTACTGAGGGACACAGAATTGTTACTGAGGGACACAGAATTGTTACTGAGGGCCACAGAACTGTTACTTAGGGCCACAGAAACGTTACTCAGGGACACAGAATTGTTACTCAGGGACAGACACAGAATTGTTACTCAGGGACACAGAATCGTTTAATTAAAGAGTATGTCAGACAACATGCAGAGGAGTGGCAGAGGAGGCAATGTTTTAGGAGCGAGCAGACGTGGCAGCAGAGAAAGGGGTCGAGGCAGCACTATTCGCAGCCAGAGGCCAGTGCTCCCGGTGTCATCCAGTACAGTGAGGAAGAGCTAACAGAGGGCGGTCAGGAACGGGGGGAGACATCCGCCTCTTCAGCAGCCAGGCGAAGAAGTAGTGGCGAGGAGAGTGGCTCGGTAGCCGGTCTAGAGACAGGTCTGTCTCCTGACCCACACGCAGCCGAGGGGGCTAGTAGTGAGGCGGAGACCCTAATTGATGATGATGAGGCTGATCGCACTTGGCAGCCTCGTCGTCATCAGGCTATTGCTTCCGCATCATCAGGAGAAGAGGGTGGCAGCTTGGCAGCGAGCAAAACAGTCGGTGGGTTGTCTCCATCGCCACACTCTGCCATGTGCCACTTTCAGGTCTCCTCACACACTGCTTGTGTGTTCCATTTTTTGTCATAGGGTGCTGGCAGATTACGGGCCTCCCATAGCTGCTGCCAGGCCCCTAATCTGCCATGGGCCCCTGTACCGCCTCCTCATGCTGCTGCCAGGTCCACAGTGTCTCATGCCATGTGCCACTTTCAGGTCTCCTCACACTGCTGGTGTGTTCAATTTTTTGTCATAGGGTGCTGGCAGATTACGGGCCTCCCATAGCTGCTGCCAGGCCCCTAATCTGCCATGGGCCCCTATACCGCCTCCTCATGCTGCTGCGAAGTCCAGAGTCTCTCATGGGTCCCTGTACGGCCTCCCATTGCTGCTGTCTCCATCGCCACACTCTGCCATGTGCCACTTTCAGGTCTCCTCACACACTGCTGGTGTGTTCAATTTTTTGTCATAGGGTGCTGGCAGATTACGGGCCTCCCATAGCTGCTGCCAGGCCCCTAATCTGCCATGGGCCCCTGTACCGCCTCCTCATGCTGCTGCCAGGTCCACAGTGTCTCATGCCATGTGCCACTTTCAGGTCTCCTCACACTGCTGGTGTGTTCAATTTTTTGACATAGGGTGCTGGCAGATTACGGGCCTCCCATAGCTGCTGCCAGGCCCCTAATCTGCCATGGGCCCCTATACCGCCTCCTCATGCTGCTGCCAGGTCCAGAGTGTCTCATGGGTCCCTGTACGGCCTCCCATTGCTGCTGTCTCCATCGCCACACTCTGCCATGTGCCACTTTCAGGTCTCCTCACACACTGCTGGTGTGTTCAATTTTTTGACATAGGGTGCTGGCAGATTACGGGCCTCCCATAGCTGCTGCCAGGCCCCTAATCTGCCATGGGCCCCTATACCGCCTCCTCATGCTGCTGCCAAGTCCAGAGTCTCTCATGGGTCCCTGTACGGCCTCCCATTGCTGCTGTCTCCATCGCCACACTCTGCCATGTGCCACTTTGAGGTCTCCTCACACACTGCTGGTGTGTTCAATTTTTTGACATAGGGTGCTGGCAGATTACGGGCCTCCCATAGCTGCTGCCAGGCCCCTAATCTGCCATGGGCCCCTGTACCGCCTCCTCATGCTGCTGCCAGGTCCACAGTGTCTCATGCCATGTGCCACTTTCAGGTCTCCTCACACTGCTGGTGTGTTCAATTTTTTGACATAGGGTGCTGGCAGATTACGGGCCTCCCATAGCTGCTGCCAGGCCCCTAATCTGCCATGGGCCCCTATACCGCCTCCTCATGCTGCTGCCAAGTCCAGAGTCTCTCATGGGTCCCTGTACGGCCTCCCATTGCTGCTGTCTCCATCGCCACACTCTGCCATGTGCCACTTTCAGGTCTCCTCACACACTGCTGGTGTGTTCAATTTTTTGACATAGGGTGCTGGCAGATTACGGGCCTCCCATAGCTGCTGCCAGGCCCCTAATCTGCCATGGGCCCCTGTACCGCCTCCTCATGCTGCTGCCAGGTCCACAGTGTCTCATGCCATGTGCCACTTTCAGGTCTCCTCACACTGCTGGTGTGTTCAATTTTTTGACATAGGGTGCTGGCAGATTACGGGCCTCCCATAGCTGCTGCCAGCCCCCTAATCTGCCATGGGCCCCTATACCGCCTCCTCATGCTGCTGCCAAGTCCAGAGTCTCTCATGGGTCCCTGTACGGCCTCCCATTGCTGCTGTCTCCATCGCCACACTCTGCCATGTGCCACTTTCAGGTCTCCTCACACACTGCTGGTGTGTTCAATTTTTTGACATAGGGTGCTGGCAGATTACGGGCCTCCCATAGCTGCTGCCAGGCCCCTAATCTGCCATGGGCCCCTATACCGCCTCCTCATGCTGCTGCCAGGTCCAGAGTGTCTCATGGGTCCCTGTACGGCCTCCCATTGCTGCTGTCTCCATCGCCACACTCTGCCATGTGCCACTTTCAGGTCTCCTCACACACTGCTGGTGTGTGAGGATTTTTTGACATAGGGTGCTGGCAGATTACGGGCCTCCCATAGCTGCTGCCAGGCCCGTAATCTGCCATGGGCCCATGTACCGCCTCCTCATGCTGCTGCCAGGTCCAGGCGAACGTAGTCACACAGGGGAGAAACTTCTCAGTGTAATGAACAGAGAAATCGACAGATGGCTGTCTCCGCGCAAACTGAAAATCGGAACCATGTTGACAGACAACGGAAAGAACATGGTGTCTGCTCTGCGTCAAGGAAGGTTGTGCCATGCGCCATGCATTGCTCACGTGTTCAATCTGGTTGTCAAGCGGTTCCTAAAATCCACCATCCCACTGCAAGACATCCTTAAAATGTCACGTAAACTTTGCATGCATTTCAGCCATTCCTACACCGCAAAGCACACCCTCCTTGAGCTGCAGCGGCAGAACGGAATTCCACAGCATCGCCTGATCTGCGACGTTGCAACAAGGTGGAATTCAACCCTACACATGGTAGACCGCCTTTACGAACAGCGAAAGGCCATCACCGATTTCCTGATGTTACAAGCGGATGAAGGTACTCCCCTGTGTAACTTCGATGTCAGCCATTGGCAGCTCATGCGTGACACCTGCCGCTTGCTCAGGCCCTTTGAGGAGGCCACGCTATTCATGAGTCGGCAGGACTATGGGATGAACGACGTGATTCCTCTGTTGCACTTCCTGGAACAAATGCTGTTAACAATGGCTGGTCAGGGTGCGGTAGATGTGGCGCACAGATCTCAACGCCACATGACCCCTGTGGGAGCAGGACAGGAAGAAGAGGAGGAGGTAGAGGAGGACATTTGTGCTCAGGAATTATTGAGTGAAATGGGTGGTTTTTCCACTCAGCGGACAGGAGTGGAGGAGCAGGAGCATCTGGTAGAGGAGGAGGAGGAGGAGACAGAGGACCCAGATGTACCGTGGCAGTATGCTGTGGAGATGGAGGCAGGGAGTCCCTCGCATTCCTTGGCACAAATGGCCCATAGCATGCTCGGTTGCTTGCGTAGCGACAGCCGAATAATAACCATCAGACAGAGGGATGACTTTTGGCTGTCCACCTTGTTGGACCCTCGCTACCGTTCAAAAATAGTGGCCTTTTTCACACCTGCTGAGAGGGAGGCCAAAATAACGTACTATAAAAACCACCTATGTAGTCAGTTGGTCTCTGCCTGTCTGCGCCAACGTCCATCCTCAGACACTGTGGGCCCTGTGCGCTCGCGTTCCGCTGCAATGGCAGCAAAGGAGGGGTGGGGTGGTAGGAGCAGTGGCAGCTCCACCAGCAGCGGCTGCCTCAGTCTGCAGTCGATGATGAGTAGCTTTCTTCACCAGCACAGTGAGGAAACTACTAACCAGCCGCAGCAGCAGCATCAGGTGGACCTGGAGCAGGACCTCAAACAACAGGCTTGGGCCTACTTGGACAGCACCCTGCCAACCGAGGTAGACAATTCCCTTGACTACTGGGCAACGAAACTTGACCTTTGGCCCCAACTAGCTGAATTTGCCCTTGAAAGGCTGTCATGCCCGGCCAGTAGCGTGGCATCGGAGCGCGTGTTTAGTGCGGCAGGAGGTATTGTAACTCCGCGGAGGACACGACTGTCCACCCAAAGTGTGGAGAGACTCACGTTTGTGAAAATGAATCAGGCGTGGATTAGTCTGGATTTCAAACCACCAGTTCCTGACACAACTGACTAAATCCGCCATGAATCATGCCCCAAACATGTGCCACTTTCAGGTCTCCTCACACTGCTGGTGTGTTCCATTTTTTGTCATAGGGTGCTGGCAGATTACGGGCCTCCCATAGCTGCTGCCAGGCCCCTAATCTGCCATGGGCCCCTGTACCGCCTCCTCATGCTGCTGCCAGGTCCAGAGTCTCTCATGGGTCCCTGTACGGCCTCCCATTGCTGCTGTCTCCATCGCCACACTCTGCCATGTGCCACTTTCAGGTCTCCTCACACTGCTGGTGTGTTCCATTTTTTGTCATAGGGTGCTAGCAGATTACGGGCCTCCCATAGCTGCTGCCAGGCCCCTAATCTGCCATGGGCCCCTGTACCGCCTCCTCATGCTGCTGCCAGGTCCACAGTGTCTCATGCCATGTGCCACTTTCAGGTCTCCTCACACTGCTGGTGTGTTCCATTTTTTGTCATAGGGTGCTGGCAGATTACGGGCCTCCTATAGCTGCTGCCAGGCCCCTAATCTGCCATGGGCCCCTATACCGCCTCCTCATGCTGCTGCCAGGTCCAGAGTCTCTCATGGGTCCCTGTACGGCCTCCCATTGCTGCTGTCTCCATCGCCACACTCTGCCATGTGCCACTTTCAGGTCTCCTCACACTGCTGGTGTGTTCCATTTTTTGTCATAGGGTGCTGGCAGATTACGGGCCTCCCATAGCTGCTGCCAGGCCCCTAATCTGCCATGGGCCCCTGTACCGCCTCCTCATGCTGCTGCCAGGTCCACAGTGTCTCATGCCATGTGCCACTTTCAGGTCTCCTCACACTGCTGGTGTGTTCCATTTTTTGTCATAGGGTGCTGGCAGATTACGGGCCTCCTATAGCTGCTGCCAGGCCCCTAATCTGCCATGGGCCCCTATACCGCCTCCTCATGCTGCTGCCAGGTCCAGAGTCTCTCATGGGTCCCTGTACGGCCTCCCATTGCTGCTGTCTCCATCGCCACACTCTGCCATGTGCCACTTTCAGGTCTCCTCACACTGCTGGTGTGTTCCATTTTTTGTCATAGGGTGCTGGCAGATTACGGGCCTCCCATAGCTGCTGCCAGGCCCCTAATCTGCCATGGGCCCCTGTACCGCCTCCTCATGCTGCTGCCAGGTCCACAGTGTCTCATGCCATGTGCCACTTTCATGTCTCCTCACACTGCTGGTGTGTTCCATTTTTTGTCATAGGGTGCTGGCAGATTACGGGCCTCCTATAGCTGCTGCCAGGCCCCTAATCTGCCATGGGCCCCTATACCGCCTCCTCATGCTGCTGCCAGGTCCAGAGTCTCTCATGGGTCCCTGTACGGCCTCCCATTGCTGCTGTCTCCATCGCCACACTCTGCCATGTGCCACTTTCAGGTCTCCTCACACTGCTGGTGTGTTCCATTTTTTGTCATAGGGTGCTGGCAGATTACGGGCCTCCCATAGCTGCTGCCAGGCCCCTAATCTGCCATGGGCCCCTGTACCGCCTCCTCATGCTGCTGCCAGGTCCACAGTGTCTCATGCCATGTGCCACTTTCAGGTCTCCTCACACTGCTGGTGTGTTCCATTTTTTGTCATAGGGTGCTGGCAGATTACGGGCCTCCTATAGCTGCTGCCAGGCCCCTAATCTGCCATGGGCCCCTATACCGCCTCCTCATGCTGCTGCCAGGTCCAGAGTCTCTCATGGGTCCCTGTACGGCCTCCCATTGCTGCTGTCTCCATCGCCACACTCTGCCATGTGCCACTTTCAGGTCTCCTCACACTGCTGGTGTGTTCCATTTTTTGTCATAGGGTGCTGGCAGATTACGGGCCTCCCATAGCTGCTGCCAGGCCCCTAATCTGCCATGGGCCCCTGTACTGCCTCCTCATGCTGCTGCCAGGTCCACAGTGTCTCATGCTATGTGCCACTTTCAGGTCTCCTCACACTGCCGGTGTGTTCCATTTTTTGTCATAGGGTGCTGGCAGATTACGGGCCTCCTATAGCTGCTGCCAGGCCCCTAATCTGCCATGGGCCCCTATACCGCCTCCTCATGCTGCTTCCAGGTCCAGAGTCTCTCATGGGTCCCTGTACGGCATCCCATTGCTGCTGTCTCCATCGCCACACTCTGCCATGTGCCACTTTCAGGTCTCCTCACACTGCTGGTGTGTTCCATTTTTTGTCATAGGGTGCTGGCTGATTACGGGCCTCCCATAGCTGCTGCCAGGCCCCTAATCTGCCATGGGCCCCTGTACCGCCTCCTCATGCTGCTGCCAGGTCCACAGTGTCTCATGCCATGTGCCACTTTCAGGTCTCCTCACACTGCTGGTGTGTTCCATTTTTTGTCATAGGGTGCCGGCAGATTACGGGCCTCCTATAGCTGCTGCCAGGCCCCTAATCTGCCATGGGCCCCTATACCGCCTCCTCATGCTGCTGCCAGGTCCAGAGTCTCTCATGGGTCCCTGTACGGCCTCCCATTGCTGCTGTCTCCATCGCCACACTCTGCCATGTGCCACTTTCAGGTCTCCTCACACTGCTGGTGTGTTCCATTTTTTGTCATAGGGTGCTGGCAGATTACGGGCCTCCCATAGCTGCTGCCAGGCCCCTAATCTGCCATGGGCCCCTGTACTGCCTCCTCATGCTGCTGCCAGGTCCACAGTGTCTCATGCTATGTGCCACTTTCAGGTCTCCTCACACTGCCGGTGTGTTCCATTTTTTGTCATAGGGTGCTGGCAGATTACGGGCCTCCTATAGCTGCTGCCAGGCCCTTAATCTGCCATGGGCCCCTATACCGCCTCCTCATGCTGCTGCCAGGTCCAGAGTCTCTCATGGGTCCCTGTACGGTGTCCCATTGCTGCTGTCTCCATCGCCACACTCTGCCATGTGCCACTTTCAGGTCTCCTCACACTGCTGGTGTGTTCCATTTTTTGTCATAGGGTGCTGGCAGATTACGGGCCTCCCATAGCTGCTGCCAGGCCCCTAATCTGCCATGGGCCCCTGTACCGCCTCCTCATGCTGCTGCCAGGTCCACAGTGTCTCATGCCATGTGCCACTTTCAGGTCTCCTCACACTGCTGGTGTGTTCCATTTTTTGTCATAGGGTGCTGGCAGATTACGGGCCTCCTATAGCTGCTGCCAGGCCCCTAATCTGCCATGGGCCCCTATACCGCCTCCTCATGCTGCTGCCAGGTCCAGAGTCTCTCATGGGTCCCTGTACGGCCTCCCATTGCTGCTGTCTCCATCGCCACACTCTGCCATGTGCCACTTTCAGGTCTCCTCACACTGCTGGTGTGTTCCATTTTTTGTCATAGGGTGCTGGCAGATTACGGGCCTCCCATAGCTGCTGCCAGGCCCCTAATCTGCCATGGGCCCCTGTACCGCCTCCTCATGCTGCTGCCAGGTCCACAGTGTCTCATGCCATGTGCCACTTTCAGGTCTCCTCACACTGCTGGTGTGTTCCATTTTTTGTCATAGGGTGCTGGCAGATTACGGGCCTCCTATAGCTGCTGCCAGGCCCCTAATCTGCCATGGGCCCCTATACCGCCTCCTCATGCTGCTGCCAGGTCCAGAGTCTCTCATGGGTCCCTGTACGGCCTCCCATTGCTGCTGTCTCCATCGCCACACTCTGCCATGTGCCACTTTCAGGTCTCCTCACACTGCTGGTGTGTTCCATTTTTTGTCATAGGGTGCTGGCAGATTACGGGCCTCCCATAGCTGCTGCCAGGCCCCTAATCTGCCATGGGCCCCTGTACCGCCTCCTCATGCTGCTGCCAGGTCCACAGTGTCTCATGCCATGTGCCACTTTCAGGTCTCCTCACACTGCTGGTGTGTTCCATTTTTTGTCATAGGGTGCTGGCAGATTACGGGCCTCCTATAGCTGCTGCCAGGCCCCTAATCTGCCATGGGCCCCTATACCGCCTCCTCATGCTGCTGCCAGGTCCAGAGTCTCTCATGGGTCCCTGTACGGCCTCCCATTGCTGCTGTCTCCATCGCCACACTCTGCCATGTGCCACTTTCAGGTCTCCTCACACTGCTGGTGTGTTCCATTTTTTGTCATAGGGTGCTGGCAGATTACGGGCCTCCCATAGCTGCTGCCAGGCCCCTAATCTGCCATGGGCCCCTGTACCGCCTCCTCATGCTGCTGCCAGGTCCACAGTGTCTCATGCCATGTGCCACTTTCAGGTCTCCTCACACTGCTGGTGTGTTCCATTTTTTGTCATAGGGTGCTGGCAGATTACGGGCCTCCTATAGCTGCTGCCAGGCCCCTAATCTGCCATGGGCCCCTATACCGCCTCCTCATGCTGCTGCCAGGTCCAGAGTCTCTCATGGGTCCCTGTACGGCCTCCCATTGCTGCTGTCTCCATCGCCACACTCTGCCATGTGCCACTTTCAGGTCTCCTCACACTGCTGGTGTGTTCCATTTTTTGTCACAGGGTGCTGGCAGATTACGGGCCTCCCATAGCTGCTGCCAGGCCCCTAATCTGCCATGGGCCCCTGTACCGCCT
Source organism: Staurois parvus (assembly GCF_062004578.1). Lineage (NCBI taxonomy): Eukaryota > Metazoa > Chordata > Amphibia > Anura > Ranidae > Staurois > Staurois parvus. The sequence goes on along the minus strand of NW_028318185.1, from coordinate 1,186,279 downwards.
CCTCATGCTGCTGCCAGGTCCACAGTGTCTCATGCCATGTGCCACTTTCAGGTCTCCTCACACTGCTGGTGTGTTCCATTTTTTGTCATAGGGTGCTGGCAGATTACGGGCCTCCTATAGCTGCTGCCAGGCCTCTAATCTGCCATGGGCCCCTATACCGCCTCCTCATGCTGCTGCCAGGTCCAGAGTCTCTCATGGGTCCCTGTACGGCCTCCCATTGCTGCTGTCTCCATCGCCACACTCTGCCATGTGCCACTTTCAGGTCTCCTCACACTGCTGGTGTGTTCCATTTTTTGTCATAGGGTGCTGGCAGATTACGGGCCTCCCATAGCTGCTGCCAGGCCCCTAATCTGCCATGGGCCCCTGTACCGCCTCCTCATGCTGCTGCCAGGTCCACAGTGTCTCATGCCATGTGCCACTTTCAGGTCTCCTCACACTGCTGGTGTGTTCCATTTTTTGTCATAGGGTGCTGGCAGATTACGGGCCTCCTATAGCTGCTGCCAGGCCCCTAATCTGCCATGGGCCCCTATACCGCCTCCTCATGCTGCTGCCAGGTCCAGAGTCTCTCATGGGTCCCTGTACGGCCTCCCATTGCTGCTGTCTCCATCGCCACACTCTGCCATGTGCCACTTTCAGGTCTCCTCACACTGCTGGTGTGTTCCATTTTTTGTCACAGGGTGCTGGCAGATTACGGGCCTCCCATAGCTGCTGCCAGGCCCCTAATCTGCCATGGGCCCCTGTACCGCCTCCTCATGCTGCTGCCAGGTCCACAGTGTCTCATGCCATGTGCCACTTTCAGGTCTCCTCACACTGCTGGTGTGTTCCATTTTTTGTCATAGGGTGCTGGCAGATTACGGGCCTCCTATAGCTGCTGCCAGGCCTCTAATCTGCCATGGGCCCCTATACCGCCTCCTCATGCTGCTGCCAGGTCCAGAGTCTCTCATGGGTCCCTGTACGGCCTCCGATTGCTGCTGTCTCCATCGCCACACTCTGCCATGTGCCACTTTCAGGTCTCCTCACACTGCTGGTGTGTTCCATTTTTTGTCATAGGGTGCTGGCAGATTACGGGCCTCCCATAGCTGCTGCCAGGCCCCTAATCTTCCATGGGCCCCTATACCGCCTCCTCATGCTGCTGCCAGGTCCAGAGTCTCTCATGGGTCCCTGTACGGCCTCCCATTGCTGCTGTCTCCATCGCCACACTCTGCCATGTGCCACTTTCAGATCTCCTCACACTGCTGGTGTGTTACATTTTTTGTCATAGGGTGCTGGCAGATTACGGGCCTCCCATTGCTGCTGCCAGGCCCGTAATCTGCCATGGGCCCCCGTACCGACTCCTCATGCTGTGACGTTGCAACAAGGTGGAATTCAACCCTACATATGTTAGACCGCCTTTACGAACAGCGAAAGGCCATCACAGATTTCCTGATGTTAAAAACGGATAAAGGTACTCCCTGTGTAACTTAGATGTCAGCCATTGGCAGCTCATGCGTGACACCTGCGCTTGCTCAGGCCCTTTGAGGAGGCCACGCTATTCGTGAGTCGGCAGGACTATGGGATGAACGACGTCATTCCTCTGTTGCACGTCCTGGAACAAATGCTGTTAACAATGGCTGGTCAGGGTGCGGTAGATGTGGCGCACAGATCTCAACGCCACATGACCCCTGTGGGGGCAGGACAGGAAGAAGAGGAGGAGGTAGAGGAGGACATTGGTGCTCAGGAATTATTGAGTGAAATGGGTGGTTTTTCCACTCAGCGGACAGGAGTGGAGGAGCAGGAGCATCTGGTAGAGGAGGAGGAGGAGGAGACAGAGGACCCAGACGCACCGTGGCAGTATGCTGTGGAGATGGAGGCAGGGAGTCCCTCGCATTCCTTGGCACAAATGGCCCATAGCATGCTCGCTTGCTTGCGTAGGGACAGCCGAATAATAACCATCAGACAGAGGGATGACTTTTGGCTGTCCACCTTGTTGGACCCTCGCTACCGTTCAAAAATGGTGGCCTTTTTCACACCTGCTGAGAGGGAGGCCAAAATAACGTACTATAAAAACCACCTATGTAGTCAGCTGGTCTCTGCCTTTCTGCGCCAACGTCCATCCTCAGACACTGTGGGCCCTGTGCGCTCGCGTTCCGCTGCCATGGCAGCAGGGGAGGGGTGGGGTGGTAGGAGCAGTGGCAGCTCCACCAGCAGCAGCTGCCTCAGTCTGCAGTCGATGATGAGTAGCTTTCTTCACCAGCGCAGTGAGGAAACTACTAACCAGCCGCAGCAGCAGCATCAGGTGGACCTGGAGCAGGACCTCAAACAACAGGCTTAGACCTACTCAAACCTCAAACAACAGGCTTGGACAGCACCCTGCCAACCGAGGTAGACAATCCCCTTGACTACTGGGCAACGAAACTTGACCTTTGGCCCCAACTAGCTGAATTTGCCCTTGAAAGGCTGTCATGCCCGGCCAGTAGCGTGGCATCGGAGCGCGTGTTTAGTGCGGCAGGAGGTATTGTAACTCCGCGGAGGACACGACTGTCCACCCAAAGTGTGGAGAGACTCACGTTTGTGAAAATGAATCAGGCGTGGATTAGTCTGGATTTCAAACCACCAGTTCCTGACACAACTGACTAAATCCGCCATGAATCATGCCCCAAACATGTGCCACTTTCAGGTCTCCTCACACTGCTGGTGTGTTCCATTTTTTGTCATAGGGTGCTGGCAGATTACGGGCCTCCCATAGCTGCTGCCAGGCCCCTAATCTGCCATGGGCCCCTGTTCCGCCTCCTCATGCTGCTGCCAAGTCCAGAGTCTCTCATGGGTCCCTGTACGGCCTCCCATTGCTGCTGTCTCCATCGCCACACTCTGCCATGTGCCACTTTCAGGTCTCCTCACACTGCTGGTGTGTTCCATTTTTTGTCATAGGGTGCTGGCAGATTACGGGCCTCCCATAGCTGCTGCCAGGCCCCTAATCTGCCATGGGCCCCTATACCGCCTCCTCATGCTGCTGCCAGGTCCAGAGTCTCTCATGGGTCCCTGTACGGCCTCCCATTGCTGCTGTCTCCATCGCCACACTCTGCCATGTGCCACTTTCAGGTCTCCTCACACTGCTGGTGTGTTCCATTTTTTGTCATAGGGTGCTGGCAGATTACGGGCCTCCCATTGCTGCTGCCAGGCCCCTAATCTGCCATGGGCCCCCGTACCGACTCCTCATGCTGCTGCCAGGCCCGTAATCTGTCATGGGCCCCTTTTGTCGCTTGTTGGCATATTCCGCTCGTTCAGATGCTCCTTCTCCTGCTACTCCTCTTCACGGATTCCGTCAGCAGTCTTTCTTGGAATCCGTTTCCAAGAGACAACAGTTTGCGAGCACGCACCCGACGGTGCAGAAGCTGAACGTCCTCCTGTCCAAGTTGCTGCTGCCAGGCTCGTAATCTGTCATGCGCCCCTGTACCGCCTCCTCATGCTGCTGCCAGGTCCAGAGTGTGTCATGGGCCCCCGTACCGACTCCTCATGCTGCTGCCAGGCCCGTAATCTGTCATGGGCCCCTGTACCGCCTCCTCATGCTGCTGCCAGGTCCAGAGTGTGTCATGGGTCCCTGTACGGCCTCCCATTGCTGCTGTCTCCATCGCCACACTCTTCCATGTGCCACTTTCAGGTCTCCTCACACTGCTGGTGTGTTCAATTTTTTGACATAGGGTGCTGGCAGATTACGGGCCTCCCATAGCTGCTGCCAGGCCCCTAATCTGCCATGGGCCCCTATACCGCCTCCTCATGCTGCTGCGAAGTCCAGAGTCTGTCATGGGTCCCTGTACGGCCTCCCATTGCTGCTGTCTCCATCGCCACACTCTGCCATGTGCCACTTTCAGGTCTCCTCACACACTGCTGGTGTGTTGAATTTTTTGACATAGGGTGCTGGCAGATTACGGGCCTCCCATTGCTGCTGCCAGGCCCGTAATCTGTCATGGGCCCCTGTACCGCCTCCTCATGCTGCTGCCAGGTCCAGAGTGTCTCATGGGTCCCTGTACGGCCTCCCATTGCTGCTGTCTCCATCGCCACACTCTGCCATGTGCCACTTTCAGGTCTCCTCACACTGCTGGTGGTTTCCATTTTTGTCATAGGGTGCTGTATGGCCTCCCATTGCTGCTGCCTCCACCGCCACACTGTGGCTCCACACTCTGGTTTTGGCCCCGTGACTGCCCAAATGAGTGAAGTGTGCCGTGATTCTAAGATCGACGGCACTCATCTGCATGTCATACTGACTGTCAGTATTATTTCTCTTCCCCAGCAGACTCCAAGGGCATTTAAATTAAAGGTACAGTGTTCTGCACTAATATAAAGGCTCTCTGAAGCCTAGAAACACCCTTTTATAAGTTAAATTCGCAGCGAATATATTCGACTCGAATCAAAATTTTTCCACGAATTCGCCGAATCAGTCGAATTGAATTTTTGAATACTTCGCTCATCTGTAATTATGGCTTACAGCTCATGAAAACCCCAAATCCACAATCTCAGAAAATGAGAATATTCCATGCAATCAATAAAACAAGGATTGTACATAGAACAATATCGGACCTCTGAAAAGTATAAGCATGCATATGTACTCAGTACTTGGTTTGGGCCCCTTTTGTAGCAATTACTGCCTCAATGCGGCGTGGCATGGAAGCTATCAGCCTGTGGCACTGCTGAGGTGTTATGGAAGACCAGGATGCTTCAATAGCGGCCTTCAGCTCCTCTGCATTGTTCGGTCTCATGTCTCATATTGCACCTTTTCACAATATTCTAATTTTCTGAGATTGTGGATTTGGGGTTTTCATGAGCTGTAAGCCATAATCATCACGATGATGACAAATCACGGCTTGAACTATCTTGCTTTGCATGTAATGAGTCTATCTCATATATTAGTTTCACCTTTTAAGTTGCTGCACTGAAATAAATGAACTTTTGCACCATATTCTAATTTTTCGAGTTTCACCTGTATATACTTTTTGAAGGTTTTCAGTAATTTCTAGTTACATTTTTTTTTAACATACTACAGATTTTAACATGTGTGCAAAATAATGTAACATTGCCCCAGTAGTCAAGCTGATTCAGATATCTTTTGAATTTAGAAAAAAAAAAAAAAGAAAAAGAAAATTCAAATATAGCTACTGCAAATACCTGGAGCCTGGAGTTGGCCAGTTTAATGCTAAGTATTTTTTTTGTTGCTCTTTAGCCCTCATGCACACGGGGGTTGTTTTTACAGCGGCTGTTTTTGGCTTTTTACATTTTTTTCTACAGCCAGTAAACCCCCAGCATGTTCTCCAATGTGTCCATTCACACATAGACTGGAATCAACGTTTTTTGGCTGGGATGTTTTTTGGCTGCAAAAAAAGCCAGGACTAGTGGGCTTCTAGAGGTGTTTTTTAGCTGTAAAAACGCTCTAACGCTGCAAAACGCAGTAAAATGCCGCAAACTGGCGTTTTTGGACTTTGGTGAAAAAAACTGCTAACGTAGAAAAACGCTGCAAATCGCCGCTAACCGCTAATGCAAAAACGCTAACAAAAGCTGAAGACTTTACACAGCTAAGGTTACCAGCGTTATTAAAACGTCCCGTGTGCATGAGGACTTAGGCTCCATGTACACTGCAGCTGATAAACTGACGTTTAGGAGCTTTTCTGCGTTTTTTTCAGCAGCCCTTGAACTCTCCCTAATGTTTTCCTATGTCTCCATGTACACATTGTCATTTACAGGCAGTTGAGTTTACAGTTGTTTTTTTGAACGCACCAAACATGCGTTCAGGAGTAGATTTTATCAGCGTTTCAAACGCCAAACGCTTGTAAACGCGGCTAACCGCGTTTATAAGCATTTGCATATGGAAATTTTTTTTAACTGTTCATTTTCCAGATGCTGTCCAGAGCCTTTTTCCTCATGAAGCAGCGACGCAATCTGTCACCGGCCGTGTATCTCGGACACGGCCGATGACAGATCTGAGTACCGGCCCCCGTTGCCGGTACCATGTGACCTGCTGTGACCAATCACAGCAGGTCACATGACAGTTGTATACAATGGATGGCTTCATTCATGCCATCCATTGTATACTAGTGTCTAGCTGTGAATGGTGACAGCAGGTCACATGCACATGTCATGTGATTAGCTGTGGCCAAATCACAGCTAAGCACAAAAAAAAAAAAAAAACCTGAATGAATCGATGTCATTCAGGTAAATGCTTGCTTATAGCAAAGTAATTCTTTGCTATAAGCAAATTGTGTAAAAAAAAAATACTGATCACTTCCCCAAAGTAGTACAATGTTACTATGGTAACATTGTACTACTTTGGTCATAGTAAAATATGAAAAAAAAATCTTAAAAAAAATAAAAAAAAAGTAATAGAAAATTAAAAATAATAAAAAAAATATATATATATATATTTTTTTCATACTGTCACCAGCCAGTGTCCCTGTTCACCGCTATGCCAGTTATATGATGATGCTGTACTGCACTGGTGACAGTATGTAAAAAAAAAATAGTGAAAATAATTTTTTTAATTTTTTTATTTTCCGAAAAATTATGACAAAAAAAATACAACTTAAAAAAACTCGCCATGCCTCTTATGAAGTACGTCAGACTGTCTACTCTGTAAAAAGGGGTCATTTGGGGGATATCTGTACTGTTCTGACATTCTTGGACCTCAAGAAATTAGATTGGCCGTCAGTACTTCAGGATTGATCAATATTCAGATCTATACCATAGTTTGTGAACTCTATAACTTTCCTACAAACTAAATAATACATCCTAATTTGGGTTATTTTCACCAAAGACATGTAGCAGAATACATCTCAGCCTAAATTTATGAAGAACAATTATTTATTTGCAAACTTTTATAACAGAAACAAAGAAAAACGTGTTTTTTTTCAAAATGTTTGGCCTTTTTTTGTTAATTTAGTAAAAAATAAAAACCCCAGCAGTGATTAAATACCACCAAAAGAAAGCTCTAGTTGTGTGAAGAAAATGATAAAATTTTAGTTTGGGTACAATGTTGTATGACCGCGCAATTGTCATTCAAAGTGTGAGAGCGCTGAAACCTGAAAACTGGCCTGGGCAGGAAGGTGTAAAATTGCCCGTTATTGAAATGGTTAAAAAAATGCTTCTAAACGCAAACGCTCGTAAACGCGGTAAACAGACGTTTTTTAACCTACGTTTTCCAGCAGTCAGTTTCCATCGTTCAGAAGTGTCCCGTGTACATGGAGCCTTATAATGGGAAGAAATCCATTTCTTAGCAGAAAATATAAAAATAAAGGCAAACCTTGATGCCGATGATATTTAAAGTAACAATATTTACAGCTGCACATGTATGCATTATTTATACGGCAAGAAGCATTTCCCGAGGCACTTTTCACCCAGGTTTTAGTAAACATAACGCTTTTCAGCCTCGCCGTTTGTAGAAGAAAAAAGGACCTTAAATTGCCAGGCGGTAATTTGTCTCCTTTTTAACGCTCATTTGGCTGCTCTTATGAGAAATTGTACATGAATGTGATATTACAAGTGGAAATACCGAGCCGATCAGACGTGATGAGAGTTGGTTGACGAGAAAGCGCCACTTCTCCAACCTAATGAATAGCTTCTTCTGGCAGATGTCATTTAAGTAAACAGGCCAGGAGGAGAAAGGGATGTTGTTCCATTGTACCTCGGCTGCAATCATTTTCATCGCTGGCTGTCATTACGCTGCTGGTCCCAAACGGGCTGCCGCTATTTTACTAAGAGAATCGAAATGGGAAACAGCTGCTGAAGATGTGTGCAAATATTACCCCCGTTTCCTTAATCTTTGTCCCTTTCCAGGACAATTATCCAGTCTGATCTTCCTATGTCAGATCTTCACGTAGTAATAACCCTGTAGTGTTTTTTTACATTAACCCCTCACCCTCCAGAGGATTTACCCCCCTTCCTGACCAGGACATTTTTTTGCATTACAGCGCTGCGTTACTTTAACCACTTCCAGTCCGGACACTTTCACCCCCTTCCAGTCCAGGTCAATTTTCAGCTTTCAGCGCTATCACACTTTGAATGACAATTGCGCGGTCGTGTAACATTGTACCCATATGAATTTTGTAACATTTTTTTGAGACTGATAAAGCTTTATTTTGGTGGTATTTATTCACCACTGGCATTTTTATTTTTTTGCTATTTACAGTTGTGACCAAAATTATTCAACCCCCACTGAAATTGAGTGTTTTGGCCAGTTTGACATTGCTTTTGATCATTCAGTCATCTTGCTTACATTTACATTAAAGAGGCACTTGTAGGTCAGACAAATATAACATAACAGTTATAATGAAATAACCACAAATGTCTTTTCTGTGCTCACAGCATTATCAGTTTTATTCAACCCCCAAGTGACATTCAATCTTAGTACTTAGTACAGCATCCTTTTACAGTTATAACAGCTTTTAAACGTGAAGCATAGCTTGACACAAGTGTCTTGCAGCGATCTACGGGTATCTTCGCCCATTCTTCATGGGCAAAGGCCTCCAGTTCAGTCACATTCTTAGGCTTGCGCACTGCAACTGCTTTCTTTAAGTCCCACCAGAGGTTCTCAATCGGATTTAAGTCTGGTGACTGCGATGGCCACTCCAAAATGTTCCAGCCTTTCCTCTGCAACCATGCTCTAGTGGACTTGGAGGTATGCTTGGGATCATTGTCCTGTTGAAAGGTCCAACGTCTCCCAAGCCTCAGGTGTGTGACGGACTGCATCACGTTTCCATCCAATATCTCCTGGTACTGAAGAGAATTCATGGTACCTTGCACACGCTGAAGCTTCCCTGTACCTGCAGAAGCAAAACAGCCCCAAAGCATGATTGACCCTCCACCATGCTTCACAGTAGGCAAGGTGTTCTTTTCATCATAGGCCTTGTTCTTCCTCCTCCAAACATAGCGTTGATCCATGGGCCCAAACAGTTCTAATTTTGTTTCATCAGTCCACAGAACACTATCCCACAACTTTTGTGGTTTGTCCACATGGCTTTTGGCATACTGCAGTCGACTCTTCTTATTCTTTGGAGACAGCAAGGGGGTACGCCTGGGAGTTCTGGCACGGAGGCCTTCATTACGCAGTGTGCGTCTTATTGTCTGGGCTGAAACTTCTGTACCCACATCTGACAAATCTTTTCTCAGTTCCTCAGCAGTCACACGGGGACTTCTCTCCACTCTACGCTTCAGGTAGCGCACAGCAGTCGAAGTCAGCATCTTCTTTCTGCCACGACCAGGTAGCGTTTCAACAGTGCCCTTTGCCTTGAATTTGCGAATGATGCTTCCTAAGGTGTCTCTTGGTATGTTTAACATCTTTGCAATCTTCTTATAGCCATTGCCCTTCCTGTGAAGAGAAATCACCTCTTCTCTTGTCTTCCTGGACCATTCTCTTGCCTTCACCATGTTTGTAACCACACCAGTAAATGTCTAGAAGGAGCTGAGTATCACAGTCATTTTAAAGCTGCCTAATTGGTGCTTATTATGCTTGATTGCTGCTCGGTGACATCCACAGGTGTTTTCAATACCTGATGGAAAGCACCTGTATGAACCTCTGTTCTTCAGAGTGGTAGTCTTTAAGGGGTTGAATAATTGTGGCAATGAAGAAACCACATAAGAACCATTTACTACTGTATTACATAAACAATTGATGTCATTTTAGTTGCATTTGGGTAGTTACAACGTCCTTGTAGGATTTGATTCTGAATACAATTCCAAATGTACACTATAGTCCCTAAACCCCTTTACAGCATTGGGGGTTGAATAATTTTGGTCACAACTGTAAATGAAAAAATCGAAACATTTTGAAAAAAAAATGTTTTTCTTATAAACTTTTGCAAATAAATAATCTTTCTTCATAAATCTTGGCCAAAATGTATTTAGTTATCTTTATAGTAAAAAAAAAATAACCCAAATTAGTTTATAACCAAAAATTATATTTTTTCAAAAACAATTTTGACATTTTTATTTTATTTTTTATATTATTTTTTATGTATTTTTTTTTACCATTCTGTCACCCTAGCAGTATAGTGTCACCATAGTGTCACTGTACTACTTGTGGGGGTGATGACAATTTTTTTTTCTTTTTTTACACTGATTGCTTTTACACCCATAAAGGCTGTAAAAGCAATCATTTCTCCTTCTCTCTGGCTGCATTCCTGCAGCCATTGAAAAATACTGTGAGAGCTGTGATTGGTCACAGCTTGTTACATTTTTGCATTACGGCGCTGCGTTACTTTAACCACTTCATGTTCGGACACTTTCACCCCCTTCCAGTCCAGGTCAATTTTCAGCTTTCAGCGCTATCACACTTTGAATGACAACTGCGCGATCATACAACACTGTACCCATATGAATTTTGTAGCATTTTTTTGAGACAGATAAAGCTTTGTTTTGGTGCCATTTATTCACCACTGGGATTTTTATTTGTTTGCTATATAAATGAAAAAGTCCAAACATTTTGAAAAAAAAGTGTTTTTCTTATAAATAAATATATCTTTCTTCATAAATCTTGGCCAAAATGTATTCAGTTATCTTTATAGTAAAAAAAAAAAAATAACCCAAATTAGTTTATAAACAAAAATTATTTTTCAAAACTTTTTTTGACATTTTTATTTTATTTTTTATATTTTTTTTTGTATTTTTTTTTTTTACCATACCATCACCCTAGCAGTACAATGTCACCATGGTGACACTGTACTACTTGTGGGGGGTGATGACAATTTTTTTTTCTCTTTTTTTACACTGATTGCTTTTATACCCATAAAGGCTGTAAAAGCAATCATTTCTCCTTCTCTCTGGCTGCATTCCTGCAGCCATTGAGAAATACTGTGAGAGCTGTGATTGGTCACAGCTTGTCACATTTTTGCATTACGGCGCTGCGTTACTTTCACCCCCTTTCAGTCTAGGTAAATTTTCAGCTTTCAGCGCTATCACACTTTGAATGACAATTGCGTGGTCATGCAACACTGTACCCATATGAATTTTGTAGCATTTTTTTGAGACAGATAAAGCTTTGTTTTGGTGCCATTTATTCACCACTGGGATTTTTATTTGTTTGCTATATAAATGAAAAAGTCCAAACATTTTGAAAAAAAAGTGTTTTTCTTATAAACTTTTGCAAATAAATAATCTTTCTTCATAAATCTTGGCCAAAATGTATTCTGTTATCTTTTTAGTAAAAAAAAAAAAAATAACCCAAATTAGTTTATAACCAAAAATTATATTTTTTCAAAAACAATTTTGACATTTTTATTTTATTTTTTATATTATTTTTTATGTATTTTTTTTTACCATTCTGTCACCCTAGCAGTATAGTGTCACCATAGTGTCACTGTACTACTTGTGGGGGGTGATGACAATTTTTTTTTCTTTTTTTACACTGATTGCTTTTACACCCATAAAGGCTGTAAAAGCAATCATTTCTCCTTCTCTCTGGCTGCATTCCTGCAGCCATTGAAAAATACTGTGAGAGCTGTGATTGGTCACAGCTTGTTACATTTTTGCATTACGGCGCTGCGTTACTTTAACCACTTCCAGTCCGGACACTTTCACCCCCTTCCAGTCCAGGTCAATTTTCAGCTTTCAGCACTATCACACTTTGAATGACAATTGCGCGGTCGTGTAACACTGTACCCATATGAATTTTGTAGCATTTTTTTGAGACAGATAAAGCTTTATTTTGGTGGTATTTATTCACCACTGGGATTTTTATTTTTTTGCTATATAAATGAAAAAGTCCAAACATTTTGAAAAAAAAGTGTTTTTTTTATAAATAAATATATCTTTCTTCATAAATATTGGCCAAAATGTATTCAGTTATCTTTATAGTAAAAAAAATAAATAACCCAAATTAGTTTATAACCAAAAATTATATTTTTTCAAAAACATTTTTGACATTTTTATTTTATTTTTTTATATTATTTTTTATGTTTTTTTTTTTAACATACTGTCACCCTAGCAGTATAGTGTCACCATAGTGTCACTGTACTACTTGTGGGGGGTGATGACAATTTTTTTTTCTTTTTTTACACTGATTGCGTTTACACCCATAATGGCTGTAAAAACAATAATTTCTCCTTCTCTCTGCCTGCATTCTTGCAGCCATTGAGAAATACTGTGAGAGCTGTGATAGGTCACAGCTTGTCACATTTTTTTTTTACCATACTGTCACCCTAGCAGTACAGTGTCACCAGGGGCGGACTGACAACTCATGGGGCCCCCGGGCAATAGGGGATGATGGGGCCCCTGTGTCCTTGCCCAAACTCAAAAAAGTCTTTGAAAAAGATACCAGAGGCATCTCATGGGGCCCCCTACTGACCCTGGGCCCTCGGGCAGTGCCCGAGTTTCCAAATGGTCAGTCCGCCCCTGAGTGTCACCATAGTGTCACTGTACTACTTGTGGGGGGTGATGACAATTTTTTTTTCTTTTTTTACACGGATTGCTTTTACACCCATAAAGGCTGTAAAAGCAATCATTTCTCCTTCTCTCTGGCTGCATTCCTGGAGCCATTGAAAAATACTGTGAGAGCTGTGATTGGTCACAGCTTGTTACATTTTTGCATTACGGCGCTGCGTTACTTTAACCACTTCATGTCCGGACACTTTCACCCCCTTCCAGTCCAGGTCAATTTTCAGCTTTCAGCGCTATCACACTTTGAATGACAATTGCACGGTCATGCAACACTGTACCCATATGAATTTTGTAGCATTTTTTTGAGACAGATAAAGCTTTATTTTGGTGGTATTTATTCACCACTGGGATTTTTATTTTTTTGCTATATAAATGAAAAAGTCCAAACATTTTGAAAAAAAAGTGTTTTTCTTATAAATAAATATATCTTTCTTCATAAATATTGGCCAAAATGTATTCAGTTATCTTTATAGTAAAAAAAATAAAATAACCCAAATTAGTTTATAACCAAAAATTATATTTTTTAAAAAAAAATGTTGACATTTTTATTTTATTTTTTATATTATTTTTGTATTTTTTATTGTATTATTTTTTATATGTATTTTTCCATACTGTCATCCTAGCAGTACAGTGTCACCATAGTGTCACTGTACTACTTGTGGGGGGTGATGACAATTTTTTTTTCTTTTTTTACACTGATTGCTTTTACACCCATAAAGGCTGTAAAAACAATCATTTCTCCTTCTCTCTGCCTGCATGAAGACGTCGTTGGTGACGAAACGCGTAGGGTGTGGTCTGTCGGATGCTGACGTCAGGACGTTCCCTGCCACTGCCAAATGTTAGCGGAGCAGACTGAGCTGTGTTTTCCTCTCTATCTATGCGTGCAATGCCGGTGTCAGCTGGACACCTCACTTGTGAGTGAATTTTAATCTTTAATAAATAAATGCTGGTTAAACATGCTGCACCATCATATTCTTTTTTGTTTTTGAATGTGGTCCCGATTTATGGAGCTGTGGTGATTGTCCACTTTCACCCCCTTTCAGTCCAGGTCAATTTTCAGCTTTCAGCGCTATCACACTTTGAATGACAATTGCGCGGTCATGCAACACTGTACCCATATGAATTTTGTAGCATTTTTTTGAGACACAAAACTTTATTTTGGGGGTATTTATTCACCACTGGGATTTTTATTTTTTGCTATATAAATGAAAAAGTCCAAACATTTTGAAAAAAAAAGTTTTTCTTATAAACTTTTGCAAATAAATAATCTTTCATAAATCTTGGCCAAAATGTATTCAGTTATCTTTATAGTAAAAAAAAAATAACCCAAATTAGTTTATAACCAAAAATTATATTTAAAAAAATTTTTTTTTACATTTTTATTTTATTTTTCATATTTTATATTATTATATATGTATTTGTTTTACCATACTGTCACCCTAGCAGTAAAGTGTCACCATAGTGACAATGTACTACTTGTGGGGATGATTTTTTTCTTTTTTTTACACTGATTGCTTTTATACCCATAAAGGCTGTAAAAACAATAATTTCTCCTTCTCTCTAGCTGCATTCTTGCAGCCATTGGGAAATACTGTGTGAGCTGTGATTGGTCAAAGCTTGTCACATTTTTGCATTATTTTATATTATTTTTTATGTATTTTTTTTTACCATTCTGTCACTCTAGCAGTATAGTGTCACCATAGTGTCACTGTACTACTTGTGGGGGGTGATGACAATTTTTTTTTCTTTTTTTACACTGATTGCTTTTACACCCATAAAGGCTGTAAAAGCAATCATTTCTCCTTCTCTCTGGCTGCATTCCTGCAGCCATTGAAAAATACTGTGAGAGCTGTGATTGGTCACAGCTTGTTACATTTTTGCATTACGGCGCTGCGTTACTTTAACCACTTCCAGTCCGGACACTTTCACCCCCTTCCAGTCCAGGTCAATTTTCAGCTTTCAGCGCTATCACACTTTGAATGACAATTGCGCGGTCGTGTAACACTGTACCCATATGAATTTTGTAGCATTTTTTTGAGACAGATAAAGCTTTATTTTGGTGGTATTTATTCACCACTGGGATTTTTATTTTTTTGCTATATAAATGAAAAAGTCCAAACATTTTGAAAAAAAAGTGTTTTTTTTTATAAATAAATATATCTTTCTTCATAAATATTGGCCAAAATGTATTCAGTTATCTTTATAGTAAAAAAAATAAATAACCCAAATTAGTTTATAACCAAAAATTATATTTTTTCAAAAACATTTTCGACATTTTTATTTTATTTTTTTATATTATTTTTTATGTTTTTTTTTTTTTAACATACTGTCACCCTAGCAGTATAGTGTCACCATAGTGTCACTGTACTACTTGTGGGGGGTGATGACAATTTTTTTTTCTTTTTTTACACTGATTGCATTTACACCCATAATGGCTGTAAAAACAATAATTTCTCCTTCTCTCTGCCTGCATTCTTGCAGCCATTGAAAAATACTGTGAGAGCTGTGATAGGTCACAGCTTGTCACATTTTTTTTTTACCATACTGTCACCCTAGCAGTACAGTGTCACCAGGGGCGGACTGACAACTCATGGGGCCCCCGGGCAATAAGGGATGATGGGGCCCCTGTGTCCTTGCCCAAACTCAAAAAAGTCTTTGAAAAAGATACCAGAGGCATCTCATGGGGCCCCCTACTGACCCTGGGCCCTCGGGCAGTGCCCGAGTTTCCAAATGGTCAGTCCGCCCCTGAGTGTCACCATAGTGTCACTGTACTACTTGTGGGGGGTGATGACAATTTTTTTTTCTTTTTTTACACGGATTGCTTTTACACCCATAAAGGCTGTAAAAGCAATCATTTCTCCTTCTCTCTGGCTGCATTCCTGGAGCCATTGAAAAATACTGTGAGAGCTGTGATTGGTCACAGCTTGTTACATTTTTGCATTACGGCGCTGCGTTACTTTAACCACTTCATGTCCGGACACTTTCACCCCCTTCCAGTCCAGGTCAATTTTCAGCTTTCAGCGCTATCACACTTTGAATGACAATTGCACGGTCATGCAACACTGTACCCATATGAATTTTGTAGCATTTTTTTGAGACAGATAAAGCTTTATTTTGGTGGTATTTATTCACCACTGGGATTTTTATTTTTTTGCTATATAAATGAAAAAGTCCAAACATTTTGAAAAAAAAGTGTTTTTCTTATAAATAAATATATCTTTCTTCATAAATATTGGCCAAAATGTATTCAGTTATCTTTATAGTAAAAAAAATAAAATAACCCAAATTAGTTTATAACCAAAAATTATATTTTTTAAAAAAAAATGTTGACATTTTTATTTTATTTTTTATATTATTTTTGTATTTTTTATTGTATTATTTTTTATATGTATTTTTCCATACTGTCATCCTAGCAGTACAGTGTCACCATAGTGTCACTGTACTACTTGTGGGGGGTGATGACAATTTTTTTTTCTTTTTTACACTGATTGCTTTTACACCCATAAAGGCTGTAAAAACAATCATTTCTCCTTCTCTCTGCCTGCATGAAGACGTCGTTGGTGACGAAACGCGTAGGGTGTGGTCTGTCGGATGCTGACGTCAGGACGTTCCCTGCCACTGCCAAATGTTAGCGGAGCAGACTGAGCTGTGTTTTCCTCTCTATCTATGCGTGCAATGCCGGTGTCAGCTGGACACCTCACTTGTGAGTGAATTTTAATCTTTAATAAATAAATGCTGGTTAAACATGCTGCACCATCATATTCTTTTTTGTTTTTGAATGTGGTCCCGATTTATGGAGCTGTGGTGATTGTCCACTTTCACCCCCTTTCAGTCCAGGTCAATTTTCAGCTTTCAGCGCTATCACACTTTGAATGACAATTGCGCGGTCATGCAACACTGTACCCATATGAATTTTGTAGCATTTTTTTGAGACACAAAACTTTATTTTGGGGGTATTTATTCACCACTGGGATTTTTATTTTTTTGCTATATAAATGAAAAAGTCCAGACATTTTGAAAAAAAAAGTTTTTCTTATAAACTTTTGCAAATAAATAATCTTTCATAAATCTTGGCCAAAATGTATTCAGTTATCTTTATAGTAAAAAAAAAATAACCCAAATTAGTTTATAACCAAAAATTATATTTAAAAATTTTTTTTTTTACATTTTTATTTTATTTTTTATATTGTATATAATTATATATGTATTTGTTTTACCATACTGTCACCCTAGCAGTAAAGTGTCACCATAGTGACAATGTACTACTTGTGGGGATGATTTTTTTTCTTTTTTTTACACTGATTGCTTTTATACCCATAAAGGCTGTAAAAACAATAATTTCTCCTTCTCTCTAGCTGCATTCTTGCAGCCATTGGGAAATACTGTGTGAGCTGTGATTGGTCAAAGCTTGTCACATTTTTGCATTACGGCGCTGCGTAACTTTAACCACTTCAAGTCCGGACACATTCACCCCCTTTCAGTCCAGGTCAATTTTCAGCTTTCAGCGCTATCACACTTTGAATGACAATTGTGCGGTCATGCAACACTGTACCCATATGAAATTTTTAGCATTTTTTGAGACAGATAAAGCTTTATTTTGGTGGTAAATATTCACTACTGGGATTTTTATTTTTACGCTATATAAATGAAAAAGGATGTTTGATTCTGACTTCTCTGATCCTCCCCTTCTTCTACTGTCCCCAATACATCTGCTGAAAGAACAGAGCCTTGGGGGCAAGCTGCACATGCTCAGTTTGGTGTGTATTGCTAGAAAGTTTATTTTTTTTCATGGGAGGGTGCATGGGATCATCACAGATCCAATCAGCACTGTCCAGAGAATCAAGTTTTATGCAGCCTCATAGGACAGTCAGGGGAGAATGAAAACTCCTTCCACAAGACATATCGTGTGGAGATATTCTGCACATGCTCAGTTTAATGTGTATTGCTAAAGAGGTTTCTTTTGTTTTTTTTTTCTTGGGAGAGTGCATGTGATCAGCACAGGGCCGATCAGCGCCATACAGACAGAGGTCAGGGGTTCTGCATCCTCCTAGAGTAAAATGAAAACTCCTCCTACAAGCTTTAACCATTGCTCTGCTGGACACTGATAGAAGTCACAAGACTGCTCTAAGTGCTGATGAGAAAAGGTATTGAGCGGTTTATATTTACTAAAATAATTGCATTTCCATGTTGTGTGTACTGTGGGAGACCAGATAGAATGAATGCAGGGTCCTGGGAGGAGACCAGATATAGTGAATGCAGGGTCCTGGGAGGAGACCAGATATAGTGAATGCAGGGTCCTGGGAGGAGACCAGATATAGTGAATGCAGGGTCCTGGGAGGAGACCAGATATAGTGAATGCAGGGTCCTGGGAGGAGACCAGATAGAGTGAATGCAGGGTCCTGGGAGGAGACCAGATAGAGTGAATGCAGGGTCCTGGGAGGAGACCAGATAGAGTGAATGCAGGATCCTGGGAGGAGACCAGATAGAGTGAATGCAGGGTCCTGGAAGGAGACAGATAGAGTAAATGCAGGATCCTGGGAGGAGACCAGATAGAGTGAATGCAGGATCCTGGGAGGAGACCAGATAGAGTGAATGCAGGGTCCTGGGAGGAGACCAGATAGAGTGAATGCAGGGTCTTGGGTTTAGTAACACTTTAAATCAGCTGCTGAAAAAAAACTGAGAGTTGAAATACTTTAATTTATTATTTATTATTTTATTTATTGATTATAGGTATTTATATAGTGCCAACAATTTTTAATTTGATTATTATTTTCTTTTTCAAACAAGAAAACATGCAAATATAAATCTTCTGAATAAGGGTGGGGGCAATGGGAGAAAAGAAAATAAAAGGGGGGAGGGGAAGAGAAATAGATTATAAAAATGAGCCTACATAGGGGGTAAGGGGCATAACGCATTTGCTTCCATCAACATTTGCAATTATTAGTGTAATTGTCCAGTGTGTCATCTGTAGCACAATCAGGGGCGGACTGACCATTTGGAAACTCAGGCACTGCCCGAGGGCCCGGGGTCAGTAGGGGGCCCCATGAGATGCCCCTGGTACCTTTTTCATAGGCTTTTTTGATTTTGTTCAGGGACACAGGGGCCCCATGATCCCCTATTGCCCGGGGGCCCCATGAGTTGTCAGTCCGCTCCTGAGCACAATGTAAATGTCTAATTATTACAATACATCCCAATACAGTATGTTCATGTAGGAGAAAGACGGGACTGGACAATTGTCTACAGAACAGCTAAATGAAATTGTGTTGTAGTGCCAATAATTTAGACAGCAATATTGTACATTCACATCAGTCCCTAACCCTCAAGGGGTGTACAATCTAAGGTCCCTAACTCACATCCATACATACACATACTAGGGACAATTTAGGTAGGAGCTAATTAACCTACCAGCATGTCTTTGGAGTGTGGGAGGAAACCCAAAGTCCAATGAGGGTTATATACACTGCTTCAAAGGTGTCAGGGATTTAAGTAAAAGTAGCAAAATCCTCTGAATTTCCATTGTTGATTACTTGGCAACACTGTTCAACAGGTAAAAAGTTTTGGGCATAAAATTAGCTAATCTTACATAATTTTGAGGTGCTGAAAACGAAAATGACCCTAAAAAATGTTGATTGGCTCTAGTTTCCATGATATATTCACCCATCTAATGACGTAAGCCATTCAAAATTATGATGCAACTTCAGCTGCATATTGCGCAATTGATACTGGTGACCAATAGAAAATTGCATGTATACTGAGATGATGCAATATTAGCCTTTAATTGCATCACTTCACTGCATAAAAGCTGCAGTATCTGTAGCTGATTGTAGTTGGACAGCGTCTTTACATTTCGTTTTATGCTTATATAGGCTACTCAGTAATGCCTCGAACTTGTGTGAATAAAGCAGATAATTTCTGCTATATCTGCGGTGAAATAACTTTTATCTCACAAAAAAGGAGGATAACAGGAATGATTAAGAAAGCCTACAACTTGTATTTTGGCTGCAAGATAGGAGACCAGGACAAGAGCTGGGCACCACATATATGCTGCAATTCTTGTGGGACGGCACTGGAGCAATGGTTGAATGGAAAAAAGGCATCTATGCCTTTCGCTGTGCCAATGATTTGGAGAGAGCCAACAGATCATGTTAGTAATTGTTACTTTTGTATGGTGCCTCCAATTGTAAAAGGGCTAAATAAGAAGAAAAAGTTATCTGTGCACTATCCAAATATTCCATCGGCAATACGTCCAGTTCCTCATGGAGAGGGGCTACCAATTCCTAAAGCACCAGAATCCTTCGTGGTTGAGTCAAGTGAGGAAGAACCTGAAGCGTGTAGTCACGTGCAGTTGTAAGAGATAGCCCTTTCCTCGAATACAAGAGAAAAGCCAAGAGAAGCAAAACCGACACAAACTGAAGACAAAACTAGTGAGAATCCTAAGTATTAAAATGATTCAACTTAGCTTATGGCTATAATTTTTCTTGGTAATCCTATGCAATATATTATGCCATTTAGGCTTTGTTATGTAGTCAATATCACTTGCTTTATATTTGTGGAAAGACATCTATATAATTATTGTGCATTATGTAGTCATTACGCCTATAGTAGAAAACTTTCCGTTTACAGAAAAACTAGAGCCAATTGACAAATTTCATTGTTATATTTGAACTCAGAATGTGAAATTCATTAAGAAATGGATCCTTTTGTTTCCAAACTGGCAAAAAATAAAAATTTGTTGAACAGTGCAACTACAGTGTAAGTTAAATAAAGAAGTAAAAATGTTAGCATTGCCCCAGTCTGAGCACACTGAGCTTGCTCCACATGTCACCGGCTCACTTTGACCACTTCAGTACCTGGCACTTTTAGCCCCTTCCTGCCCAGGCCAATTTTCCTCTTTGAGCGCTGTCGCACTTTGAATGACAATTATACGGTCATGCAACACGATACCCATATAAAATTTGTATGCTTTTTTTCCACACAATTTTTTTTTCTGTTGGTGGTATTTAACCACTTGCCATCCACCCTATAGCAGAAAGTACTTCTAAAGGGTGGCAGGCTAAATGTATTCTGCTACAAGCAGGGGCGGACTGACAACTCATGGGGCCCCCGGGCAATATGGGATCATGGGACCCCTGTGTCCTTGCCCAAACTCAAAAAAGCCTATGAAAAAGGTACCAGGGGCATCTCATGGGGCCCCCTACTGACCCCGGGCCCTTGGGCAGTGCCCAAGTTTCCAAATGGTAAGTCCGCCCCTGGCTACAAGTCTTTGCTAAAAAAAAAATCGATCAATCCTGATGTATTTACGACCTATCTCTATTCTTGAGGCCCAAAAACAACAGAATAGTACAGTTACCCCCCAAATGACACCTTTTTGGAAAAAAGACAGTCTAAAGTATTTAGTAAGAGGCATGGTGAGTTTTTGGAAGTTGTAATTTTTTTTCACAATTTTTTGGAAAATGAAGAAATTAAAAATTAAGTTTTCAAATTTTTTTTTTTACGTATTGTCACTAGTCCAGTACGGCGTTATCATATAACTGGCGTGGCAGTGATCACTGAGCACTGACTGATTACAGTATGTAAAAAGAAAAAACATGTAATGTTTATTTAATTTTTTTATTTTTTACGATTTTTTTTTTACACACGGAGACCAGAGCAACACTGTACTACTCTGGGGAAGTGATCTTTTTTTTTTTATTTTTTTATACACATGATGGCTTATACCAGTGTTTTTACTGAATAAAACTGATTAATTCAGTGCCTTTTGTTGTGATTAGCTGTGATTAGCCAAAGATAATCACATGGTTCAGATGTGCTGTGATTGGCCCTGTCTGTACCATGTGATTGCTGTGACCAATCACAGCTAACAACACAATTGTATACAATGGATGGCATAAAAGTAAGCCATCCATTGTTTACAACTGTCATGTGATCTATTGTGATTGATCACATGACACTGGCAGCGGGCTGATGTAGTGATCAGTTCCATGGGCACATGAATGGCACCTTCTGAGGGGAAGTCATATGATACCCACAGAGAAGAAGGAACTTCCTGCTCAGCCATCAATCTTCTATAAGCCGGGCAAGAAGGTGTTAAATGTTTTGTGAAATTCTTTCATTTGGGTTGCTATTTAGGACCATAACAGCCTCTACTCTTCTTCAGGCTAAGCCCCAGCGTGTTTCACTCCACCCCTCTGTACTTAATCATGGGGGTCCAGAGCGAAATACATTGGTGGGTGTGGCCTGATCAGAGTCCAGGCTGAGGCTGCTACTTTCTCACAATGGGTTTGTCATGATGTGCGGCACATGGACATTGCTCCTACTTCATCGAAGTTTGGAGCTGACGCAAGCTCCGTTCCTGGACGACACTCAGATTGGATTTCATTGGATTAGTACCTCTAACCTAAGCGGCATCCACACTCTTGCTATTGGGTCATAGCATTATTTAGTGCATGCAAACTTTACTGGGGCTATACTTATGTGCACCATAAAGACTAGGCCCCAACGCTAGCTGGCTGAAGAACTAGGGCTAAAGACTGCTCAATCAGATAGCTGCTTCACAAGCAGAGGCACCTCTTTTTCATTGCTGTCATTCATATAGTGGATATAGCCTACTGTTTACATTGGAGTTAACGCAGTATTGATTATCAGCTGTTACTGTTTTCCAATGCCATTACTTATTGCTGATTTTGTGTATTACCAGGTGTACTCTGATTTAGATGCATAGATCTCCATTCTATGCTGCTATAGCTTAGTGAACATATTGTCTAGTGAACTGTGGTTGACATAATCCTTTATTTACTCATGTATGTGCATAATGCTGTTTACTGCAACCCATAACAATTTATTTGGTTCATTTACCACTAACCAATCTGATGCTCACTTTTTGATACTAAACCTAAGTTGTGTGCAGGTATCTATATCTGTGCTTCCAGTAGCAGTGCAGCATACATTTGCTTAACATGGTGTCTCAGTGGGGCTGAGGTTGTTCTCAGAGTTGAGGCACTACATGTGTCTACAAGCTTTTGACCATATAATATAGGTGTGATGGTCATGTGTCTACAAGCTGTTGCCTAAATAGTGAAGGTGTGATGAGCATGTGTCTACAAGATTTTGGCCATACAGTGTAGGTATGATGACCATGTGTCTACAAGCTTTTGGCCATACAGTGTAGGTATGATGGTTATGTGTCTACAAGCTTTTGGTCATATGGTGTAGGTATGATGGTTATGTGTCTACAAGCTTTTGGCCAAACGGTGTAGGTATGATGGTTATGTGTCTACAAACTTTTGGCTGTATAGTGTAAGTATGATGGTTGTGTGTCTACTAGTTT
This sequence comes from Staurois parvus, assembly GCF_062004578.1. Lineage (NCBI taxonomy): Eukaryota > Metazoa > Chordata > Amphibia > Anura > Ranidae > Staurois > Staurois parvus. The sequence continues at coordinate 1,163,559 of NW_028318185.1, read as the reverse complement.
TTGGCTGTATAGTGTAAGTATGATGTTTATGTGTCTACTAGTTTTTGGCTGTATAGTGTAGGTATGATGGTCATGTGTCTACAAGCTTTTGGCCATATGGTGTAGGTATGATGGTCATGTGTCTACAAGCTTTTTCCATTCAGTGTAGGCATGATGGTTATGTGTGTAGTGCCCTCCTAGGTTGCTAGGGGGAGCTAGACTCCAGTGTTAGATAGGGATTGAGCAGCATCCCAGGTGAAATAGCCAGACTGTGGTCAAATTATGGTCAAGGCTGAGAGGTTCTGCAGGAAAGCCCCCCTGCTCTAGAGCTTTGGAGGAAGGCTCTAGAGGCAGTGGGTGGATATGAGTGGAAATCCCCAACAGAAAGCTTAGCAAGGGGCTGGAACCCCCTTAAAAGTGTTGGAGCCTGCTCCGTAGCAGGGGGGTTGGAAAAGAGGAGATGTGCAGGTGGAAGGTGGAAAAGTGAGGCTGAGATGCAGGAGCCTGGGAGGGAGTCCAAGCTGGAAGGGGCTCACCACCAGGCAGAGGGATCATCAAGAGAAGAAAGCTGTGGACTTCACTGGCCCCCTGAGAGAGGACCACCTGGCAGCAGGGAATGAGCAGCCCAGCTGATAGGCCTGGTAGCAGCCACCTACCCAACAGCAGTATACGGAAAGGACTCAGTGAGTACTCCTACACCCCCTGGGCCAGGGGGGGGAGAAAGCATTTAGGTGGGGAACCTGACTAGCTCTATACCCGGGACTGTTATATGTCAAGCGACAGCTTAGACTCCCTTGCCCATGAATTCCTCCAGACAGCTGGATAAAGAAGAGTATTTATCTTGGATATAGGGTGGTACACCAGGATAGGCTGGAAAGCTCTCCTAGAAGAGAAGTTCTGACTTTGAGACTTGTAATATAGTTCAGGAAGTTTGTCCTAAGTTACCATTCCATTGGGCATCCCATACACCCCTTACCCCATCCAAGTTCCCATCCCTAAAAAAACTTCAAAAACAAAGCTCAAGGGCTGGTTTTCTGTCTCCTGATGCAAGTCTAAATGGAAAATGTATGATGGCTAGCTGTGCAGGACTATAGGGGGACCCAGATCTCCATAAACCATGCCAGGCTTATCCAAAGATCTCCCTGCTGCTCTTCAGGTGGCTGGTGAAAAAGACTGTACTGTGACTAATCTGCCTAAATCAGAACAATGTGCTTTGCTGTCATTATTGCCATTGTCAGGAGCAACCCGAAATGGCCATCAACTTGCAAGTGCTCTTCTACAGGTGGCCTCAACGAAAGACTATGCTTTAAATTTACTCTCTATAATCATTGAAGTGCCTGCTATTACTGTCAGCCTGCATGCCATTGCCGAGAGCAACCCGGGGCGGCTCATCAGTGCCCTCAAGTCTTTCTGCCACTCAACAGGTGGCTGCTAATACAGACTTCGCCCTACCAAGTTTATTGTTGCCTGCATGTGTCAGAGATTGCCACGTATAGTGTCCTTGCTTGCTGTTGTCCGGGGCAGCTGGAGTGGTCTGCCACCTTGTGGATTACAAATGCCCAGCTGTTTCACACTAGCTGGGCCCAGAGACCATGTTTGTACAGCTGTGTTTAACGGGGGGGCTTGTACCCCGCTGTTGTCTGTAGCAATGGCTGTTGAATCTCATTGTCACTGTTCCTGCCAAGTCAGTCAGCCTATTTCTGCCTGGACTGTAGCCTCCCTAGCGGTCTGATTATGTCAGTATTTCTGTGCTCAAAGCGGTACATTTTTTTTGTATGGAAATATGTATTTTTTTTTATTGTAGGCCTGTAATTTTTAGGAATAACTCACTAAAATCAAGAGTCTAGTAAACATCCCGGGTATGTTAAAATTTTAAACACGAAATCATAAATTATAATTTAATAAAAAATCATAATAATATAATAATAAATGTAATTCAATAATATAATCAAACCAAAAACACTGAAATTTGAAATATAGCGCCAAGTTCGCACATCACTAAGCATAGTCGCAAAATCGTTTTCAGTGTCTGATGACAAATTTCTCCACGAATCATTATCACTCAATTCTGCAAGTGGTTCTGATTTACTATCGCTGTTCTCTAGCCGGTCTAAAACCGATTTTGACCTAAAGGGACGCTTTTTGGACGCCATGGACGTTTCTCAGTTTCCAGGCAGAAAGAACAGTAAAAGTGCAGGCAGGGCGCAGGACAAAGCACTCGGGACAAAATGTATGTGAAATGGTTTGATACAGGAATGTTTTACTATGTGATTTTAGTGTATTTAGTAAATGTCACTTTTCAAATGTCCCGCCGTTCCATCTCCGTACGTCCCGACGTCGCAGGAAACGGAACCCGGAAGACAGATGCCGGCATCGGCCGGAGGACATTGCCAGGGACACTGCAGGGAGGACATTGCGGGAGCGCAGGACAAGGTAAGTGAAGAAGAGATCCCAGAGCAGCACTGCAAGGTATTCCCAAGTGTAGCTCAGGGTTACCGCTTGTGGTGCTGAAACTTTACCCCGAGCTACACTCGGGAATACCGCCAGGGAGGTTAAGGTGATAGTGCTAGTGCGGGAAAATTCCTGCCCGGCAGACTGGCTGGCTCCAAGAAGTCACCAGAAAGGACGTGGCCACGGCCACGAGCACACCCATACGCCTACCCTAAAATCTGCCCTCTACGCCCCACATGTGGAGAGAGAGCATGAGAGGAGGAAGATGGTGGCTGCACTTCCAATTGGTCTGAGGAGTTTTGTGCTGGAGGTTACCCTGGTGGGCACTGGAGTACGCCTGGAGCATAATGGATGCTTTGCTCCAAGGCTCATGGAGAGTGTCCTGAGTGCAGGAAACCGATTGCCCTGATTGGAGTGTGAGCAGAGGTCGAGCCATATACGGAGATAGAGTGGTGGTTGTATAAGCAGGAGCTACTCAGCCCCAGGCACTGTTATTAAAAGGGGAATTTATTGTGGATTTTCCATATGGACTGAGCCGGACTTTACTAGTGTTAACTCCAGACAGGCTGGTCTGGGAATATTTTGCAAAACCACTTAGTCCCTGGTGACTTTTGGGAGGGGCTTCTTCTTAACTAATGTTGCTACATGATGTAGTTAGCTAGCCAGTGCCAAGACTGCATTTCTTTGTCCTCTTATCTTCTGTTCTGCAGGTTCCAGGATGACTGTTTCCTGGATACAGAATATAGAAGAAGATTTCTGTACTCTGTGAAGAATTTCCCTTGAGGGGGAATTGCTTCATGTATCTGTTTACTATTCTGTACATATGTTCATGTATATTGAAGGGAAGAAAGCTGTGGACTCTACTGGCCCCCTGAGAGAAGACCACATGTAGGCAGGGAAGGAGCGACCCAGCTGATAGGAATGGTAGCAGCCACCTACACAACAGCAGCACAGAAGAAGGGCTTTGGGTGGCGAACCTGACTAGCTCTACACCCGGGACTGTTATATTTCAAGTGGCAGCTTAGACTCCCTTGCCCAGGGACTTGTCCAGACAGCTGGATAAAGAAGAGGAATTATTTGGGGTATTGGGTGGCACACCAGGAGAAGCTGGAGAGCTCTCCTAGAAGAGAAGTTCTGACTTTGAGACTTGTAATATAATTCAGAAAGTTTGTCCTCAGTTACCATTCCATTGGGCATCCCATACACCCCTTACCCCATCCAAGTTCCATATCCCTAATACAACTTTAAAAACAAAGCTCAAGGACTGGTTTTCTGTCTCCTTATGCAAGTCTTAATGGAAAATGTATGATGGCTAGCTGTGCAGGACTATAGGGGGACCCAGATCTCCTGCAACCCCTGAGGGGGTAGTGCTACATATGCTCAGGGGATCAGTGCAGTCCACAGCTTTCTTCCCTTCAAGATCCCTCTACTTGCTGGTGAGCCCCTTCCAGACTGGACTCCCTCCCAGGCTCCTGCATGTTAGCCTCACTTCTCCATCTTCCACCCACACTTCTCCTCTCCTCCAACCCTCCTGCTACTAAGCGGGCTCCAACACTTTTAAGTGTATTCCAGCCCCTTTCCAAGCCTTCTGTTGGGGACTGGCTGGGGACCCTCAAGAGTGCAGCTAGCCACTCCTCAGATCCACCCACTGCCTCTAGAGCCTTCTTCCGAAGCTCTAGAGCAGGAGGAAATTCCAGAGGGGCTGGCTTGCAAAGCCTCTCAGCCCTGACTATAATTTGACCCCAGTCTGGCTATTTCACCTGGGCTTCTGCTCAGCCTCTATATAACCACTGGAGTCTAGCTCCCCCTAGCTACCTAGGAGGGCATTACATGTGTCTGCAGGTTTTTGGCTGTATAGTGCAAGTTTGATGGTTACGTGTCTACTAGTTTTTGGCCGTATAGTGTAGGTATGATGGACATGTGTCTACAAGATTTTGACCATTTAATGTAGATGTGATGGTCATGTATCTACAAGCTTTTGGCTATGTAGTGTAACTGTTATAGAAACCCTATGCTTTCTTCACAGAGGGGATGTGCAGTTCTTAAGTGTCCTACTTTACTATTCTTTCCTGATTCTTCTATTTCAATATTTTATTGTTTGCATTCTGTCTAGCGACGTCACAAATGAAGCTGGATTGGTGCTCCACTTTATACAGCATTAAATTATAATTACTGAGCTGTATGATCACTGGACTGGAAACTGGCAACAGCAATTCACACAATTTACCAATATGGAGACGTGAGGGAAAAAAAATTCTAACAAAGCCTCGGAGATAACATGCAAGAGTTTAACTGCTATTTATAAACACTGAGAAAGCTTTGAAAAAAAATCATGTAAATGAGGGCATTATTTGCTGGGGATGAATTAACACCATTTATTCACACTTAAGTGTCTCGGTAAATAATTACCTTTGTCATTCTGCAAGCCTCTCTGTTCAGAGGCTTTCCATATAAAACATACAGAGCAATTTGTATAGATATATTAATTAAATATATATATATTACTATCAGATTACACAGAAAAAAGAATTCTTCTTTTTGTCCCTGATGTTCTCTTGGTTTCTTTTTGCACATATCATGTGTATGTGACATGACCCAAAACGTGATACAGCTATTACCAGGTGCATGAGGCATCCAGGCTATACATTCCACTCCATCTAGTCCAACTTCATATCAGCTATGATAACTAGAGCTTGGACTGGGGTTGTACGCGAGGGGCAGCTGCCCTGGGCCCAGTGCTGCTTTCTGTCATTTAGGTCACATCAGGCTCATTGCTGCCACCTCTGGTCGCTTGCTGCATTTGCTCTTCTCCTGTGTGTGCTGTTTGTCCTCTGTACTGTGCTCAGCTCCAGCTTTGTGTCTCAGCCATTGCATCAAGTAACAAAGGATGGGATAGGGAAGACAAGTAGGGGGCTGTGTAAGTACAGTTGGGGATGAGAAGAGGCAGTGTCAGGGGCTTTTATGGGGGCGTAGAATCCAAAGCTAGTGATGAGAAAACTTATATTTTCTTTCTTTTTTTTTTAGGCGATAGGTAACTAATTGGTGCAAATAGTATCTTGACCATTTGAACTAGTACACATTTTCCCCTTTTTATTTTATAATATTAATACAACAAAAATGTTGAAAAAGTTTAAATAAACATTTTATGCATGCTAGAGAAATAAACTAAAGAAATATTTATGTACTGTTTTGTGGATACCCCAGGCCATGTGCACCTTTCCTGTGCTAGTTATGAATTGGAGCATGTATTCAGTAAAAAGAGTGAGAATGAGAAAGTGTGACACAATAGATTATACACTGCTCAAAAAATTTAAGGAACAATTTGAAAACACATCAGATCTCAATGGGGAAAAATCTCCTAAGGTTGCCCCTTTGTTTGATGGAAATGAAAATTATCAACCTACAGAGGGCTGAATTCAAATTCACCCCGAAAATCAAAGTGAAAAAATGATTCAGCAGGCTAGTCCATTTTGCTGAAATTTCATTGCAACAACTCAGAATGGTCCTCAGTAGTTTGTATGGCCCCCACATGCTTGCATACTTGCCTTACAACACCGGGGCATGGTCCTATGAGACGACAGATGGTGTCCTGGGGTATTTCCTCCCAGATCTGAACCAGGGCATCACTGGGCTCCTAGACAGTCTGAGGTGCAATCTGGCAACGTTGGATGAACCAAAACATGATATCCCAGAGGTGTTCTATTGGGTTTAGGTCAGGTGAGCGTGGAGGCCATTCAATGGTATCAATTCCTTCATCCTCCAGGAACTGCCGGCATACTCTGGCCACATGAGGCTGGGCATTGCCGTGCACCAGGAGGAACCCAGGACCCACTGCACCAGCGTAGGGTCTGACAATGGGTCAGGAATTTCATCCTGATACCTAATGGAAGTCAGGGTGCCATTGTCTAGCCTGTAGAGATCTGTGTGTCCCTCCATGGATATGCCCCCCAGACCATCACTGACCCACCACCACAATGGTCATGCTGAACGATGTTACAGGCAGCATAACATTCTCCATGGCTTCTCCAGACCCTTTCACGTCTGTCACATGAGCTCAGGGGGAACCTGCTCTCTTCTGTGAAAAGCACAGGGCGCCAGTGGTGGACCTGACAATTCTGATGTCCAATGGCAAATGCCAATCGAGCTCTATGGTGCCAGGCAGTGAGCACAGGGGCCACTAGAGGACGTCAGACCCTCAGGCACATGAATTCTTTTTCTGATTGTTTAGTCAGAGGCATTCACACCAGTGACCTGCTGGAGGTCATTTTGTAGGGCTCTGGCAGTGCTCATCATGTTCCTCTTTGCACAAAGAAGCAGACACCGGTCCTGCTGATGGATTAAGGACCTTCTACAGCCCTGTCCAGCTCTAAGAGAGTAACTGCCTGTCTCCTGGAATCTCCTCCATGCTCTTGAGACTGTGCTGGGAGACACAGCAAACCTTCTGTTGCCTGTGCAACCTCTGTAGGGTCCAGGTATGGCCTCATGCTACCAGTAGTGACACTGACCCTAGCCAAATGATAAACTAGTGAAAAACAGTCAAAAAAGATGAGTAGGGCAAAAAATGTCAGTGGCCTCCACCTGTAAAACCATTCCTATTTTGGGGGTCATTTCATTGTTGCCCATCTAGTGCACCCGTTAATTTCATTAACACCAAAGCAGCTGAAACTGATTAACAACCCCCTCTGCTACTTAACTTGACTTGATGCTATACTCTGATGAAAAAGTGTTCCTTTAATTTTTTTGAGCAGTATAGATAGATAGATAGATAGATAGATAGATAGATAGATAGATAGATAGATAGAGAGATAAATAGATAGACTAAGCTGACCTAACTTAAACTTAACAAAGGTGAAATTTGAATGGTTGCTATGGTCTATTGCAATATACAATGGTATTGTTGCAGTTTCCACTGATCTGTACTGTTTCTGCATTGAAAGGTTTTCTGAACTCTCCAAGGACCAGATGCACTCATCATCTATTTTTCCATGTTACATGACACCCATAATCATTGACTGATCAGGAAGAAGGGATTTTCGTATTACATGCTGTGGAGGCCACGGTTAATTGAAACACATTTTGATAGTTATGTCCACTTTGTTCAAAGGGTAATAAGTGAGAGGTCAAGAAAATAGAGTGTGATTCATTTTCTGCTTCCTGTAATGATATACTGTACTTGTACACGTGGTCCAAACTTTTTTTATTTCTGTTCTTGAATAGAGTGGGGAATGGGTATAACCCCTGTCAGGTTTTTATTGCTGGAACATGCACTGTTGGCTTATCAGTAGTTTATGATTAAAGAATCCATGGTTGAGTCAGTCAAGCTCATATGAAGCATAGTAGCTTAAGGGATGCTGTTCCCAAAACAAAATGGGGACCCAAATTATAAGATCTATGTGTAAAATGTTTAATGTGACCACCAAAGACCTAAAAGTCCAAAAATCTTTTTATATTAGCATTTACACATAACAGCAAAACATAAAACTGCCAATTGAGGAGATTTACTAAAACTAGTGTACTCAGAATCTGGTGCAGCTGTGCATGGTAGCCAATCAGCTTCTAACTTCAGCTTGTTCAGTTAAGATTTGGCAATAAAACCTGGAAGCTGATTGGTTTCTGTGCAGAGTTGCACCAAATATTGCACCCAAATTACCCTCAATGTGTTTTGAAGGCACCGACACGTCCCCTTTATCAGGGCTTTTTCACTTTTCTTAATAACTTTACAGTCACGCTTTCTATTCCTAAACAAATATAAACATTTAAATCACTGCTGCCCCTGTCTCCCCAGATTTGCAGTGACATTTGGTGATGTTGCTATTGTGCTGCTCACTTTTTTCCCTACTGGAAAGAAAGAAGTACTTTGGACCTGCAATACAAGGATCTCCCTGCTACTGCTTCATTACATTTTTTTCAGAATATGTTGGCCAATGCCAGAGTTGATCATAACTCCCGGACCTCAGATCAGGCATCTCCAGCACTCTCTGAGCCAGAAACATCAAGAGTTCCATATTCAGGGCGTTATATTCAGCACTGGTATTGGCCAACAGATTCCGAAATGTTGGCATCATTATTGACAAAGCTGCTATATGGGCCACAGATGTTGGGCTTGAGGTTGGTCCAAGAACAGGAAACAGAACTGTAAAGTTATTAGAAGACATATAAGAGCCCTAATGAGAGGGAAATGTTGGTGTCCCCAAAATACTTTGGCTGCTTTATGTTTGCTTGTTATGAGCAGGGGCGGACTGACCATTTGGAAACTCAGGCACTGCCCGAGGGCCCGGAGTCAGTAGGGGGCCCCATGAGATGCCCCTGGTACCTTTTTCATACGCTTTTTTGAGTTTGGGCAAGGACACAGGGGCCCCATGATCCCCTATTGCCCAGGGGCCCCATGAGTTGTCAGTCCACCCCTGGTTATGAGCAAACACTAATACTAGAAGTGGATAGGTGCAACACTTAAATAAAGTGCATATTAAATATAAATATCATTATGAATATATTCACATAAAAATAAATTAATTCAGTAAATGAAAAAAACAACCAAAATTTTTTTTATTTAAAAAAATCTAAAACCACCATAAAGTGAATAAAACCATTAATGATAAAGACAAAGTGCTCAGTCCAAAAATAAAGTCCAAGAATCAAAAATAAACTCTTCATATATAATAATTCATCTGTGCAGACGGTCAAGTGGTGAAATCTCTTTGAATGAACCACCACTATGCACTCACCAACAGACAATATGTAATTGCGCCCAATGTGCGTTACAACCGCCACAGATCACTCATCTTTCTAGGTACCACCACAGACAGCCAGCGATCCTATGAAAAGTAACTCACCACAAAACTAAATAAATAGTGCTCCATGTGGAGAAAACATAAAATTGCCAGCAGTCAGACTTACTAAGATGGCCGCCGGGAGGGGTCTTATGTGCTGACGTCACGCCATCATATCCATGGTTTGGAATGGTGGCCATCTTAGTAAGTTAGACAATCTTGCCTTGTACTTTTTTTTTTTGTGACCCTTGAACTCTTTTCTCCTCCCATGAATGTCCTATTTAAGCCATGCCATTGCACTTCCTGTTTGCCAGATTATTGTGCTCTTCTCCAGCCAATATCTCGCTCTTGTTATCCTGCTGCCATCCATATCTTCACTACCACTCGTTAACGACCTTTGGCTTGTTCTGCGACTATTCTTCTGCTTGATCCCAACTTGCAACCATTTTTACTGACTATGCTTCTGTTTGAGACCTACCTGCTATATCTGCTACTGGACCCCAAGCTTGCTCACCTCCTGGTGGAGCGATCCTGTAAGGGACCACCCGGCGGTACCACTAGCACTCCACTGAATAGGCGCCCCCAGCGCATGGAATCTAAGACCCAGGGTGCTTGTTCACCATAACAGCTGTAACAGCTTCAACTCTTCTGGGAAGGTCGTCCACAAGGTTTAGGAGGGTGTCTATGGGAAGGTTTGAACAATCTTCCAGAAGCGCATTTGTGAGGTCAGGCACTGATGTCAGATGAGAAGACCTGGCTCACAGTCATCGCTCTAATTCATCCCAAAGGTGTTCTATTGGGTTGAGGTCAGGACTCTGTGCAGGACAGTCAAGTTTCTCCACCCCAAACTCGCTCATCCACGTCTTTGTGGACCTTGCATTGTGCACTGTTGCGCAGTCATGTTGGAACAGGAAGGGGCCATCCCCAAACTCTTCCCACAAAGTTGGGAGCATGAAATTGTCCAAAATGTCTTGGTATGCTGACGCTTTAAGAGTTCCATTCACTGGAACTAAGGAGCCAAGCCCAACCCCAGAAAAACAACCTGCACCATTTTTTTCTCCTCCACCAAAGGTTACACTTGGCACAATGCAGACAGGCAAGTACTGTTCTCCTTGCAACCACCAAACCCAGATACGTCCATCTGATTGCCAGAGAGAGAAGCATTATTCGTCACTCCAGAGAACATGCCTCCACTGCTCTTGAGTCCAGTGGCGGCATGCTTTACACCACTGCATCTTGTATGCAGCTGCTCGGACATGGAAACCCATTCCATGAAGCTCTCTACACACTGTTGTTGTGCTAATCTGAAGGCCACACAAAGTTTTGAGGTCTTTAGCTATTGACTCTGCAGACAGTTGGCGACTTCTGCGCACTGTGCGCTTCAGCATGCGCTGACCCCGCTCTGTCATTTTACATGGCCTACCACTTGGTGGCTGGGTTGCTGTTGATCCCTAGTTTCTAGCCAAGGCCAAAATGATGTCACACATTCCAGGAGTCTTCATCTGCACTTTTTTTTCTTTCATCTGATGGAGGGAAGGAGGTTCTTTCTCAGCTAAGCGCACCTTCTTGTCTGCATGTTTGAGCTAAGGGCAGATGGATTCTAGGAAGTAAATGCTACATGAATCATCTGCCTGTAGAGAAGGCTGGTGCTGCTCTCTCTCTGTTTCCCCACTCTTTGGGCGCCAAATGTAAATTACTTGAGGGGCTTACCCCAGGAGTGGATTCTTCTGGGGTATGGTAGGTACTTGCAACAGGATCACTACTTCACATATGGGGTACCTTTACTTTGTGCTGTTTTCATCAATGTCCTGGGACAAGGCTGAGGTGTTTTCTCTTAGAGATGAACGCACACCATTTACACTTGCACTACAACTTTTCTCCACTTAACTCTCAGGTCCCAGTGTAAATGTACATTTTTCCACTGTAATCTGCAATTAGGAGGTAATTGCAAGGCTTTGTAGCTTACGCATGCATTTGCAAATGTGTACTAACTAAACCCCTGTTTAGTAAGGCATACTGTTAGACAGGTTAATTCGGTTTGTTTGCAGGCTGGTTGGCAAGTTGAGCTGGGAATTTTTCTCTTTTGTTGTTTGACATGCGTCGCCCTTGCAGGTGCTCCTTGCTGTGAAGGCCAGTTATAGACTGGGGCAGGGCCCATTTTTTGTACTGTTGAATTGTTGGTGAGGGGGCACACTGGACACCTTAGCTGCCATTGTGCTACATGCTTGGTGTCCAGTGCACTCCTGTACCTTTAAGAAGGGGTGGGCTCCCTCAGGTCCACCTGCCCTTGGTCTATCCATTAAATACATGTGCCTCTATTATGTGGGCTCTCAAAAGTTGTAGAGTTAGGACTACAGAATATCGGGGTGCTGTGATGTGGCTCTGTAGCTTACGTATGTATTTGCAAATGTGTGCTAACTAAACCCCTGTTTTTAACGCATACTATTAGGTTAATTTGTTTTGTTTGCAGGCTGGTTGGCAAGTTGAGCTGGGAATTTTTCTCTTTTGTTGTTTGACATGCGTCGCCCTTGCAAGTGCTCCTTGCTGTGAAGGCCAGTTATAGACTGAGGCAGTGGCCATTTTTTGTAGAATTAGGAGGTAACACACTGAGCTTTGTCTACAACCACCTGTCCAGTGTTTTTCACTACCGCTCCCAATAGCAGAGTGGGCCCCGCAATGCACTTGACTAGACTCTTGAGCTTCTGTACCTCTGTACAGGATGTGGACCTCTGTGGTGTGAAACAGACCACAATGGAAAGAGTGTCAAAAAGCAACATCTCCCTCGCTACCTCGAGTCTGGTCCACTTATAACAGGTACACTCTACCTGCATTGACCAACTGTAGACCTCTGTTATCCATGGTAACCACTTGCTACACCAGAATGACTGTTAGTGTTGGCTCTTCATACCCCAATATGCTAGTGACCCAAAAGCTGTAGAAATGTGTCGGTTACTTGCATTGCACCCCTTTAAATGATTTCAGATCAGGTAGAAATATCTAAACGTTTTACTTATAATAAAAGTGTAAAATGCATTACAAAGTCCAGTACACAAGAAACCATCCTTTGCCTTTGTCCCTAATCCTTACTTGCTGGCATACCTGCAAAGGTAGAGTCCATGCGCTAAAAGGTACATCAATGGCATTTCCCAGGATGAACCCCAGGTCTTGATGACCTCCCACATCACAGCAGGCTCCCAGAAGTTAGCTTCAGGCTCTCCCTCTCCACCTTCTGGGCTCTGAGCTCAATGATTAGTTGCAGCTCAAGGCCACACTCCAGACCACTGGAGTGTGGACCCTTATATATCACAGTACCAGTGCGTCATACCCAAGGAAACCCATCAAGCAAAAGACTCAAGAAAAACATTAACTCCAACTCTCCAGGCCAAGGCAGCACCTAATTAGCTAAATTGCAACCCGCTTAAACACCCATACTCAAGATGACACAGCTAGCAATGCTAGAGGGATGTTTTTCAAAGTGATTTCTCAATAAAATAAAGCATGGTGACACGGATAGATGGGTGAGTTTGCTTTGAATACTAAAATGAATTCAATAGCATTTTCAGATTGTGATGCTCAGATAAGCTCCACTTTATTAAAAAAAAATTTTGTTTAAGTTTTATTTTTATTAAAGTAAACCACACATCAAGACAACCAGTAGATTGTCTTACTCCCGTCAGCTAGCTCCCAGTGTTAAACTGAAAATACTGCAGTGCATTACAGGAATGCCCCTCCTTTTTCTAGTTCTGTTATGTAGATGATTAAAGGAAGCTAATATAAAAGCAGAGATGGGTACTTATGCTGGTGTAAATCACAAATGTGTTAAAGTGATATTAAAGGCTTAATTTTTTTTTTTTCAATTAACAAACACATCATGCTTACCTGCTCTGTGGAGTGGTTTAGCACAGAGCAGCCCCGATCCTCCTTTTCTTGGGTCCCTCGAAGGTTCTCCTGGGCCCCTCCCTCCTGTCCGGTACCCCCACAGCAAGCAGATTTCTATAGGTGCACCCACTGCTCCATGTGTTCATGGCCCTGCCCCTTCTCTCTTCTCATTGGCTCACTGGTTGTGATTGACAGCAGTGGGAGGCATTGGCTCCCGATTCTGTCTCAGCCAATGAGGAGAGGGAATCCTAGGATTGCCGAGACTCCAGTGCACATCATTGGATCGAGAGGGGGCTTAGGTGAGTATTGGGGGGGAAGCTGGGGGGCTGCTGCACACAGGGTTTTACCTCCATGCACAGAATACATGAAGGTAAAAAACCTTGAGCCTTTACAGCCAGATTAAATTTACATTTATTTCAGCTTTAAACGATCAATGACACATCATGGAACTCTCCCCAAACCTGTTACAGATTGATTTAAACCGTTGAGAAAACACTGTAAGTGAGCGAAGCGCTCTTACACCAAGGTCATCGGCAGCGACAGCGAGGTGACAAGCACTCCCTATGGAAGACAGAGTTCCTCTGACAGAAAACAATATGAAACACGAAAATGTAAATCTGGAGCTGTGAAGTGAATGTGAGAATCCAATGTTCATTCCAAGATTCTATTCACACATCAAAAGAAAATAACGTCACATTCTAAGACATATGGAAGGTTATATATAAATGTGCCAATATTTAATACAATTTTTAAAACTTGTATGAGCAATGAAGAGCTATGCATATGTCAGAGCCCTCTTCACCATGCGCTGTTTGATGAGTAAGACGAGTTTATCCATGAAATCTGCAAAATGTATGGGAGAGATGTGATCTCTCATAAGCACCCCCTCCCCTTACCTTTCATGAGCATGGCCCCCAAACCTTTTCCATTTAGAATGTAAGCTTTCATGAGCATGGCCCCCAAACCTTTTCCATTTAAAGCAGGGCTCCCAAATCTTTTTTTGTAGCCTGTATACCTTCGTGAGCAGAGCCACCAAACCTTTTCCCTTTAGACCAGTGGTTCTCAACCTGTGGGTCGCAACCCCTTTGGGGGTCGAATGACCCTTTCACAGGGGTCCCCTAAGACCATCAGAAAACACATATTTCCGATGTCTAAAGAGCAGCTACTGTGTAGAAAGCAGCTGCTGTGTTGAAAGCAGCTACTCTGTTAAAAGCAGCTACTGTGTTGAAAGCAGCAGTATTGGAGGTAAAATGACACTCATGAATTATAATTACTGGGTAAATAATTTTATGGTTGGGGGTCACCACAACATGAGGAACTGTATTAAACGGTCACGGCATTAGCAAGGTTGAGAACCACTGCTTTAGACTGTAAGCTTTTCTGATCAAGCCTCAATACTTCTTCCTTGGAGATTGTAAGCCTTCCTCAGTAGCACCCCCAATAATTTTCCTTGTAGACTGTATTCTTTCAGGAGCAGGGCATCTAAACGCTTTCACTTTTAGACTACGATTTTTCATAAACAGGGTCTCCAGTTCTTTTCCATTTAGACTGTAAGCTTTAATGAGCATTTGTTTTGCAACCTGTATATCTTCATGAGTGGAGCCCCCAAACCTTTTCCCTTTAGATTGTATGCTTTCCTGATCAGGCCTCTTTTCCTTGTAGACCGTAGGCCTTTTTCAAGAAGCAGGACAGCTAAACTTTTTCCTTTTAGACTATGAGCTTTCGTGATTTGGGCCCTCAAACCTTTTCCATTTGGACTGTAATCTTTCATAAACATGACTCCCAGACGTTTTTGTAGCCTGTATGAGTGGAGCACCCAACATTGACTGTGCAGCCCCTGGTGCCCTACCTCATGGTACAGTTCACAACTTAGAATGATAAAGTCCAGCATAGAAAGTACACACCTTGGAACCATGAACTGGGCTCCCACTGAAGGGTGTTGCCAGAACAAGACATCTACATCCTAAACAGATCTTCTCCTCTCAATCCCCATACTCAGAACAACCAAGAGGCAGATTTCCCCTGGTATTTATGTCCTCCACAAGGAGGCTGCATCAGGAAAACCAGGGAAAGAGCATGACTTAGGAGTTAACTCTTTTCAGCCAGTAATAATTACCATACTTGATATAAAAGAAAATGTTCTGTAGGCATCTACCTACATGGAAATGGAGTAGTGGTGCTGCAGCCAGGACAAGCACTGAATCGATTATAGGATTCAGGTAAGTGTTTATAGGACTAGGGGGAGCTGGGACCAGGAGTGGAGTGTTTGCATTAAAGTAAAAAACATTTTGACTTTAGAGCCACTTTAAATTGTAAACTTTCAGGATCATCCCCCAAACATTTTCTTTGCAGACTGTAGGCTTTCATAAGTGGGTCTCCCAAATCTTTTACTTTATATATTTTAATAAACAGAGCTCCAAACATTTTCCTTGTAGACTGTAGGCTTCTATGAGTGTGGCCCACAACCCTTTTTCTTTAGATTGTAAGAATTTATATGTGGGACCCCAAACCTTTTCTCCTTAAAATGTAAACTTTTCTGATCACCCCAACCCTTCAAACTGTTTTCCTTGTGAACTATAGGGCTTCAAAATCAAGTCCCCCAATCTTTTTCTTTCTACAATGTAAACTCTCATAAACAGGGCCCCAAACCTTTACCTTTTGTAGACTGTAGGCTTCCATGAGCGTGGCCCGCAACTGTTTTTCCTTACACTGTAATATTTCATATATGGGGTTCCAAAACCTTTTCCATTTAAACTGTAAACTTTTCTGATTACCCCCAGATCTTTTCCTTGTACACTGTAAGCCTTCATGAGTAGGTCCCCCAATCTTTGTAGATTGTAAACTATCATGAGCAGGCACGAAACATTTCCCTTGTAGACTGTAGACTTCCATGAGTCCCAACCCTTTTTCTTTAAACTAATAAATTATGTGGTGGGGCCCCAAACATTTTCTCTTTAACCTGTAAACTTTTCTAATCCCCCCCAAAAAAAATAAATATAAAAACTATTTATTTGTAAACTGTGGGCCATCAAACGCAGTTTCCCCAACCTTTTTCTTTGTTGACTGTAAATTATCATGAGAAGGGCCCCAAACCTTTCCCTTGTAAACTGTAGGCTTCCATAAGAGTGGCCTCTATTCCTTTTTCCTTAGACTAGAAGATGTCATGTGTGGAGGTTTCAAAACCTTTCTCTTTACACTGTACACTTTTCTGAGTACTTGTAGACTGTAGGCCTTCATGAGCAGGTCACCCAATCTTTTTCTTTGTAGATTGCAAACTTTCATGAGCAGGGTCCCAAACATTTTCCTTTTAGCTTGTAGGCTTTCCTGAGTAGAGCCCACAAAACCTTTCTGTTTAAAATACATTTAAACCTCTGCATTGTTCATGCAGTACATTAACAGTGAAAAAGTTAGAGTCGCATAAGTTGCATTTTACTTGTTACCATCCATCCCTACAGAAGGTGCATTTTACTGGAAAGGTGTTCTCATGCACAGAAATTGAACAGTGTGGAACTTCCATTGTATGCATAGAGTATATTATGGATGTGTGTAACGGAACCGGACCCCCAGACCACACTTGGGTATTTCCGTTATACTGCAGCTTCCCTGTTCGAACACCACCACGGACCACACCCGCTGATCATGCAGGAAATAAGACAGCACCCAACTCTTCTTAAGACAGGAAGTCAACTCTTTTATTTTTACACAAAACACAATATATATACACAGGGCGGGGAAACACAACCAGGAACAGGAAACACATCATCAGCCCACCCCATCAGTGGGGAGGGCTACAGGAAACAGATCATCAGCCCGCCCCATCCAACCAAGACACAGAACAATGGGATGTAGCACATGGCAGATAACAATGGACAGCCATGTGGCAGGGAACAAAGGACAACAGGCCAATACACAATAGACATTCACATCCACACCCTGTACCCCTTAACAGGCACAAGGTGATTAAACATAAGAGTTTGGGAAGATGATACAGGGGTCCCCCCACCTCCAAAAGTAAATCCCGTCACAATGTGGTTGAATGAAATAGTGATTAGATCATTTAAAATGTCGCATTAGATAAGAAAGTATTAAATTGGCTTGCAATCTATTCTTCCAGTTAAATGTTTTCACATTTTGATTTCAAGGCATCATGCACATGGGCGGTTTGGCTCATGTGTATCAAAATCCAGTGTTTTGGGGGATTTGGGAGGCACACATGCAGCATCCAGACTTGTTGCCAGCAGCCTGTAAAATTATAGATATACAGTGCTCAGCATAAATGAGTACACCCCAACAGATTTGTCAGAAAACCTTTACTGTCCTTTCAGAATCAACATTTTCTAGTTATTAATTAAACAGGTGTCCAGCAGACAGTTGATAATAAAAAGGTGTTACTTAACAAAGAAAACCCCTCCCATTTCATGCTCTCAGCAATGGCACCACATGGAAGAGAAATGTCAGAAGGCCTGAGAAAGACAATCATTTCTTTACACAAGAAAGGTGAAGGCTACAAGAAGATCAGCAAAGTTTTACTTATCAGTCAGAATACTGTAGCAAAAGTGATACAAAAATTTAACAAAGATGGAACTGCAACCATCTCACAGAGACGTCCAGGCTGTCCATGAAGGTTAACACCTTGACAGGAGTGTCTTCTGATGAGAAGGGTTGAAGAAAATCGCCATGCAAATTCACTGCAGTTATCTAAAGAAGTAGAAAGCCAAACTGTGGTGATTGTTTCCCGTGACACAATACAGCGTACACTGCAGAGGAATGGCATGCATGGGAATCGTCCATGAAGGAAGCCTTTCCTAAAGCCCATGCACAAAAAAGCCCACCTAGAATTTGCCAGGGCCCATGATGAATAAGAAAAAGCCTACTGGGACTTAGTACTCTGGAGATAAATGTTTTTGGAACTGATGGCTTCAAAACTGTATGGTGTCGCAAAAGTAAGGAGTACAAAGAAAAATGCATGGTGTCTATAGTGAAACATGATGGTGGCAGTGTCCTTCTGTGGGGCTGGGTCGTCGTGCACTTTTCCAACATGACAATGATCCAAAACACACATCTAAGGCCACTGTTGCATTTCTGAAGAAGAACCGGGTGAATGTGATTTAGTGGCCAAGTATGTCTCCTGATCTGAACCCAATCGAACACCTATGGGGAATTCTGAAGAGACAAGTTAGGCATCACTCTCCATCCAGCATCCAGGCTCTAAAGGAGGGTGTTGTTGAAGAATGGAAATAGATGTTGCAATATGTCACCAACTTGTTCATTCCATGCCTCGAAGACTTGCTGCTGTCCTTACAAATCATGGCGGTCATACAAAGTCATACAAAATACTAGATGGAGTAATTTTTGTTGTGGGGTGGATTCATTTTTGCATTAGCTAATTTGAGTAAAACTGAAGATTTTGTAATCTAAGTTATATTATTAACCTTACTTCCATGTAATAAGCTAAACAAATGTTTTATAAAACTCTTTTTATAAAAATTTTGTCAAAATTTGGTAAATCGTTCTTGTGTTCATTGATATATTAATTAAAATCTTACTTTTCAAAAGGGGTGTACTCATTTATAGTGAGCACTGCATATACTTAATATATAAAAATGCAGAGGCTGAGCGCTGTGCTAAACAAGGCTCTTGTTTAGGGCAGCAGAAGGAATTCCCATTGTGCTGTTTGCTTTTTTTTCATATTTTTATATGTGGATTTATGTGTGTTTTATATTTTTATTTTATTTGTTTTGTATGTATTTTACCTCCCTTTTCTATTGCAGAACTAGGAAAACTAGGAAACTAGAAAAAAATCTGTTACAATTAGAATACTGTTACAATTAGAAGACGCCTATGTGAAGCCAAGCTATCTGCAAGAAGTCCCCGCAAAGTCCCACTGTTGGAAAAAAGACGTGCTGAAGAGGTTACAATTTGCCAAAGAGCACATTGACTGGCCTAAAGAGAAATGGCGCAACATTTTGTGGACTGATGAAAGTAAGATTGCTCTTTTTGGGTCTAGTGGCCGGAGACAGTTTGTCAGACGACCCCAAAACACTGAATTCAAGCCACAGTACACTGTGAAGACAGTGAAGCATGGTGGTGCAAGCATCATGATATGGGGATGTTTCTCATACTACAGTGTTGGGCCTATTTATCGCATACCAGGGATCATGGATCAGTTTGAATACATCAGAATACTTGAAGAGGTCATGCTGCTTTATGCTGAAGAGGAAATGCCCTTGAAATGGGTGTTCCAACAAGACAACGACCCCAAACACACCAGTAAACGTGCAACATCTTGGTTCCAGACCAACAAGATTGACATCATGGAGTGGCCAGCCCAATCCCCAGATCTTAATCCAATAGAAAACTTGTGGGGTGACATCAAAAATGCAGTTTCTGAGGCAAAACCAAGAAATAGAGAAGAACTGTGGAATGTAGTCCAATCATCCTGGGCTGGAATACCTGTTCACAGGTGCCAGAAGTTGGGTGACTCCGTACAACACAGATGTACAGCAGTTCTCAGAAACAGTGCGACTACAACCAAATATTCATTAAGGGATTCAAAGGAAAGCAAAATCTTCAAACAATTTTCAGTTTATATAGTGAATGTTTGAGTTTGTAAAGAAGAATACAAACACTGCTATTTTTTTGAACAGTCTAATATTCACTTTTCTTCCATTTTTTTAGAGGAACAACACAAATGCGATATATTTTTCTTCATGTTGTGATTTGGAATAGAATGCGTCGTGTTCCCAATGCATTTGTGTGTATGGAAATAAAAGCTATTAGAAGGATTTTGAGCTTTATTCACTTTTTTCAACACACTGCTATTATTTTGAACACAACTGTATATGTAAAGTGCTGCGTAAAATTGACGGCGCTATATAAGTACCTGAAATAAAAATAAATAAATAATAACCCGTCAGTTTTGTTTGAGAGCAGAGTTGTGGGAGGGCCCCAACAGACCCACTCATTAAAGACTGCTTGCAGAAAACTACAGGAGGGGCAAAGACAAGACTAGTCACCCTGCACAGGAAGAGAGAGCAGCAGTGAGCGGTCTTTATTACAGGAAGAAAGTCTCTTATTGGATCACTGCACAGATCTGGAAGATATACACAAAGCACACCAAGATTCAAGAATACACCACAAATGGATTGAGATCATTTTTGCTTATCCCGGAGTTCAACTTTAACTGCGTTTTTTCTGTTTTAGTTTCTACTTCCACATGATCTCCCATTTCCATGGATCTCTGCAGTATTCTATATATAACACTAAATCACAGGACTAAGTGAGGTTTTCTTAGAATGCATTGTATCATTTTACAAAATGTAGCTGGAGAAACAGGGAACTGCATGGAAATCTGACCCTTGGGTGACATAGACCACTTATTAGTACATTTATTTTCTGTATACCAGGCCCATGTATAGCACAGCACTTTACAGACATTCACCATTCACATGCATTGCTGCCTAAGAGGTAGTTTCGGCTCTGAAGAGTGTTTGTACTTTAAAGGATAGGTTCACCTTTGGAACATGTTATATGTTACACCCAATTTTAGGGTGGAACATGTAACATGTTACATGTTCCCATAGCTGCAGCCGCGCTCCACCCACACAGCCGCGTCATTCATTCATGGATTTCTGTGAATGAATGAACTGCAAGTCCTGGCAGCCTTAGCGACTGTCAGCTTGTAGTTTTCAATGAACTACCACGGCTCTGTGTAGCACCGTGGTAGTTCATTAAGTGTTCTTGCATGGCAGACCACTTACTGTTATCTCACATATATATTCTTATTATTATTATAGCCAATTTTACCACCCTAACTCCTCCCACAGTTTTTACACTACATAGACAGTAATATACTGAAACGTGTGGATTGTTCCCGATTGGTGTGCCATTACTTTGTGGAACGTTTCGCCGAATGGTTCATGAAATATCGCCGTTTTTGTGGTGAAATTGGTCCCATAGGAATGAATGGCGGAATGACCTAAACTAGAGTGGCAGCTGACAAAAGCTAGAGTGTGAGCTGAAAAAACAGGACATGATTTCTAAACTGCCATCACTCCCTCATTTTCAAGCCCACCTACACATATCTTATATCAAAACGTTCAGCTATCCCTGCTGCCACTAAAAATGTCCACGGCTAAGCCATAGTCCTGATAGTTTTCACAATATGACCATTTGTTTGCAACTCACGCCGCCCATTGACATTCATTGAAACTCCACTGTAGTCACCTCAAATTTGAAGGGCAATATTTAAACTGCAACTGTACCTTCATTTTTAATATTATACTATACATCAAAAATGTAGGTCTGGGTCTTGTGATTCTCACAATATAAAGCTCTTTGCTGTAGGATTTATAATTTTTAAACTACAACTGCTTGAAGATGGCAACTGCCAGTGAAGTGAGCAAGTTGGAGCAGTTTGTTTTTAACCGCTCCTCTCTTCTCCCCTTGCTGTAGAGTGAGTTGCCATAGGAACCCAGGTGTGTGAGCAGGCAGCAGAGTGACAAAAGCTACTCCGCCCACTCCAGTTGTAGACTACTGGTGGAGGCAAGAACACTTCACACAATTTCCCCAGAAATTGTAGCTTTTCTAGTTGAAGCTTCCTGTCAGAATATCTGTTTGTTCGTACATCTGGTACATCCCATACAGCAAGCAGATATTCTGACAGATCTGCAGGGGATCTGCATGGCATCAGCGATCTACTGATCGCTTGCGCAATGCTTTCCAGGCTCCTTTGGACAAAAATAATCAATGCACATTTTTTTACCTGCAGAAGGGGAGGGAGAAGATGAGAGCAGTGGAGGGGTTGCATGCAGAGGTGAGAGCTGAAGAGGGGTGACAATGAGATGTGAATGGGGGATGCAGAAGTAAGCAGTTGTGGAAGAAAGCTGAACTCTGTACTCTGTGTGTAGCGCACCCCTGAACTCTGCACTATGTGTGCAGTGCACCCCTAAACTCTGCGCTAGGTATGTAGCACATCCAGGGCTGGTGCTAGACCATTTTGTGCCCTAGGCAAGACCAGCCACTTGCGCCCCCCCCCCCCCAATAATAATAAATAATAAATTAATAAATAAAAACAGAAAATATGAAATCAACATAATACGAAACTGCTAAATTTCTTTTATTTAATTTGCAAAAATAAGTGCCATAAGATGCCATCAGCACCAATATTAAAGACAAAATATATATTACCAAATATAGATTAACTGTATTAACCAATCAGAGAAACAAACTAAAAAAATGAGACAGAGATGCAAAACTCCACAGTGATCAGCAGCCACCAGCCGGCTTGCAGTAAAGGACTGAGTCTGAGAGGAAGACCCAGACATCTTCCTCTGTCCTTTCTTCCTCCCCTCTGCTACCCTTCACGTCATTTATGACGTGGCGGTGTCCCACACGATCAATCAGCATCTGCTCCCCTCACCCCAACCATTGTCCACCCCTCTCCTCCTCCTCCTGTCACCTCCATGATCATCCTCCTAGGTTCAGCTCACCTCCGCACCCACCTGCTGGAGTCCAGGTGCATAGTCCAGAGTACAGAGTCCAGGTTTTGACTCTGAGTGAGGACAGGTGGCCTACCAGCACTACACCACTTCCCTCTCATACACATCGGGCCCCAATCATCCTACTCACATAGGGTTAAAACCCTGCAACCAGATCACACCCCTGCCTATTGATTGGCTCCAGCTGTGTAGAAGGTGGAGCCAGAGCTGGACACACCCCATTCAGTCACTAGCCGACTACCTATTAAAGCTGAATGATTGTGTTTGTCAGTGTGTGTACCAGAGACTGCTGACCACCCGGGGTCCTGGGTTAATGTCATCACTTCCCATCCCATGCTAGGGGAGCTGGAACTTCACTGCTACATGGAATACTGTCGTATGTATGTATGTATGTATGTATATATATATATATATATACACACATACATTGTTCAGCATAAATGAGTACACCCCCACAGATTTGTCAGAAAACCTTTACTTTCCTTTCAGAATTAATATTTTCTATGGGACGCTATACAACTAAATACTCCCACAAATGCCGGCCATTGATTGCAAACAGGATTTGTTCATTTGCACACACAAAAAGTATTTTTCCTAACAAATTCATTCAAGACCATGTTGAAAAAATGAATACACCCCAATGAAAGTCTAAAGAGCAAAGCTAAAGTTTAGACAAAACCAAATCCTAATTAACAAGAATTCAACTACAGGTAAGTCTAATTATTTATTAAACAGGTGTCCAGCAGGCAGTTGATAATAAAAGGGTGTTACAAAGAAAACCCCACCCATTTCATGCTGTCAGCAATGGCACCACATGGAAGAGAAATGTCACAAGGCCTGAGAAAGACAATCATTTCTTTACACAAGAAAGGTGAGGGCTACAAGAAGATCAGAAAAGCTTTACTTATCAGTCAGAATACTGTAGCAAAAGTGATACAAAAATTTAACAAAGATGGAACTGCAACCATCTCACAGAGATGTCCAGGCCGTCCATGAAGGTTAACACCTTGACAGGAGCGTCTTCTAATGAGAAGGGTTGAAGAAAACCCCAATGCAAATTCACTGCAGTTATCTAAAGAAGTAGAAAGCCAAATTGGGATGACTGTTTCCTGTGACAGAATACGGCGTACACTGCAGAAGAATGGCACAAGAAAGGTGAAAGCTACAAGAAGATCAGCAAAGCTTTACTTATCAGTCAGAATACTATAGCAAAAGTGACACAAAAATTTTACACAGATGGAACTGCAACCATCTCACAGAGACGTCCAGCCCATCCATGGAAGTTAACACCTCGACTGGAGCATCTTCTGATGAGAAGGGTTGAAGAAAATCACCATGCAAGTTCAGTGTAGTTAGCTAAAGAAGTAAAAAGCCAAACTGGCAGGACTCCATTCTGTTACTGGGAGTGAGGTGGCAGAGGTACACTGGATGGGTGGAGAAGGCATAGGCTCAGTGGTGTCCCTCCTATTCACAAATAAAGTGTGCAGTGACATGGGACTGCACATTTTGCAGAGGGACTCTGTACATTTAACTATTGCACACAGTGTGCGGCTCATTTCTAAGTCAGGGTGCTGCCATAATGTTGATTCCACATGACTGTGGGCATTGACAAGCACGCACACAAAAGGTTTCCTGCGTGCAGAGCGAGTAGGCCTTTCCCAAAAACCCATTGGAATCCCAGGAGTAAGGTAAGACTTTGATTTCCTCCCAAAGTTTTTTTTTCTGTAAGGGTCCATTCACCCCATATGCACTGGGCTGTGCTAGGCAGCCTTGCTCAATGCAGTCCCAACACACAGTCTCCGGCCACTTTATTAGGTACACCTTCTTAGGTTGGACCCCCTTTTGCCTTCAGAATTGCCTTAATTCTTCATGGCATAGATTCAACAAGGTGCTAGAAACATTCCTCATTAGATTTTAGTCCATACCGAAATGAGTTACTGTTGCCTTTCTACAGGGGCAGACTGACAACTCATGGGGCCCCCGGGCAATAGGGGATCATAGGGCCCCTGTGTCCTTGCCCAAACTCAAAAAAGCCTATGAAAAAGGTACCAGAGGCATCTCATGGGGCCCCCTACTGACCCTGGGCCCTCGGGCAGTACCCGAGTTTCCAAATGGTCAGTCCTCCCCTGCCTTTCTATCATCTCGAACCAGTCTGCCCATTCTCCTCTGACCTCTGACAACAACAAGGCATTTTCCTCCAAACAACTGCCACTCACTAGATATATTCTCTTTTTTGGACCATTCTCTGTAAACCCTAGAGATGGTTGTGCAAAAAAAAAAAATCCCAGTAGATCAGCAGTTTTTTAAATACTCAGACCACACTACACCAACCACCATGCCACATTCAAAAGTCACTTAAATCCCCTTTCTTTCCCATTCTGATGCTCGGTTTGAACTTCAGCAAGTCATCTTCACCATGTCTAGATGCCTAAATGCATTGACTTGCTGTGATTGGCTGATTAGTAATTTGTGTTACCAAGCAATTGAACAGGTGTACCTAATAAAGTGGAATAGATAAAACAGTGCAGCGCTAAAATTATGATTCAAATCAAAAGTAGGTATTAGACGACAAACCGATAGTAAAAGTTCAATATAAATGACAGTCTATGTGACTATAAGGTGCCAGGTGACTGGTTAAAACTCGGTGGTGGTGCTCCGTGAAAAATGGCAGAATTACGCACTCACCAGATGCGTAATAGTTATACGCATTAAGTATCACATCCAGAGGTTTCCTCATCAGATATAGGTCTTGTCAAGGCTTAGGTGATCCTCCCTCAGGGTAGTAGTCAGCAAATGCCCGGTAACAAATTACTCGGATCCAGGTAACCAGAGGTCCCTTTAAGGGATAGGTAGAAGAGGCTGCCTGCTTACAGGATAACTTCCTTCTCTGCGTAAGGCAACTGGATCACAAAAACGGGCTCTGCAAATAAATACCTTCTAAGCAGTGGCAGGCTGTGCATTTCACAGCTAGTTCTTCAGTGATGTCCTACCTGAATGAATTCAGCCATTTTTGGCTATAACCCTTTGGTCATATAGGTATCTGTTTATGAACCAGCAGTAATAGATCGCTGCTCAGTTCTCCGGCATTCTCGGAGAACACAGTTCTCCTGTGAATGCCGTTTATGAAGCATATATAGATCAGTTCTCCGAACGAAGGGAGAACGGTCTACAAATGCTGGAAAACGGCTGATTTTACTATAATCTCGCGAGCTTAGCTTGCGGTCTCTCTGACTCTCCAGCTCTGGGCTGGAGAATTTGGAGGGAGAACACAGATCTCCAGTGAAGGGCTGAACATGTTCTCCTGGGTGTCATAAACTGTGAATGACCAGAGAATAGCTGAGATCCTCTGAATCGCAGCTATTCTCTGTGTCATAAACGGACACCATAATGTTTATCTAGGATTCACCTCAAATGCGCATGCTTATGTGACTGTAGGCAGGCAAAATCACCTGGTTGTGTCCAGGATGGCAGGTACATTTGTCCTAGATTCAGGCTCTATGTGGATTTGTTCAACTGATAATAACTAATAAAGTGGCTGGTGAGTGTATAGACTACAGTATTTGTTTAGAATCCTAGGGGATTCTACTCACTGGATATTTTCTCTTTTTTGGACCATTCTCTGTAAACCCTAGAGATGGTTGTGCACAAAAAAAATTCCCAGTAGATCAGCAGTTTTTTAAATACTCAGACCACACCAACCACCATGCCACATTCAAAAGTCACTTAAATCCCCTTTCTTCCCCACTCTGATGCTCAGTTTGAACTTCAGCAAGTCGTCTTCACCACATCTAGATACCTAAATGCATTGAGCTGCTGCCATGTGATTGGCTGATTAGCAATTTGTGTTACCAAGCAATTGAACAGGTTTACCTAATAAAGTGGCCGGTGAGTGTATAGACCAGGGGTGGGCAAACTTTTTGACTTGAGGGCCGTAATGGGTTCATATATTGGACCCGGGGGCCGGACCAAGAGTAGATGAATGATGTGTATGTGTCATCCATAGTAAGTATAGTAATATTCCCCCATAGCAAGCATAGTAATTCATCCCCCATATAGTAATTCATCCCCCATATAGTAATTCATCCCCCATAGTAATTCATCCCCCATATAGTAATTCATCCCCCATATAGTAATTCATCCCCCCTATAGTAATTCATTCCCCATATTAATTCATCCCCCATAGTAATTCATCCCTCATATAGTATTTCATCCCCCACAGTACTATTCCCCCCAAGTAGTAAGCCAAGTCCCCACTGTGTCAATTCACTTACCTTTGCTCCGCGCGTTCCTCTCGCCGTGTTCCCGCGCCATTCCGGTCTTCAGGGTGGACTGTGAGAGGAGCCTAGCTCCCCTCACGTTCCTCACGCTGCCCCGCCTACACACATCCTGACAGGCAATGTTTGCCTGCCCTGGCTGCGGGCCGGATTAAAAGGTCCGCCGGGCCATATATGGCCCACGAGCCGTAGTTTGCCCATTGCTGGTATAGACTATTTGTTTAGAATCTTAGGGGTTCAGTTCACACCAATGGTGTGTGCTGACAAAACGTAGGGGCGGCACAACGATTTATCCAAGCAGGCTGTTGTGCAGTCCACAACGCAACCCGCTGCAGTAAATAAAGATGCATGGAATTTCACTTTGGGATATTTCAAAAGGTTGAAAAGAATGGAAAAAAAAAATCTCAGCGCAATCCATCATTTCTGACACATCGGCGCTGCTCCCTTTACAGCGCACACCCCTGGCTGTGATATAACACAGCTGCTGTTGTAAAGGAGCCCTAATGTCGCAGTTTGACAACAGGGGATGGGAGCATCCACATGAATGGACCTTGAATTTTAGCACAAGATCCGGTATAAGTGAATCAGATCTAATGAGTCATCACAACTGTGACTCATCCCTTATCAGGTTTCTATCAGATAAAAGGAGCTGAAAACCCAACACTGAGTACTTGAGGGAATCCTTTGTAGCGTATTAACTATACACATAGTATTTGTAAAAGAAAGCGTCGATAGGTTACATTTGTATATACACGCACACATACTGCACATACATAATATACAAATGAAAAAAAACGTATTAAATAAAAAATATAAATGAATTAAAAAAAATAATAATATAGATGCAAACACAAACGTTGGACAAAAATATGGAAACGCACCATGATTTGCAGGTGTGAAAGTGACGACATGTTTTGCGTTGAAAGCGGAAGTGATGTAACAATCTTTTGCTTCCGCTGTGTGATGAGCAGGGGCGGACTGACAATTCATGGGGCCCCCGGGCAATAGGGGATTATGGGGCCCCTGTTTCCTCGCCCACACTCAAACCACACCCAAAAAAGCCTATGAGAGGTACCAGGGACATCTCATGTGGCCCCCTACTAACCCTGGGCCCTCGGGCAGTGCCCAAGTACCCAAATGGTCAGTCCGCCCCTGGTGATGAGACACCTAGCTAACAGGTGGAAGCCTCACTTTCATCATTCACTGCTAGTAATATGGAGTTGTTAGGAATGGATTCACCACTGGTGGTGGGACTCACCTACTGTGTGGGCCTCAGTACCAGGGCTGGCCAGCGGGTGCTCTCAGCAACCAGAAGCTCACTCCTGCAGTCAGCCATCAGCCGAAGCTGATTGCAGGAGGTGTATTTAAGCAGGACCAGGCCTGTGATCAGGGCCTTGGTGTATTGTTTTCCATGAGCCCCTGTACCTGGTAGCCTGTGTTCCTGTTCTACTGACTATCTGATTTGTTGCCGACCCTGCCTGATCCTGACCTCTGCTGATTTCTCCTGCTTGATCCCTGGCTTGCCTGACCATCCTTCTGCCTGATCCTCTGTACCGCGCTGCCCATGAGTTAATGAACCCGGCTTGTGACCCTGACTATTCTCTGCCTGCTCCTCTGGTACCTCACTGCCCACACGTTGCTGACCTGGCCTGCCTGACGCTACCCAGATGATCCATCCATCCTGCACGGATCCAGTCACTACTGTCCAAACCTGCCAGCCCCTTCACATCAGGCTTTCCCCCGGTACATACCCTCGGCGGACCCCTCTACCACAGTTGGGTGCACTCAGGGGCTGCGACCTGGTCTCAGTCCTGCGCCAAGTCCATCCCCACCATCAGGGGCTCTGGTGAAAAGGCAGACTGGGGCTTAGACTCTGCACCCTGGGGGAATCCCGTTCTGTGGGTACTAGAGATCCCGCCGGGCGGTGCCTGACAGCACCTAGTGGCCTGCCTGACCATTCCACCTCTCCAGCCCTGAATACGCCTGTGTTCCTGAAGCCTGCTACTTCCCTGTGTCAGTCCACACATTTCTGGTCATACCCAGATCCCTAACAGGAGTCATGTCAGAGCAGATGGTTGGTGTCGCTTAGCTGGTGCCTCTGTGACTGAAGTTGCAAATTTATTTGTCACGTCGCGAGGTTTAGTATCAAAGGTCATGACGGCATATACAGTTTCCAGAAAAAAACGTTTCCTGATAAGTAGAAGTGTGGTCAACATGGTCAACAGACTGAAAGAAACAAATGGACCGTGATCCAGAATAAGAAAACAACTGCTGCAAAAGTGAGCTCAATCTCAGTCTTCCAAAGCCCGTGTCCACAAAAACTGTATGGAGGGAACTCCATACGCAAAACATTCACAGGCGAGCTGCAATTGTCAAACCACTAGTGAGCGATATTAATGCTCAGAAGAGGAGAGAGTGGTGCAACACCCATATATCATGGATTATCGATCAATGGAAGACTGTATTATGTTCTGATGAGTCGAGCTTCACACTGTTCCCAACCACCGTGGCAAACACTGTCCCAAGCGTATGACCAGGACTCCCTTGTGCCAATGGTAAACCAAGGTGGTGGTGCAATCATGGTTTGGACAGCCATTTATTGGTATTCTGCAGGTCCCATCATCACCTTGAAAGGTAGAGTCACTGCCAGTGACTATGTACCAATTTTAGCTGACCATGTGCACCCCATGGTGCAGACATTGTTTTCTGAACACAGCGTCATATACCAAGACGATAATGCTCCGATTCACACAGCTGGAGTTGTCAAATCGTGGTTTGATGAGCATGCAAATTAAGTCTTGCAACTTCCTTGGGCACCGCAGTCGCCAGACCTCAATATCATAGAGCCAGCATGGTCAATTGTGGAGAACAAGGTTCGGGCTCATTTTCCGTCTTCGGCATCTCTGCGAGGACTGGAACGATGTTTTGCATGAAGAGTGGGATCAGATTCCATTATCCACCATCTAAGTCTTAAATTTGTCAATTCCCAGGAGAGTTCAGGCCGTCTGGGATGCCCAAGGCCCCAAGTACACTAGACATTTAGCCCTCCTGGCAGCAGAAAAACCGAGGAACCTCATTTAGCCACATTTACTTGCATTTACCCATGTTTAGCACTTGGACATTTATTCATTTGATTAGCCAGAGTATTTTCCATTGACTTGAATAAACGCCAAGCGCTAAATGCGTTTTTTGGCCAAAACAATCCTCTGCTGAATGCAATTCTTCTGGAGAGGAATGTTTTATTGCCCCTAAACTCTGCTGCTTATAAACTCTGGTAAAACCCTATGTGTACTTGTACACATAGGCTTTTACTGAGTTGAGTTCAGGGGCTTTGGCAAAAAAACTGAAGAGCTGAAGAGGGCTGAAAGTGAGATGTGGATGGGGGATGCAGAGGTAAGCAGCCGTAGAAGAAGGCTGAACTCTGCACTCTGTATGCAGTACAGCCCTGAACTCTGCATTATGTTTATAATGCACCTCTGAACCCAGCACTCTGAATGTAACACCCCCCTACGCATTGAACTCTGCATTATGTACATAGCGCACCTCTGAACCCTGCACTCTGATTGTAACATCCCCCTCCACATTGAACTCTGCAGTATGTATATAGCGCACCTCTGAACCCTGCACTCTGAGTGTAACACCCCCCTCCGCATTGAACTCTGCATTATGTACATAGCGCACCTCTGAAGCCTGCACTCTGACTGTAACACCCCCCTCCGCATTGAACTCTGCATTATGTACATAGCGCACCTCTGAACCCTGCACTCTGAGTGTAACACCCCCTCCGCATTGAACTCTACATTATGTACATAGCGCACCTCTGAACCCTGCACTCTGAGTGTAACACCCCCTCCGCATTGAACTCTGCATTATGTACATAGCGCACCTCTGAACCCTGCACTCTGAGTGTAACACCCCCCTCCGCATTGAACTCTGCATTATGTACATAGCGCAGCTCTGAACCCTGCACTCTGAGTGTAACACCCCCTCCGCATTGAACTCTACATTATGTACATAGCGCACCTCTGAACCCTGCACTCTGAGTGTAACACCCCCCTCCGCATTGAACTCTGCATTATGTACATAGCGCACCTCTGAACCCTGCACTTTGACTGTAACACCCCCTCCGCATTGAACTCTGCATTATGTACATAGCGCACCTCTGAACCCTGCACTCTGAATGTAACACCCCCTCCGCATTGAACTCTGCATTATGTACATAGCGCACCTCTGAACCCTGCACTCTGACTGTAACACCCCCCTCCGCATTGAACTCTGCATTATGTACATAGCGCACCTCTGAACCCTGCACTCTGAATGTAACACCCCCTCCGCATTGAACTCTGCATTATGTACATAGCGCACCTCTGAACCCTGCACTCTGAGTGTAACACCGCCCTCCGCATTGAACTCTGCATTATGTACATAGCGCACCTCTGAACCCTGCACTCTGACTGTAACACCCCCTCCGCATTGAACTCGGCATTATGTACATAGCGCACCTCTGAACCCTGCACTCTGAGTGTAACACCCCCCTCCGCATTGAACTCTGCATTATGTACATAGCGCAGCTCTGAACCCTGCACTCTGAGTGTAACACCCCCTCCGCATTGAACTCTACATTATGTACATAGCGCACCTCTGAACCCTGCACTCTGAGTGTAACACCCCCCTCCGCATTGAACTCTGCATTATGTACATAGCGCACCTCTGAACCCTGCACTCTGACTGTAACACCCCCTCCGCATTGAACTCTGCATTATGTACATAGCGCACCTCTGAACCCTGCACTCTGAATGTAACACCCCCTCCGCATTGAACTCTGCATTATGTACATAGCGCACCTCTGAACCCTGCACTCTGACTGTAACACCCCCCTCCGCATTGAACTCTGCATTATGTACATAGCGCACCTCTGAACCCTGCACTCTGAATGTAACACCCCCTCCGCATTGAACTCTGCATTATGTACATAGCGCACCTCTGAAGCCTGCACTCTGAGTGTAACACCGCCCTCCGCATTGAACTCTGCATTATGTACATAGCGCACCTCTGAACCCTGCACTCTGACTGTAACACCCCCTCCGCATTGAACTCTGCATTATGTACATAGCGCACCTCTGAACCCTGCACTCTGAGTGTAACACCCCCTCCGCATTGAACTCTGCATTATGTACATAGCGCACCTCTGAACCCTGCACTCTGACTGTAACACCCCCTCCGCATTGAACTCGGCATTATGTACATAGCGCACCTCTGAACCCTGCACTCTGAGTGTAACACCCCCCTCCGCATTGAACTCGGCATTATGTACATAGCGCACCTCTGAACCCTGCACTCTGAGTGTAACACCCCCCTCCGCAATGAACTCTGCATTATGTACATAGCGCACCTCTGAACCCTGCACTCTGAGTGTAACACCCCCCCCATGAACTGTGTACGTAATGCACTTCTGGTATTTAATGCCCCTTTAGGACCCTCCCATTATTAATGAAATTTGACCACACCCCATAATTTATGCAGTTTGGAGGGTGTGCATGTGTGTATGGAGGGAGGGGTTGGAGGGTCGTGATTGAGTTCCTGCACCTATTTTCCTATTCTGTCCAGAAATGCTGGCTATCCTGTGTTTTTAGACCAGGCCAATTATAACACTTTTTGTTTACAATTAAAAACCAGTAATTTTTGCAAGAAGCTCATTTGGAACCCCCAAACGTTATATATATATATATACACATATAATTTTTTTTTTTTTTTTTTTAAACAGGGTCCCTAGAGAATAAATTGGTAGGTGTTGCAATTTTTTATGTCACACGATATTTGCGCTGCGGTTTTTCAAATGCAATTTTTTGGGAAAATATATACTTTAATGCACAATTTGAATGCACAAAGACAATATATCATACCCAATTGTTTGGAAAAAAATAAAAGATCATATTGCGCCCAGTAAATTGTTGTGGTGTCGAACTACAGTACTTAAAAATCTCCATAGACGACGCTTTAAAAGCCTTTACAGGTTAGCAGTTTAGAGTTACACAGGAGGTCTGGTGCTCGAATTACTGCTCTCACTATAACGTCTGTGTCAATACCGCACATGTGTGGTGCAGACACTATTTACATATGCGTTCGCCTTTGTGCACGAGCATAGAGAGGGGCGGGCGCTTAAAAAAATATACGGTATATATTATTTACCTTATTCATTTTTTTTTTTACACTTTCCCTTTACATTTTTTTTTTGATCACCTTTATTGTTATCACAAGGAATGTAAACATCCCAGCAATAGGCAGTGACAGGTACTCTCCTCTGAGAGATCTGGGGTCGATTAGACCCAAGATCTCTCCTCTGCCTTTGAAAGCTTCAAATCAAACTTGATATGACAGCGGAGTTCCACCCAAAAAGGGAAGTTCCTCTTTAAAGATTGGTTCCCCCACTCCTCATTAAGGATTGGCACCTTTTAGGAGCGGGTACCCGAAATTGACAGGTACCCGCTCCCACTTCCGCTGCGATCGCCTAGGCGATCAGAAGCAGAAGTTGTCCTCCTACCCTTCCTCCCGTAGTCTTCTGGGGCACATGACAGGTCCCAGAAGACTATGGGGCAATTTAGGAAGCGCAGCACTACTCGCGCATGCGCAGTGGGCACCCGGGTGTGAAGCCACAAGCTTTCACAGCCGGGTGCCCACACTAAAGATGCCAGTGCCTGAAACACAGGATGGCCGGTGAAACGGGCTGCGGGGAGGACACCGTGGGACAGGTAAGTGGCTGTTTTTTAAAAGTCAGTAGCTACAATTTTTTACAGTGTGAGTGGAACTCCGCTTGAAGCTTTCCCTTTCCGGTATACAACAGTCCGAAACTGGATGTGACGAAATACTTGCCACTTTCGGTTTTGTACACCATAAAGATGATCAGGGGCGTTCTGGTCCCCAATCAGCGCTATGGTGGGCTGGTGGAACTTGGAGGGGTTCGCCACACCTGTAAAAGAAATCTAGCTGCTAATTAGCTGCTAGGATGGCTTTTACATAAAAAAGAATCACCCACAGAAAAAAAAAATACAGGGATGATGCTTGTAACTGCAGACATCACCCCGGTATATCACTTCAAACCTCCGACGTAAATCTACGTAACAACGTAGAGGAACTATGAAAGATTTCCAGCTTGTGACCTAATGTATCCTTGGAAACAAAAAAAAATGTAACTCAATAAAACCCACAATGGAAAAGCATAAAATATGTGCATTTTTAAACCCAGGTGCAAATGAGTCTCTATATCGCAGGGCAGGAATCTCTACCTCCTATGTCTCTGTCAAGTTGGATCATATATTTTTCATACGTTAAGCACATTTTTTTAAAACTGTTGGCACTATTTAATATAAATATCAATGGCTGGTAATGGTGGGAGGTTTTGATATTTATGTAGATTGTTGTGTGTTTTGCAAGCTGTGCAAAGGCAGGTATGCATGTGTAATTGGCATGTAATAAACCCACAGCTATGCATTAACCACTGCTGAAATGTATAACCGGCTGGGGTATACATGTATACAGTATATTGCTGCTTTTCTCATCTAAACACAAGCATGACTTATGCCCTAGGCGTTGTATATGAGCTCATATTCACAAACGTATTGCCTATGCAGTGCCAAGTTGCAGCTGCTTATCATGCTCTGTGACCTGGGTATGTAAAGAAATATCTATATCTATCTATCTATACAATATATATATATATATATATATATATATATATATATATATATATATATATACACTATATACAGTGGGGCAAGAAAGTATTTAGTCAGCCACCAATTGTGCAAGTTCTCCCACTTAAAAAGAGGAGAGAGGCCTGTAATTGGCATCATAGGTAGACCTCAACTATGAGAGACAAAATGAGAAAAAAAATCCCGACAATCACATTGGCTGATTTGGAAAGAATTTATTTGCAAATTATGGTGGAAAATAAGTATTTGGTCAATATCAAAAGTTCATCTCAATACTTTGTTATGTATCCTTTGTTGGCAATGACAGAGGTCAAACGTTTCCTGTAAGTCTTCACAAGGTTGGCACACACTGTTGCTGGTATGTTGGCCCATCCTCCATGCAGATCTCCTCCAGAGCAGTGATGTTTTGGGGCTGTCGCTGGGCAAAACGGACTTTCAACTCCCTCCAAAGGTTTTCTATGGGGTTGAGATCTGGAGACTGGCTAGGCCACTCCAGGACCTTGAAATGCTTCTTACGAAGCCACTCCTTCGTTGCCCGGGTGGTATGTTTGGGATCATTGCCCTTGCTGATGGAAGGAGGTTTGCACTCAAAATCTCACGATACATGGCCCCATTCATTCTGTCCTGTACATGGATCAGTCGTCCTGGTCCCTTTGCGGAGAAACAGCCCCAAAGCATGATGTTGCCACCTCCATGCTTCACAGTAGGTATGGTGTTCTTTGGATGCAACTCAGCGTTCTCTCTCCTCCAAACACGACGAGTTGTGTTTCTACCAAACAGTTCTATTTTGGTTTCATCTGACCATATGACATTCTCCCAATCCTCTTCTGGATCATCCAAATGCTCTCTAGCAAACTTCAGACGGGCCCGGACATGTACTGGCTTAAGCAGGGGGACACGTCTGGCACTGCAGGATCTGAGTCCCTGGCGGCGTAGTGTGTTACTGATGGTAGCCTTTGTTACGTTGGTCCCAGCTCTCTGCAGGTCATTCACTAGGTCCCCCCGTGTGGTCCTGGGATTTTTGCTCACCGTTCTTGTGATCATTTTGACCCCACGAGGTGAGATCTTGCGTGGAGCCCCAGATTGAGGGAGATTATCAGTGGTCTTGTATGTCTTCCATTTTCTAATTATTGCTCCCACAGTTGATTTGTTCACACCAAGCTGCTTGCCTATTGCAGATTCAGTATTCTCAGCCTGGTGCAGGTCTACAATTTTGTTTCTGGTGTCCTTCGACAGCTCTTTGGTCTTCACCATAGTGGAGTTTGGAGTGTGACTGTTTGAGGTTGTGGACAGCTGTCTTTTATACTAACAACAAGTTCAAACAGGTGCCATTGATACAGGTAATGAGTGCAGGACAGAGGAGCCTCTTAAAAAAGAAGGTACAGGTCTGTGAGAGCCAGAAATCTTGCTTGTTTGTAGGTGACCAAATACTTATTTTCCACCATAATTTGCAAATAAATTCTTTCCAAATCAGCCAATGTGATTGTCTGGATTTTTTTTCTCATTTTGTCTCTCATAGTTGAGGTCTACCTATGATGCCAATTACAGGCCTCTCTCATCTTTTTAAGTGGGAGAACTTGCACAATTGGTGGCTCACTAAATACTTGTTTGCCCCACTGTATATATGTATATAATTATTATTATTATACAGGATTATATAGCGCCAACAGTTTGCTCAGCGCTTTACAATATAACGGGAGACAATACAGCAACAATACAGTTCAATACAAGAGGGATAGGAGGGCCCTGATCCTTGGAGCTTACAATCTATATATACACAGTACAGTACAGTGCTCAGCATAAATGAGTACACCCCTTTTGAAAAGTAAGATTTGAATCAATATCTCAATGAACACAAGAACGATTTCCCAAATTTTTACAAAAAACTGAGTTTTATAGAACATTTGTTTTAGCTCATTACATGGAAGTAAGGTTAATAATATAACTTAGATTACAAAATCTTCAGTTTTACTCAAATTAGTGGATGCAAAAATGAATCCACCCCACAATAAAAACTACTCCATCTAGTATTTTGTATGATCTCTATGATTTGTAAGGACAGCACCAAGTCTTCTAGGCATGGAATGAACAAGTCGGCGACATATTGAAACGTCGATCTGTTTCCATTCTTCAACAACAACCTGTTAAAACCTGGATGCTAGATGGAGAGTGATGCTTAACTTGTCTCTTCAGAATTCCCCATAGGTGTTCGATTGGGTTCAGATCAGGACAACTGAATCACTTTCACCCGGTTCTTCTTCAGAAATGCAACAGTGACCTTAGTTGTTTGTTTTGTATCACTGTCATGTTGGAAAAGTGCACGACGACCAAGGACACGGAGTGATGGTAGCATCTTCTCTTTCAATATAGAGCAGTACATCTGTGAATTCATGATATCATCAATGAAATGCAGCTCCCCAACACCAGCAGCACTCATGCAGCCCCACAGAAGGACACTGCCACCACCATGTTTCACTGTAGGCACCATGCATTTTTCTTTGTATTCCTCACCTTTTGCGACACCATACAGTTTTGAAGCCATCAGTTCCAAAAAATGTATCTTGGTCTCATCACTCCAGAGGACAGAGTCCCAGTAATCTTCTTCTTTTTCAGCATGGGCACTGGCAAATTCTAGGCCGGCTTTTTTGTGCATGGGTTTTAGGAGAGGCTTCCTTTGTAGACGACACCCACGCATGCCATTCCTCTGCAGTGTACGCCGTATTGTGTCATAGGAAACAATCACCCCAGTTTGGCTTTCTACTTTAACTGCGGTGAACTTGCATGGCGATTTTCTTCAACCCTTCTCATCAGAAGACGCTCCTGTCGAGCTGTTAACTTCCATGGATGGCCTGGATGTCTCTGTGAGATGGTTGCATTTCTATCTTTGTTAAATTTTTGTATCACTTTTGCTACAGTATTCTGACTGATAAGTAAAGCTTTGCTGATCTTCTTGTAGCCTTCACCTTTCTTGTGCAAAGAAATGATTGTCTTTCTCAGGCCTTCTGACATTTCTCTTCCATGTGGTGCCATTGCTGACAGCATGAAATGGGAGGGGTTTTCTTTGTTAAGTAACGCCCTTTTATAATCAACTGTCTGCTGGACACCTGTTTAATGAATAATTAGACTCTCCTGGAGTTGAATTCTTGTTAATTAGGATTTTGTTGTCTAAAATTTAGCTTTGCACCTAAGACTTCCGTAAGGGTGTATTTATTTTTGCAACATGATCTTGAATAGATTTGTTAGGAAAAATACTTTGTGTGTAAATGAACAAATCTTGTTTGCATTTGTGGGAGTATTTTGTAGTACAGTGTCCCATTGAAAATGTTGATTCTGAAAGGAAAGTAAAGGTTTTCTAAGAAATCTGTTGGGGTGAACTCATTTATGCTGAGCACTGTGCCCACCCATGCTGTCATACACACAGTGCCCATCCTAGGTGTCATGCATACTATACCCATCCATGGTATCACACACACAGAGGACCCATCCATGGTGTCAAACACATACAGTGCCTGTCCATGGTGACTCTCACGCATACACACAGTATCCATCCATGGTGTGATATACACACACACAGAGAACCCACACATGGTGTCATAGACACAGTGCTCATCCCTGCTGTCGTACACACAGTGACATCCATGGTGTCACACACACAGTATCCATCCATGGTATCACACACACAATACCCATCTACGGTGTCGTCCAAACAGTTCCCATCTATGGTGTCACTCACATACACACACAGTATCCATCCAAGGTGTCATACACACACATTTAGGACCCATCCATGGTGTCATATATACACACATGATCCATCAATGGTGTCACACATAGTATCCATCCATGGTGTCATATACACAGTGCCCATCCATGCTGTCATACACACACATACATAGAGGATCCACACATGCTGTCATACACACAGTGCCATCCACAGTGTCACACACAGTATCCATCCATGGTATCACACATACAATGCCACATCCACGATGTCATCCAAACATACACACACAAACAAACACAGAGGACCCATCCATGGTGTCATATACACACACAGAGGACCCAGCTATGGTGTCATATACACAAGCATACAGAGGACCCATCCATGGTGTCATATACACACAGTATCCATCCACGGTGTCACACACAGTATCCATCCACGGTGTCACACACAGTACTCATCCATGGTGTCGTACACATACACACAGAGGACCCATCCATGGTGTCATATACACACAGTATCCATCCAAGGTGTCATATACGCACAGTATCTATCTATGGTGTCATATACACACACAGGACCCATCAATGGTGTCACACACAGTATTCATCCACGGTGTCATATGCACACACACAAAACCCATCAATTGTGTCATATACACACAGTATCCATCAACGGTGTCACACACAGTATCCATCCATGGTGTCACACACAGTATCCATCCATGGTGTCATACACAGTATCCATCCATGGTGTCATACACAGTATCCATCCATGGTGTCATACACAGTATCCATCCATGGTGTCATATACACAAAGTATCCATCCATGGTGTCACACACAGTATCCAACCATGGTGTCATATACACACCCACAGAGGACCCATCAATGGTTTCATACTCACACACAGAGTATCCATCCACGGTGTCATACACACGCAGTACCCATCCATGGTGTCATACACACGCAGTATCCATCCATGGTGTCATACACACGCAGTATCCATCCATGGTGTCATATACACACACACAGAGGACCCATCCATGGTGTCATATACACACAGTATCCATCCATGGTGTCACATACACACGCAGTATCCATCCATGGTGTCATACACACGAAGTATCCATCCATGGTGTCATATACACACACACAGAGGACCCATCCATGGTGTCATATACACACAGTATCCATGCACGGTGTCACATACACACAGAGGACCCATCAATGGTGTCATATACACACACACAGAGGACCCATCCATGCTGTCATACACACGCAGTATCCATCCATGGTGTCATATACACGCAGTATCCATCCATGGTGTCACACACACACAGAGGACCCATCCATGGTGTCATACACACGCAGTACCCATCCATGGTGTCATACACACGCAGTATCCATCCATGGTGTCATACACACACATAGTATCCATCCATGGTGTCATATACACACATAGTATCCATCCATGGTGTCATATACACACATAGTATCCATCCATGGTGTCATACACACACAGAGGACCCATCCATGGAGTCATACACACGCAGTATCCATCCATGGTGTCATATACACACACACACAGAGGACCCATCCATGGTGTCATATACACACAGTATCCATCCATGGTGTCATACACACAGAGTACCCATCAATGGTGTCATATACACACACAGTATCCATGCACGGTGTCACACACAGCCCTGGTCCCTGGTCCCCCCCCCCCGGTGCCCGCACACACCGGGCGCCCCATGCATTGTCTGTGTGCACCGGGGAAGGTAACAGACAGGAGGTGTGACGTCAGCGGGTGTCAGCTGACACGCAGTCCCCGCCCCTCCCCCCGCCAGGTCTATACTCGTGTAATCCCCTCAGTCCGGGGCTGGGAAGCTCTCACCGTCTGTAGCGCACAGCCCGCTCCGCACATCGGCTCCGCACAGCCCTCTCCGCTCCGCACAGACGCTCCGGGGACGATGCGCCCTCTCTGTCTCTCCCGGTACTGGGCGGATTTGGCTCCCAGGCAGTGAAGGGGTGAAGTTGAGCAGATCCGATGTCCAGGCTGGGGTCCCCCCAGGAGGAGGTCAGCGGTGGCGGTATCATTCCTGTTCGGGTCATGCCTAGGAAGGATGGAAGTCATCCCATCGCTCTATGTATCGCACCTTTGTACATAGAGCCCCGACCTTAATCCTGCCCTCCCCATTCACTGTCCAGACTCCTCCAGCACTGGCATGCTCCTATACTGGCCGATCCCCCCATTCACACCTTCTGCCCCCATTACCTGCTCCTTCCTAATGACCTTAGCGAAGACCTTGATGTCTTCTCATTTTTTTGGTGCTGTAGATCAGATGCATGTGGACCAAGGTCGATTTAGTCATTAGCCCCAT
Source organism: Staurois parvus (assembly GCF_062004578.1). Taxonomy (NCBI): domain Eukaryota; kingdom Metazoa; phylum Chordata; class Amphibia; order Anura; family Ranidae; genus Staurois; species Staurois parvus. Next base: position 1,122,892 of record NW_028318185.1, on the reverse strand, counting down.
GAACTGCTATTAGACAGCCTTTGTCCAGTCCATCCTCTGCTAGATGCATGCCTACCTTGTCATGTCCATGTTCTATGGACCATGAGAGGTCTGCGTTCCTGCTGGATTCAGAGATTGTCCTTCGGAAGACCTGATGTGGCTTCAGAAGTCCATCCCGGATGTCGGAATAAGATTTCGATCCACAGTCTTCAAATATGTCCGGGCGTCAGATATATGTCAGATATCTCACCTGTAGGATCTCGCTTCGGGATCGTGGACGTCAAGACGGGATGTCACCCGTTCTACTGACCGACGTTTGCCAAAAGAGCACCTAGCCCATTCTTTTCCTTTTTTTTTTTTTTCGTTTAAGCAGCCAATGAGATTGGCTAATAAAATGACCACAGATGTTTCTCAGTAAACTTCAAAGACGAAGACAACACGAGCTGTACAGATCGACCATGGAACTGTCGGAGGTGAGGTGCTCCAGTGCTAACGAGGAACTGTACACCATCAACAAGACCCCGACCATTAACAGCAACACCAGACCCAAGAGATTGCTTTGGCAGACTGCAGTGAGGCATATCACTGAACAAAGGTTTATTAACGAACAAAGTAGCGCTAAAACCCACTCTTCGGAGGATTCCTACACCAACAATGCCACCAGGCAGTTTGGAAAGGTATCTGGTGGGGACAAGCACAACAACGGGGGCACCAAAGTCTTTCCCGAGAGGACCAGTAGTGACCTAGGCTTCCTTCACTTAGACTGTGCTCCCAGCAATTCTGATTTCTTTTTGAACTGGGGCTACACCTATAGGGGGGTCATCTTTCCGACACTAAGGAACTCGTTTAAGTCCAGAGACCTAGAAAGGCTCTATCAGCGCTACTTTCTAGGTCAGCGTCGCAAGTCGGAAGTGGTGATGAATATATTGGATGTGCTGACCAAACTTACCTTACTAATCCTTCATCTCACGTTGGCATCTGCGCCCATGGACCCGATCAAAGGCATTTTGTTGGGCTTTTTCACTGGAATTGAGGTGGTGATCTGTGCCTTAGTAGTTGTCAGGAAGGACACAACATCTTACACATATCTGCAGTTCAGTGGAGTCGTAACGTGGTTGGCCATGGCGACCCAAATCCTGGCAGCTGGTCTAGGATATGGCCTTCTAGGGGACGGTATTGGCTACGTTCTCTTTACTCTTTTTGCTACCTACAGCATGCTTCCATTATCACTTACCTGGGCTATCCTGGCTGGATTGATAACTTCTCTTCTACAAATTGTGATGCAGTTGGTAATTCCCAGGCTCGCAGTGGCTTCCATAAATCAGGTATGTCGCCTGTTGGGTGCATGGATATTTTTGGTGTCTACATTTTGGGAAAATGGAAACATCTGCACAATAAGTTGAAACGAAATGGCAGTAAGAAGATCTGCCCAATCAGCTATTTGTGTATGAGCATTTATTTAATTTCAGGTACCTATATAGAACACTCAGGTTACTCAGCTCTTTACATATAAATATTGTACCTTCCAGGGGCGGACTGACAACTCATGGGGCCCCCGGGCAATAGGGGATCATGGGTCCCCTGTGTCCTTGCCCAAACTCAAAAAAGCCTATGAAAAAGGTACCAGGGGCATCTCATGGGGCCCCCTACTGACCCCGGGCCCTCTGGCAGTGCCCGAGTTTCCAAATGATCAGTCCGCCCCTGGTACCTTCATATCAGTCCTTGCCCTCAAGGAGCTTACAATCTAAGGTCCCAAACTCACATTCATACATGCACATAGTAGTACCAATCTAGACTGGAGCCAATTAACCTACCAGCATGCCGTTGGAGTGTGGGAGGAACCCGGAGTACCCAGAGGAAACCCACACAGGTACAAGGAGAACATGCACACTCCAGGCAGGTAGTGTCTTGGTCAGTATTTGAACTGATGACCCTAGTGCTGCTAGGTGGAAGTGCTAACCATTTAGCCACTGTGCTGCCCATGAACATACATGGTTGTGTTGGTCAAGTGTCCATGTTTATACATTGTGTAGACACTCCCAAGTAGGTGCTAATCCTAAGGGGATGCCAGTTATTGTGTAGGAACATTTGTCCCATCTCGTTGCACCCTTTCCTGAAAATGGTCTACCAAGGGGGTGCCTGTATAGTTCAGCCAGAGGGTGTCTACACAAAAGGCATATTACAAAGTCATTGTATGTTGGATAGATTTGAGATCTGTGGACCATTGTCTGGAAGAGATAAGGAAAACATTCCTCCAGTGCCCAGGAATCTAAAGCATTGTTGAAGAGTCTTGTCCTTCACTAGGTCAATGCCAGATCCATCAGAGATTGCACTGTTCCTCTGTGCCTCCCATGTTCAAAATTCAATTACTATTTCCTCCGGTCCTTCCTTGCTTTTTTTTCCCCTTTAACACTCTGTGATGAGAATCCTTCAGACAAGGGAGGTGACTTCACAGTGTCATCAGTTGTCTTGTTAAACATTGAAGTGTGTGTTTAATCCAACACAGCTTAATATAAAGGGCACTTGATCTGTGGTTTTTGATCCAGCCAATACAATCCTTTCTGAAATTGAATCTGAGGCATACAAAGTTCTCATTAGAACATACAAATGGCATCCTCAGTGATCCCAAACCAGCTCTAGCCTACCCAAGGTCCAATCATTCAGCTCATTAGAGCATCAGTAACAGTCATATAATAGAGAGTATACCGAGTGACCAAGAATAATGTCACTCGTAAGACTGTCAATGGGCTGGGAAATGTATGAGATCCAAGGAAGAGGAACAAGCATTTCATTGTGTATAATCTGTCAATGAATCACAGTATCAGCATATAAAATTGGACAAATTGTATCATTTTCTGCTTTTTTTTTTTAATAACCTCAACACAAGTAAAAATGTATTGTTACCCCAGGCAAGAGGTGGAGACCCTAAGGGAAAAATCTTTCTTTACAAGTCATCAATGACTGTTAAGGGTTTGTTATAATCAGTGTTTTTTGTGATTGTTTTCAAGACATTAAAGAACCTACAATAAATATATTTCAGGTTATTTTATACGTTATTGATTTATGCGTCAATTAATGTCCAAATAGGAAAATTGGTTCTTTCCTACATTTAATTTTTTTTTTCTTTCTCATGCTGATTGGAAGCTCAAAGTTCATTACAAGGTCGTCCTCCTGTAAGATCTAGTAGTCTTCTTTCTTCGAACGTAGGGTCATGGTATCCCTCTGTACAGAAGATAGTGTCTTTTTTAAACAGCTAGATAACATGAATCCACTATAAGGCTAATGCAGATCTGTGGCTAGTGATATCCATTATATAGGTATTGTGATAGTATTATTATTACTATCATTTTATATTATTATTATTTTATTATTACTCTTGTTATTTTATATTATTATTATTATTGTTATGACTATTATTATTTTAGATTATTATTATTTTATTATTACTGTTATTATTTTAGATTATTATAAAATTGTTTTATTATTATTATTGTTATTATTAGTAGCGTTATTATTTTATTACTATTATTATTTAGAATATTATAAATTTTTTATTATATTATTATTATTTTATTACTATTTTAGATTATTTTAAAATTTTTATATTATTATTATTGTTTTATTACTATTTTAGATTATTATTATTTTATTACTATTATTTTAGATTATTAAAAAATTGTTTTATTATTATTATTATTAGTAGTATTATCATTTTTGTATTACTATTATTATTTTAGATTATTATAAAACAATTTTTATTATTATGATTATTTTATTACTATTATTATTATTTTAGATTTTTATAACATGTTTTTATTATTATTATTATTATTATTATTATTTTATTACTATTATTATTTTAGATTATTATAACATTTTTATTATTATTATTATTATTATTATTTTATTACTATTATTATTTTAGATTATTATAACATTTTTATTATATTATTATTATTGTATTACTATTATGATTTTAGATTATTATTTTATAATAATAATAATTATTATTATTATTAATGATGGTAATATTATAAAGAATTTTATAGTGCCAACAGTGCAATACAATAAAGGGAGACAGTACAGTTACAATTCTACACCAGAGGGATAGGAGGGCCCTATCCGGAAGAGCTTGCAATCTAAATGGAAACTTAGATCAAATATAATGTATTTGAATCCATTAATATGTGACACACGTATTGTTCCCTTAGAGTGCTCAAATGAATTTGAGAAAGCGGCTTGTCTTTGGCCATTGAGAAGACCTATTGCTGTGAAATATGAATTGTGTCTCCTAGAGGAATGGGAGCTGTCCACGGCTTCTGGTTCTGAATGTTCAGCTCAGAACAATTAAAATTCTGATTGTTTTGGCTCCCTCTACTGGCTACTATCACTCACCACTGGTAAACATTTCCTAATATACTTCGATTTAAAGTGCAAACGAATACTAAACCTGGTCACTATATGATGCACAAACCTCAAAAAAAAACAAAAAAAAAAAAACTTTTATCTTCCCTGTCTAATCCAAATCATTGTCCATTGTGTGTCTTGTATGCTTCCCTCACGCATCGACTACAACCTGAACAGAAATGAACCTAGCCCGAGGGAGAGAAAAGCAGCGCCAGGAGTCAATCAGTTGTGATGCAGTGCAAGGAGCATGCTGATAGGAGGAGAGAGCAGAGTCACCGGGAGATGAGCTTCTTCCCCTTTCACTGTCCAGTCACAGGCTGGGGGGACGGGCAAGACCTGTAAGTGTCACTTAACTGCAGCAGAGAAAAAAAAGGTCCCCTGCCCTGCCAGACAGAGCTGTGTTGTGTGGCAGAGCTGTGTAATTCTGAGAGTTGGACAGACAGAAATACAAAGCCTTTAATAGGTAAAACAGCTCCCATAGAAGCCCATTCATCTTAAAGGGCTGCCCTACGAGGAAAAGTCCCTGTCTCTTTTTTAAAAACGCACCGCACCGAATTGTAAGCTCCAAGAAGCAGGGCCCTCCTATCCCTCTTGTATTGAACTGTATTGTTGCTGTATTGTCTCCCTTTATATTGTAAAGCGCTGAGCAAACTGTTGGCGCTATATAAATCCTGTATAATAATAATAATAATATATAAATCCTGTATAATAATAATAATATATAAATCCTGTATAATAATAATAATCTAAATCCTGTATAATAATAATAATCTAAATCCTGTATAATAATAATAATCTAAAAATCCTGTATACTAATAATATAAATCCTGTATAATAATAATAATATAAATCCTGTATAATAATAATATAAATCCTGTATAATAATAATAATATAAAAATCCTGTATAATAATGAGAATAATATAAAAATCCTGTATAATAATAATATAAATCCTGTATTATAATAATAATAATAATAATATCCTGTATAATGATAATATATAAACCCTGTATTATAATAATATAAATCCTGTATAATAATAATAATATAAACCCTGTATAATAATAATAATAATAATATAAATCCTGTATAATAATATATAAATCCTGTATAATAATATAAACCCTGTATAATAATAATATAAATCCTGTATAATAATAATAATAATAATAATATAAATCCTATATAATAATATATAAATCCTGTATAATAATATAAACCCTGTATAATAATAATATAAACCCTGTATAATAATGATATTAATATAAATCCTGTATTATAATCATAATATAAATCCTGTATAATAATAATAATATAAATCCTGTATAATAATAATAATAATAATAATAATAATAATATAAATCCTATATAATAATATATAAATCCTGTATAATAATATAAATCCTGTATAATAATAATATAAATCCTGTATAATAATGATAATATTAACATAAATCCTGTATTATAATCATAATATAAATCCTGTATAATAATAATATATAAATCCTGTATAATAATAATAATATATAAATCCTGTATAATAATAATAATAAATAATAATTCATAGTGGCACCACCATGCAGCTGCTAAGGGGCAGCGTGTTTTTGGGTGTGTCCCGAAAGCACGTGATTTTCTGTGTGTTCCCGACGCACACAAGGTGTGAGCCTACTTGCTGTGGCTTACTGCGTTTTTCGCAGGGTCTTTGGTTGCTGCACTATTGTATGGAACAGACCTTCAGCCCAGGGCTTGACAAATTTGCTTTGAGCCTAGGAGCCAGCTAAAAAAGTTAGGAGTCAGTTTATTTATTTATTTATTTTTTTTAGCGTAGTGTGGGTTGTCAGGGCCCAGGGCAAGTCAACTTTTGGGACGACAAGCTTTATGCGATGCGATTTGCCGTGTGACAATCACAACGTAACCTCACCACATTTTAGGTGCCATTAAAAATAATGGCACCTAAACCTGCGTTTTGCAATCCAGCAATTCTGCCTCAGTCCCAAAAAGCCCAGGTGTGAATGGAGCCACCCTGGTTCACACAACTGCGATTATGGATGCGTTTTTAAACTCACAGATTTGCATGACGGGCTAGATATTATGTGCTGCTATTGAGGTGTTTCACGCAGGTGTGATCCGCACGCATTGACTTTTGAGTGCAATTATGAAAAGGGTCCTGTGCGAGTTTCTAGCGATGATTTCCAGATTTGCAAGTGATAGAGTAGAGTAGCATCGCAGATAAGTGTTCACATAGGGTTGCTACTGTTTCACATTGAAGTGAATGAAGGGCGTTTTTGCATTAAAGTCTATGGGAGGTGATTTTTGCTTTGGTGTCTATGGGACGCAATTTTGCAACAAAGTCTAGGGGACACGATTTTGCATAGGATTGCTACTGTTTCGCATTGAAGTCAATGAAGGGCGGTTTTACATTAATGTCTATGGGAGGCGATTTTGCATTAAAGTCTATGGGAGGTGATTTTTGCATTGGTGTCTATGGAACGCAATTTTGCAATGAAGTCTAGGGGACACTATTGTGCATAAGATTGCTACTTTTTCGCATTGAAGTGAATGAAGGGCGACTTTACATTAAAGTCAATAGGAGGCGATTTTGCATTAAAGTCTATGGAATGTGATTTTTGCATTGGCGTCTATGGGACGCGATTTTGCATTGGTGTCTAGAGGACAGGATTTTGCATTGAAGTCTATGGGACGCGATTTTGCATTGATGTTCAAGGGATATTATTCTTCATTGAAGTCAATGGGAATGTGAATTTGTATTGAAGTCAATAGGATGAGATTTTACACTGAATTATATGGGACACGATTTTGCATTGAAGTCTATGGGACGTGATTTTGCATTGATGTCCAAGGGACGTGATTCTTCATTGAAGTCAATGGGAATGTGAATTTGTATTGCAGTCAATAGGATGAGATTTTGAACTGAAGTCTATGGGACGCAATTTTGCATTGATGTCCAAGGGACGTAAATCAATGGGAATGTGAATTTGTATTGAAGTCAATAGGACAAGATTTTGCATTGAAGTCAATGGGAGGCAGTGTGTGAACCGAGACGCAAAAACACAATTTCTAGTCGACATGGCAACCTAGCGCCTGGGATTTGTGGAGCCCTGCTTTACCCCCAAGTCATACCTGAGTGTTTTGAAGCTCAATGCTCCAAAATGCTCAAAAAAGCCAAATCCCTGGGTTTGTAATTGTCTCTGTGTGAGTGTTCAGGTTCCTGTAGCTCAGCCCCTGAAGCTGAAAGGCACATAGGATACTTTTGAAGCAGAATGGAATGTTTGCAGCCCCATTGAAGCAGGATGGAACGGTTTTGGCCCCATGACTTCAATAGGAGAGTGCGCAAAAATGTGTGTTATGCACGTTTGTATTCAGTGTTTCCATATTAAAAGTCTGCGGATGATCCTGACCCAAAGAAGCTCCTGTATGGCATGTGAAAAAAAAACACACCAAAAAAAACCTCTACATGGGCTATGCTCAAGAGTGAATGGGGTCTGAAAGTAGAATTATTCATGCCTAATATTATGCCTAAAATTGTTCCCTCCCTCCTTCCCCTACCTATCCTGCCTATCCCATGTAAAAAAAAATATCTATATACTTACCTTTCTTTTTTTAAGTCCGGTGCAGTCCCGTGATCCCACAGCTCACGATCCCCTGTGTCAGTGAGTGGCAGCTGCAGGGGAGAGGAGGGAGCGCTGACCACTGTTAGGCCATGGGTCACACCACAGCTCCCGGAATTCCCAGCCATTGGTAAGAGCTCCATGACCCTGGGGAGATGAAGCTGCAGGATCATAGGACCAGAGTGGACTATTAAAAGGTAAGTACATAGATCTTTTCTTTTTTTTAGAGGGTAGGCAGAGGAGGGGAAGGAATATTTTTAAGAATAGTTATTGTTGGGCTTGAATTACACTTTAAAGCAATAAGCCCAAAAACAAACATTTATTATATTGCAGCTTGCCCATTCTTCTATGCAATGGCTGTATTAGTTTTCTTTTTTAAGCTTTCTTTTTTTTATTTTCACCTGTTGATCCAGCTAGTAAGTCTGCTGTTTTTCAAAAGAACCAGATGTATCAGGTAAAAGAGATGTATGGTTTGTTTGTTTTTTTTTGTTTTTTTTTTCTAGCTTTATCCTATTCCCTGTGAGCTGCTAATATAGCCTTTCTGTTAAAATCAAGGTAAATACCTGTGGGAGGGGCTACAATCTTCTCTGGATTCTTATGCTGACAATCTTGTCTGGATCCAACTCCTTTCCTTCTCCTGTATTTGATGTATGTGCTTTTGCATTTCTGGGTTTGCAGCCTTGGCTGTCAATCACCGGGTCCCGGGCAGTGATTACTCGCCGGCACCAGGTGATCGCCGAGTAATACTGATGGGAAAGGGGGGGGTAGAGAACTGTATGTAACCATACAAAACAAAGCAGTGTGCTTACAGTGAAGCACAAACACCGCCCCCATTGTGAAACACACACACAGTTAACCCTTTGATCACCCCCAGATGTTAACCCCTTCCTGCCCAGTGCCATTAGTACAGTGTCAGTCCTTTTTATTAGCGCTGATATCTGTATTGGTGTCACTGGGGATGTCAGTGACACCAAGTCAATTCCCCCCAGGTTCAGAATGCCCCCCCGCCCCCGCAGTCCCGCTATAAGTCGCTGATCGCCCCCATTACTACTAAAAGAAAAAAAAATCCAATATATATACCGCCATTTGTAAATGCTATAACTTTTATGTAAATCAATTAATTTATGCGTATTATTATTTTTTTTTTTAGCAAAGACATGTCGCAGAATACATTTTGGCCTAAATTTATGATGAAATTAGATTTTTGAAATTTTTGATTGGACATGTTTAATAGCAAAAAGTAAAAAATATAGTTTTTTTCTCAAAATTGTTGGTCTTTTTTTGTTTATAGCACAAAAAATAAAAACCACACAGGCGATCAAATACCACCAAAAGAAAGCTCTATTTGTGAGAAAAAAAATTACGTACATTTCATTTGGGTGCAGTGTTGCATGACCGCGCAATTTTACAGTTAAAGTAGCGCAGCGCCGTAACGCAAAAAATGGCCTGGTCAGGAAGGGGGGGAAATCCTCTGGAGGGTGAGGGGTTAAAGCATTTAGATACATGTATAAAGCATGTATAAATACATGTATTAATTATTTCGTTGATGGATATTATATAAAAAAAACCCACACTTCTTGGTTGAGTCCATAACGAATCCTTTTTTTTTTTTTTAGATTTGCATCGTCTTTATGATTAGGGACTCCCGAAATATTATTATTATTATTATTATTATTATTATTATTAATAATAATAATAATAATAATATTATTATTATTATTCATCTATTATATATTATATTATTATTATTTTGTATTATTATTTTTATTTTATTATTATTATTATTATCATTATTTTATTTTATTATTATTTTTTTTTTATTATTATTTTATTATCATTATTATTATCATTATTTTATTTTATTATCATTATTTTTTATTATTATTATTATTATTATTATATTTTATTATCATTATTTTATTTTATTATTATTATTATTTATTATTTTTTTTTAATGTTAATATTATTATTTATTATTATTTTATTATATTATTATTATTAATATTATTATCATTATTATTATTATTATATTTGGAGGGCAAGTGGTTAAATCTGCTACTCCATCTAATACCCCCCTCCCCTTCCAACTGACAGTGCTGCCGTCCAAATGTACTCCCTGTGCTCCTACATCCAGAGTGAGGGTTCTGTAATACAGGAGGTGTGTTAGTGGCCAGATCACCAGATGAAAATGGGGAAAAAAGCCTAAAAAAGGAAAACTAAATCAGCCACCACATCTAATGATTGGTAAGCTGCAATACGTGATATTTTTTGGTTGTGGGTTTAATACAGCTCTTAGGCGCAGGCTGCAGATTTTGCATCCCTACAGCCATGTAAAAACTACAAGTTCCAGCATGCCTTTGCAAGTGGCTGACCATGCCATGACTAGTGATTCCGCAGAATGGTACAAAGCAGGGGCGGACTGACCATTTAGAAACTTGGGCACTGCCCGAGGGTCCTGGGTCAGTAGGGTCCCCATGAGATGCCCCTGGTACCTTTTATTAGGCTTTTTTGGGTGTGGTTTGATTGTGGGAGAGGGCACAGGGGCCCCATGATCCCCTATTGCCCGGGGGCCCCATGAGTTGTCAGTCCGCCCCTGGTACAGAGCCTTGGCTTAAGCCAACTTTGAGGCTTTAATGAGATTACCGTATGCTTGAAGTTTTACTTCTAGTGGTACACGTGGAGATTTGATGTCTGAACACTCCTCATATTGTAAAACGGTGGATATGATTAAAAGATTTGTACTGGCAAATGACATGCTAAGCATACATGAAGATTATCTGTGACATAATTATAGAGTACGGCTCTTCTGGTAAATGTAGGATTAATGGCCAAGAGATTTTCTCTGAGAGTTGTCAATGGACGGTTTAACTGACATCATTCAGTCCTTGGATCTTCAATCACCATACATTCATATTAAGACATGTCAATTGTCTTGTGTTCTATTAATGGTTCACAAATTGGACCTTCAGATTGTAAACTGACTTCAGCAGCTCAGAATAATAAAATAACATATGATGCATGTTGCTTGCTCGTGGTAGATCACATTTAGATACATCCTTCATTTCAAGTACATTTTAAAGTGTTACTAAACCCACAACAGTAAAATAGGTCTGTATATGCAGTAAAGCATGCTTGTTATACTCACTGTGGAACCTAAGGGGTTAATCCTCTGCATTGTGTTTGATCCTGTCTTCTGTGATCCTCCCCTTCTTCCAGTGTTCCCCTCTTATCTCCTTATAAGACATATCGTGTGGAGACACTCTACTCAGTTTGGTGTGTATTTCTAGAGAGGTTTTTTTTTTCTTGGGAGAGTGCATGTGATCAGCACAGGGCCAATCAGTGCTGTCCAGACAGAGGTCAGGGGTTCTGCATCCTCCTAGAGCAAAATGAAAACTCCCCCTGCAATCTTTAACATGTGGACACTGATAGAAGTCACAATACTGCTGATGAGAAAATGTATTTAGCAGTTTATATTTACCAAAATAATTGCATTTCCATGTTGTGTGTACTGTAGGAGACCAGATATAGTGAATGCAGGGTCTGGGGAGACCAGATATAGTGAATACAGGGTCTGGGGAGACCAGATATAGTGAATGCAGGGTCCGGGGAGACCGGCTATAGTGAATGCAGGGTCCGGGGAGACCGGCTATAGTGAATGCGGGGTCCGGGGAGACCAGATATAGTGAATGCAGGGTCCGGGGAGAGAGGATATAGTGAATGCAGGGTCCGGGGAGACCAGATATAGTAAATACAGGGTCCGGGGAGACCGGATATAGTGAATGCAGGGTCCGGGGAGACGAGATATAGTGAATGCAGGGTCCGGGAAGACCAGATATAGTGAATGCAGGGTCCGGGAAGACCAGATATAGTGAATGCAGGGTCCGGGGAGACCAGATATAGTGAATGCGGGGTCCGGGGAGACCAGATATAGTGAATGCCGGGTCCAGGGAGACCAGATATAGTGAATGCAGGGTACGGGAAGACCAGATATAGTGAATGCAGGGTCCGGGAAGACCAGATATAGAGGATGCAGGGTCCGGGGAGACCAGATATAGTGAATGCAGGGTCCGGGGAGACCGGCTATAGTGAATGCAGGGTCCGGGGAGACCGGCTATAGTGAATGCAGGGTCCGGGGAGACCGGCTATAGTGAATGCAGGGTCCGGGGAGACCGGCTATAGTGAATGCAGGGTCCGGGGAGACCGGCTATAGTGAATGCAGGATCCGGGGAGACCAGATATAGTGAATGCAGGGTCCGGGGAGACTGGATATAGTGAATGCAGGGTCCGGGGAGACTGGATATAGTGAATGCAGGGTCCGGGGAGACTGGATATAGTGAATGCAGGGTCCGGGGAGACAGGATATAGTGAATGCAGGGTCCGGGGAGACCAGATATAGTGAATGCAGGGTCCGGGGAGACCAGATATAGTGAATGCAGGGTCTGGGGAGACCAGATATAGTGAATGCAGGGTCCAGGGTTTAGTAACACTTCCACTTATGTGGAATAGACTCCCTCAAGAGTTGGTTCTGGCCAGCTCAGTGGATTGCTTTAAAAAAGTCCTGGATTCTTTCTTGGATACACAGAATATAACTGGATATAACATTTATAGGTAAAGTTGATCCAGGGAATATCCGATTGCCTCTCGGGGGATCAGGAAGGAATATTTTCCCCTGCAGGAGCAAATTGGATCATGCTTTGCTGTTTTTTTTGCCTTCCTCTGGATCATCTGTGGGTGTAGGATTATAACTTTTTTTTTTTAATGGTTGAACTGGATGGATTTTTTTCTTTTTTCAGCCAGACTAACTATGTAACAATTTAAGTAAGCTTTATTGATAAAGGAAACACAACTGTTTTACTGTGTTTATGCGCATTGCGGAACACTTACATACGTTTTCTTATGTTGTACTGAAAAAAGTAGGCAATGTGCTGCTTCTTTTTTTTTCTTAGTGCAGGGCTGCACACACCAGCGTAACACACTTGTGTGGACTGCTCCTATTGAAATACATTGCCTTTATAATATATTTGCCCTGGCATGTGTTGATCAATCCATGCCACCTCTTCTGGTGTGATTGGACCCTTAGTATAGAAGGCTTCCTGTCCAGCGATCTCATTGAAGAATAATGGAATCCGTCTCTTTACTGGCTGAAATGGCTAACAATACAAATGGTCCTGTTCTTAATTATACTGTAAAGCCAGTGTGGGTTACCAGAACAGGTGTGAGGATTGGAAATCGGATCTGTGAGGGTTATACTGTTATAGGTTCCTGTGTCGCCAGCGTTTTGCATTCCTATACAAAGTCTTGGGTAATACAAAACCCTCTTGAAGCAGGTCACATGTACCTGTCAGTGAATTCTGAAATATCTCAGAAGCTTTGCAAACTGTTGCCATCAACACAAGCCCAAAGCCCATTGACATAAACCCTTAGAGCTCGTTCACATCAGTAATGGTCTCTGAAGAGCAATCCTATGCCCAGCAATTGAGGGAGGCTTTATTTGAGCTTTTAATGCACACTGTGAGAAGCTCACAGCATACAGTGAAATCAGAGTAGGCAATTTCAGTCCAGGAAAGGAGTCTGTACAACTGTGCAAGACTGTAAGGAAGGCTGGAGATCAGCTTTAAATGAACTGTTGGCTAGCTCCTTAATGAGGAGTTCACTTGATAGAACGCTCACCTGCCTCACTGTTCATCTGTGGAACTCTGAGAAATTCCCGATACTTCTGGGTTTGGTGAAGAATGTAATCTTCTCTCTGTCCTACCAGGTTGCTTGAGCCTGTGCAGCTCAACCACTGTCGTGGGGGAAGGGAGAAGATCATTCACTTGTGTAAGCATGATGCCATTCAACATGGAGCATCTACAGGGCAGTGTTGTCATAGATGAAGCGGGATTATGGTGAAAATATTAGTAATTGTCATGTGCTTTAGAACAGTGAGAGATTCTTTTTAAAATGCCCCCTACTTGTGAACACTCTTCTTTTGCCCACCAACCAGGAGCTGATCATCACACCAGCATGAGTTTGTTGGATATCCCAATCTAAACCCATGGGTATTATTGTGACGTTGATTCTCTTCCTCTCCTCCTTCTTTTGTCTCTATGTCATCCTTCCTCCATTCTTCTGCAAAGGCTTTCTATGAGATTTTTGAGTGTGTTCAGTGAAATTTGGTCCTATTCAGGCAAAATAATATTTGAAAGGTCAGTTACTGATGTTGGATGAGAAGACCTGGCATGTAGGCAAAGTTCCAGTTCATCCCAAAGGTGTTCAGTAGGGTTGAGGTCAGGGTTCTGTGCAAACCACTCCAGATCCTCCACACCAAACCTATATGAGTTTGTTGTACATGCCATTCCAGACCTATGGTCATTAATATCTTTAGTATATGGGTTGGTCCCACCTTTGCAGCTATAACAGTTTCCACTTTCCTGGGAAGGATTTGCACAAGATTATTGAGTGTATCTCTGGAAATTATTTCCCATTCAGTCTAGAAGAACATTTGAGGTCAGTTACTAAAGTTGGATGATAAGACCTGGCATGTAGCTGGTGTTCCAATTCATCCCAAAGGTTTTAGGTAGTGTTAATGTCAGGGCTTTGTGTAGATCACTTTAGTTCCTCTACTTCAAACCTATATGAGTTTGTTTGACCTGCCAATCCAAAACTATGATCATTAATACGTACATTATATGAGCTGGTCCAACCTTTGCAACAATAAGAACTTCTTCTTCTGGGAAGGCTTTCCATGAGATTTTGGAGGGTGTCTGTGGGAATTTGTGTCTCTTCAGGCAAGAAGAACATTTGTGAGGTTAATTGATGTTGGATGAGAAGACCTTGTATGAAGTTGGTGTACCAGTTCATCTCAAAGGTGTTCAATAGGGTTGACATCAGGGCTCTGTGTAAACCACTTTAGTTCCTCCACCCCAAACCTATATAAGTTTGACATGCCATTCCAAACCTATGGTCATTAATATGTACAATATATGTGTTGGTCCCACCTTTGCAGCTATAACAGCCTCCACTCCTCTGGGAAGGCTTTCCGTGAGATTTTAGCGTGTGTCTGTGAGAATTTGTGCCAATTCAGCCAGCAGTACATCTTAAAAGTTCAAGTACTGATGAGGAGACTTGGCTTACAATTGGTATTTCAATTCATCCCAAAGGTGTTCAGTAGGGTTGAGGTCAAGGTTCTGTGCAGGACACTCGAGTCCCTCCACATCAAATTCATCCAGCCATGTCTTTATGGAGTTGGTTTTGTACACGGGGGTGCAGTCATGGTGGAACAGAAAAAGGTCTTCTCTAAACTGGTCCTACAGGGGTGGAGGAGCACCATTGTCTACAATGCCTTTGTTTTCTGCAGCATTAATGGTACCCTTGACTGGAAACACATGAACGCACTCATTTAAAGGGGTGTCCACAAGCTTTTGGACTATTAGTAAAATAATTTGCATAGCTGTTTGCCCATTGAAACTGAACATAAAGTAGTTCTGTGCTGTAGATGGAGCTGAGGATCATACTTATTTCCTATGACAAGACGTACCATTTAGTAGTGGTAGTGCAGTATTTTCCCCATTAGCACATTTGATCTGCAGAGAATATAGCATGAGAACATTCGATTTAGCCCCACTCACAGACAACAAATGAATATGCAGTTTCAATGGCAGGACAGCTATGCAAATTGTTTATGAATACACCTTTGGGGGTGTTCGACCCCCTTTGGGGGTCGAACAACCCTTTCACAGGGGTCACCTAAGACCATCGGAAAACACATATTTCCAATGTGTAAGAGCAGCTAATGTGTAAAAAGCAGCTGCTGTGTTGAAAGCAGCTACTCTGTTAAAAGCAGCTACTGTGTTGAAAGCAGCAGTATTGGAGGTAAAACGACACTCATGAATTATAATTACTGGGTAAATAATTTTATGGTTGGAGGCAGGGGCGGACTGACCATTTGGAAACTCGGGCACTGCCCGAGGGCCCGGGGTCAGTGGGGGGCCCCATGAGATGCTCCTGGTACCTTTTTCATAGGCTTTTTTGAGTTTGGGCAAGGACACAGGGGCCCCATGATCCCCTTTTGCCCCCTGGTTGGGGGTCACCACAACATGAGGAACTGTATTAAAGGGTCGCAGCATTAGGAAGGTTGAGAACCACTGATCTAGAGACTTTATTTCCCCAGAGTTACATTTTAAAAAAGCATACAGTGCTAGTAGCATTAAAAACGTTTGTAAAAAGAAAAAACATCATCGTTCCTTGCAGTGAATTGTAATTCCCTTCCAATTTTGTGAATGAGATTGAACACTCAGCTGAATGAAATTCTTGATGCATTGTGCTCTTTCCGATAAAACATAATACGGCTCTTACTGTCGCTCCATTATACAGCTGATTAAACCATTAGTAGTTATAGGAAAGCACTGAATGATGCATATATTTCATGGCAGAATGAATCATGAAAAGTCCACGATAAAGACCCAAATATAATTACCAATCAAGAACCACCATTTCTAAACGAACTCCGTACCAAGAGAAATATGAGGGCTATAAGTAGTATGGTTACCTTCTAAAAATGCTAGGTGCCGGGCTGTGTCTGGCTTTAATACACTATTATTATTATTATTATACAGGACTTAGTCTAGGTTCATACAAATTACAAATAGTAAATTACATGCGTTCCAACACACGCAGGCAAAACATGCTGCTCTTTGGCAGACATGCGGGAGTGCCATTGTTTCCTAACATCAGAGCATCAGAAAACGTCGCTCGTTTTCAAGTGCTGTAAACCACATGCAGCTGCCCTATAGCTGCGATTTTAACCATTTGCCGCCCACCTACAGTACGTTCACTGCTGATGGGCGACACAGCCAGGCTAGGTGACAGCAGACACAGTGGATCATGGTGAGGAGGAGACCAGGGAACTAGAGAGTAGGAGGTCTTGTGAGGAGCGGAGAGTACGTTTTGGGTGGTAAATGGATATCAGGTCGATGATGTAGTTTGGGGCAGTGTTATGGACAGCTTTGTACGTCATAGTTTGTAGACACTATAACTATCACGCAGACTACATATACACTGATTTTGGTTATTTTTATCAAATAAAGTAGCAGAATACACTTTGGCCCAAAGTTCTGAAGAAAGATTGTTTGAAAAATTGTATAACAGAAACTAAGAAACTTGTTTTTTTCAATATTTTTGGTATTTTTTAGTTTACACAGCACAAATTAAACAACGCACTGTTGATTAAATACCACCAAAAGAAAGCTCTATGTGTGTGAAAAAAAAATGGTAAAAATTTCATTTGCATACAACATTGCATGGCTGAGCAATTGCCAGTTAAAGCAGCGCAGTGCTGAATAGCAAAAAATAGCCTAGTGATAAAGGGGGTAAAACGTTTCTGGAGTGGTTTAAAAAAAAGGCTAGGCACTTTTTCCCTGCGGGAAACACAGGTGCAGCCCATTGGGGTGCCATGCAAAATTCAAGGCACCGCAACACGCTAACACACACAACATGCATTAATGTGACATGCTTTCCTGAAAAGATTGGATTGATCCTAAGTGATCTGAAAATATGTACAATGTTGCCAGTGCGCCTGTCTTTAAAAAAATTCATCGCAGCTACGAAATATTAATGGAGTCGGTATTTATTTTGACAACATCATTTGTCACTCCTCGTCCGCGGCAGCCTTCAGTCACCCCCTCCGCCACCCCAGTATCAGCTTTTGCTGACTTTTAACATTGCAGCGACTCATTGACTTTATACCGCCATGCGATTGAGGGCGAGGGACAGCCAAATGGCTTTTTGTACAAGATTCGTATGGTAAAATGATGGAGCATTTATATCAAAGACACATTTTGAGTTATAATTCTTTTTTTACACATTTTCAAGCTCCAGTGCAAATTTGTGTGCATTCCTGACACGCGGTACTGTGAACCTACCCTTGGGGCCCGTGCACATCAGCAGGCATGTGTTATGGTCTGTATAAGGGTAGGTCCACACCTGTGCAGTTAACGTTTCTGCATTGCATTTTTGCCGCGTTTTTGATGCATTGTACTGTTTTTTTTTCTTGTTGCTAGGCAGATTTAAAATGCAAAACGCAGCAAAAATGCACTACATGCTTTTCTGCAGCATTTCCGTTGATGTCTATAGAGCCGAAAACACAACTTTTTGCACTCAAAAAAGTCCCTGACCCTTTCCGAAAAACGCACTGGGTGAAAACGCAGAGATGTGAATGTGTCCCATAGGAAATCATGTTAAATGGACTGTAGTAAATCCAACACAACAAACACTTTACTCGTGCGCTAGGAAAGGACTCAGTAGACCCAATAGGAATGTTCTGGAATTTTCTGGAATATGCACTGCTTACTGCCCTCAACAGACCTGGGTGGTCCGAATACACTGGATACAAATGGAGAAACAGAAAAAGGGCGCCCGACCTAGTGCATTATCGTTTAAAATAATTTATTAAAGAAACAAGAATAGGTATCATACTCACAATGGACATAATAACACAGGCATGTCAAACTGAACAAGGTGTATGATCCAAACAACATCTGAGTCCATATGATGGAACCCTGGATGGAAGGTTGTGTCCTCGAAACGCATTAGCCAGTTGGTCATCCAGGGTTTCTGCCTGGAAACTGAGAAACGTCCATGGCGTCCATAAAGTGTCCCTTTAGGTCAAAAGCGGTTTTAGACCGGCTAGAGAACAGCGATAGTAAATCAGAACCACTTGCAGAATTGAGTGATAATGATTCGTGGGGAAATTTGTCATCAGACACTGAAAACGATTCTGCGACTTTGCTCAGTGATGTGCAAACTTGGCGCTATATTTCACATTTCAGGGTTTTTGGTTTGATTATATTATTGAATTAAATGTATTATTATTATATTATTATTTTTTAGGATTATTTATTAAATTATAATTTATGATTTCGTGTTTCAAATTTTATCATATCCGGGATGTTTACTAGACTCTTGTTCGGACAGATTTCAGTGAGTTATTCTTAAAAATTACAGGCCTACAATAAAAAAAAAAAAAATATTTCCATGCAAAAAAATGTACCGCTTTGAGCACAGAAATATGGACATAATCAGACCGCTTGGGAGGTTGAAGGGACAACGAGGCAAGGTGGAAACAGGTTATCTATTGAAATGTAAAAAATTGAAACTACATTCAACTCTTTGCATAATGGTGCGCCGTAACGTGCTAAGGTGCGTGGTGACGCGATGTTACATGTTGTGTTGCATGCTGCAGTTTTTTGGAATGCACCTGAATGGTATGAACAGGGTACATAAAGAGCAATTGTTTTCACCGCGTTCTTGTGTTGATGACTGCACCTGTAGGCAGGTGCAGTTATCCATTTTGCCACTAGGTGGCTCTGTACCAGAATAGTGTCTGGTACAGTAGGTAGTGACACCAGGTGTTAGGCCCCTTTTAGGCAGAGCCCTCCGACAGTGATGTCAGGGGTGAGTTAGCACCCACATAGCTTAGTGGGGAGGGGACACAGTGGGGTTGATTTACTAGAACTGGAGAGTGCGAAATTTGCTGCAGCTATGCAAAGAAGCCAATCAGCTTCCAGGTTTTATTGTCAAAGCTTAACTGAACAAGCTGAAGTTGGAAGTTGATTGGTTTCTATACGGAACTGCACCAGATTTTGCACTCTACACTTTATTAATTAATTAGTAAGTTTTCCCAATGAAACTTGGGGCATGGGAGCTAAACACCCCACACATGTAGTCAACACATGTGGGCTCCAGACAGGACAGGTGGCTGGGTGGAGTGGACCTGTATGCAGGAGGGGGCAGCTATAATCGATAAGTCCCTTAAAAAGATGGGGGCTAGGGTGGATTGCAAAAGGCTTTATAGGCCAGGCTGGAGATCCCTGTGTGTGACCGCTTCCCTGGAGCATAGCTCCCAACTGTCCCTGATTTTAAGGAACTCTCATTTGGAACAAAGTCCCTCTGTGCCTCATTCCTCTCTATTTGTCCCTTATTTTGGTCTGATCTATATAGTTGTATATAAAATGCAATATTTATTCATCAAAAAATGTTTAACAATGTTAAATATTTCATCCAATTTCTAAATTGCTGCATTTGGAAATTTCAAAAACCAATATAAAGAAATAGTAGTGGTAAAAAAAAAAAAAACTTGTGGGTTTAATCAGCCTTTTTTTTTGGTATAATTCTCCTTTAAGGAAGGCATGGTGGGGGGGGGGGTGTCCTATGCTTACATGCTTTTGCTAATAGGTGTCCATACCATCTCAGAAAGTTGAGAGGTATGCTGGAGGGTCCCCAGGAGACGTGTACCCAGCTAGGAGGTGACTACAGAGAGCGCAGTCCTATGGGGCAGCACAGTGGCTAAATGGTTAGCACTTCCACTTGGCAGTACCAGGGTTGTTGGTTCCCAACCATGGCACCACCTGCCTGGAGTTTGCATGTTCTCCCTGTGCCTGCGTGGGTTTCCTCCCACACTCCAAAGACATGCTGGTAGGTTAATTGGCTCCTGTCTAAATTGGCCCTAGTATGTGTATGTAGGAATGTGAGTTAGGGACCTTAGATTGTACGCCCCTTGAAGGTTAAGGACTGATGTGAATGCACAATATATATATATATATATATATATATATATGTGTGTGTGTAAAGTGCTGCATAAATTGACGGTGTTATATAAGTACCTGTGATAAATAATAATAATAATAATAAATGAGTACTGATGACCCTGGACAGAGGAGAGACTATAGGGAGATGGCTGTTGAGGTGCTGCATGTGCTTTCGTCTGTGACTACTGTGGACTATCTACTATATAAGCTAGGAGGTGACTACAGCGAACACAGTCCTATGAGTACTGATGACCCTGGACAGAGGAGAGACTATAGGGAGACGGCTGTTGAGGTGCTGCATGTGCTTTCATCTGTGACTACTGTAAACCGTCCACTAAATAAGCTAGGAGGTGACTACAGTGAACACAGTCCTATGAGTACTGATGACCCTGGACAGAGGAGAGACTATAGGGAGATGGCTGTTGAAGTGCAGCATGTGCTTTCATCCGTGATTACCGTGGACTGTCCACTATATAAGATTGATTGTGTATGTTAAATAACTCTGGAATGTATATTCTAGTGATGTGTCTGTATTGCCACCAGGGGCGGACTGACCATTTGAACACTCAGACACTGCCCGAGGGCTCGGGGTCAGTAGGGGGCCCCATGAGATGCCTCTGATACCTTTCATTGGCTTTTTCATAGGCTTTTTTTGGGTGTGGGCAAGGAGACAGGGGCCTCATGATCCCCTATTGCCCGGGGGCCCCATGAGTTGTCAGTCCGCCTCTGATTGCCACTCCCTGAACAACACCAGTAAAGTGCAGCAAATCTGTTTGTTGTGTGGAGATTCCTTCTTCAGGATATAAAGATCTATGGCCAGAAACGTCATGAGGAAGCCTATGGCAAGGAGCAGGGCACAGGATGGCAGAGCGGTCAGCTTCAGCAGGTGGGACTGAGTTCTAGCAGGGCTGGACCAGGGGTAGGGCCTGGTCCTTGGGCACCATAATTAGCCAACCACGAAGCCTCTCTTACACCTCAGATGTGAAAGGCTTATGGGATTCAACAGCACCTTATTTCCCAGCAGTATCCTGCTTTTACATCAGAGCGGAGTCCTTCTTTAATTATTCATGGGGCCGGTTTCCTCCCTTAAACAGCACAGTGCCGGGCTAAATAGGGCATGCATAATACTAGCTGTTTGTGGAGGGATTGCATTCAGAGAACAAGTCCCATTGTATGATATGGAAATGAAAACCGTCAATGTTATTCTTCCACATGCCATACAATACATCTCTGATGGAAGATATCCTCAAGTGGAGCCACTTGTGAGAAGTGAGAGATGACATTTTACTGCTGAGATTGCAGTTTCTGTAATAAAACCGCTCATTGTGGGCGACAACGACACGCACGATACATGTTCAGTTTGAGCGTCTCTAAAACAGAAGCAGACAAGGGTGTAGGAGGGAAGAATCTTCACCATGAAAGGGGATTGTTAGAACTGAACCCCGAGCAAATAACTGAAATGTACATGGACGTACTTTTCAGTAAGCCAACTTTTCTGTATAAAAAAATCCTTTTTTTTAATTGTTTTTTGTAATATTCTAATTTTCTGAGATTTTGAATTTTGGGGTTTCACTAACTGTAAGCCATCATCATCTAAATTAAAAGAAAGAAATGTTTGAAGTATATCACCCTGCGTGTATTGAATCTATATAATATATGAGTTTCACTTTTTTAACTGAATTACTGAAATAAATAAAATTTTTGATGATATTCTAATTCTTTATTGAGATGCACCTGTACTTGTGCAGATACTGCCACCGACTTGTGCTCGCTCTCCCTCCATAAAGTGAGAATGCTTTCAAGAATAATTCAATGACTAGCTTTTATCACTGAAAACCCTACAGAGTGCTTAACCACTTGAGCTCCAGAGGATTTACCCCCCATAACCACTTGACCTCCAGAGGATTTACCCCCCTTAAAGACCAGGCCTCTTTTTGCTACTCGGCGCTGCACTAATTCAACTGATAATTGCGCGGTCATGCAATGCTGCACCCAAACAAAATTTATGTCCTTTTTTTCACACAAATAGAGCTTTCTTTTTGTGGTATTTGATCACCTGTGCGCTTTTTATTTTTCATGCTATAAATAATAAAAGGCCAAAAATTTTGAAGAAAAACAATATTTTTTACTTTCAGCTATACAAAATATATATTGAAATCAAAGTTCGTTATAAATTTAGGCCAAAATGTATTCTGCTACATGTTTTGGGTAAAAAAAAATCCCAATAAGTGTATATTGATTGCTTTGTGTGGAAGTTATAGCGTCTACAAACTATGGTATAAATACTGCAATTTACGCCATTTTTCTGCTATACAGCGCTGCGCTAGTTTAACGGACAATTGCGCGGTCATGCAATACGGTACATAAATTAAATTTACATCCTTTTTTCCCCACAAATTGAGCTTTCTTTTGGTGGTATTTGATTGCCTGTGCGGTTTTTATTTTTTGCGCTATAAAAAAAAAGGCTGACCATTTTGAGGAAAAAAAAAAAATATTTTGGACTTTTTGCTATAAAACATGTCCAGTAAAAAAAAATGCAAAAATCAAATTTAGTCATAAATTTCTGCCAAAATGCATTCTGCGACATGTCTTTGCTAAAAAAAAAAAACCCAATACGTGTAAATTAATTGGTTTACGTGAAAGTTATAGCGTTTACAAATGGCAGGAAAGATACTGGGATTTTTAGGTTTTTTTTTATACTAATAATGGCGGCGATCAGTGACTTATGGCAGTGACCAGCGACTTTTGGCAGCGACCAGCGACTTATGGCGGGACTGCGGCGGACATTCTGACATTGGGGGGTACTGACTTGGGGTCACTGACATCCCCAAAAACACTAATACAGTGATCAGTGCAAAAAAAAAAAACACTGACACTGTACTAATGGCACTGGGGAGGAAGGGGTTAACTTTATTTTGCAGGGAAGGGTTATCTGTGTGAGGGGAGTGTTTTACTAGGGGGTGGGGATGTGTGCTGCACGGGACACCGCTGATCGAGAGAGAGAAAATCTTCTTTCTCGATCAGCTCGTCCTCGAGCTGTCAGGGAAGTGACAGACAGCACAGCTACTGCAGTTGTGCTGTCTGTCACTGTTTGCCGTCGATCGCCGTCGACTGACATCGACGGGACAGATAGGGCCGCGGTGCGCCTCGCGCGCGCCCCCTATCTGTTTACAAAAGACACGTTTTAAAACGTGGTTTTGCCTGCCCCTGCCGCCGTATTTCTACAGTGGCAGGGTGGCAAGTGGTTAAACAGAGAAAACCTAAATCAATTTTTTGCAGGGTGGATTTGATTTAAATCAAACTGATTTAAATCACGATTTAAATCACTAGTCAGTAAGGCTTGATGTAAATCCTAGTTTTCTACATAAAGACTAATTCTTGCTGGTATAACTTTAATATACAAGTAGATGAAGATTTTTAGAATAACAACTTTTCATATTAGTTTTTTTATCCCCAGTTTAATAGGTTAATCATTCATATTTGGACAACTTTTCTGTTGTACTTAGGAAGGAGAAAAATAATCATTACCTTAATAATAACAATTTAAATAGATTTATTCAACTGAAACAATAACATTCCAGCAGATGTGATTTGCTTCAACATCCATGTTTGGTAACTAATTTGGCTAAACAAAATATATATATTTTAAGAAACTTAGACTGTCAGCCCCTTCCTCCTCACACTTAGCTTCACTTTCTTCTTGTGCAGATCTATTCCACTCCAAACAATCAGAAAAATATTGTTTCTATTCTATTCACTGAACGTCTTGAAACTTAGCACTGAAGGGGTTGATTCTGTATTCATAGGTTTGTAGAAGTTAGGATGAAGGTCTTTTTCTTAACTCTGTTCATGTTATAACATTTTTGCTGTGAAGAAGAGGCATGTGATCTCCGCTGAGTCAAATTCAGTTTTGAGAACTGCAAAGTAAACCGAACATCTGTGATAATATCTTGTAGGCAGAGAAACTGCCCAATAATCTTACAAAATCCTCTGGAAGAGCATGACATTGTGAATGGATTCATGGAATTTATTTACCAAAAAAATTACACATATACAGCCTTATTCTACATAATTAAAAAACTAATCTTTATTTCATGATGGAATAACCTTTGGATGGTAATATATTTTCCTCAAAAAGCATTTTATTTAAAAAAAAATCCGATTTAAATAAAAAAAATCCGATTTTTGTTTTTGTTTTTTTTTTTTTGTTTTTTTTTTTTTTAAATCATCGATTTTTATCCACCCTGATTTTTTGTGTGTCCTCCTTTTGCATTCAAACCGGCATCAATTCCCCCATGTATACTTGCACACAGTTAAGGATTTTTGCCTTCATATAGTAGCAGTGTATGTCTAAACAATTATACTGAACAGGTGCTAATGATCAACCAAGTCAAAATACAATTATTAGCTGGGTTCATATCTATGCGTATTTCCTCTGATGCATTTTTCTATTGAAATCAATGAAGATGCATCAAAATGAACATAAATGCATGCATTTTTAGTGTGCATTACAATGCACATTGTATTTAATATCAACTTGCTTCATAGTATGCATTAATGTACCTGATGATATGTTTTTGAGATGATTATTATTATACAGTATTTATATAGCGCCAAAAAGTTTGCTCAGCACTGTATATTGTAGTGGGGGACAGTACATGAGACAATACAGTAACAATACAATACACAAGGGGTTCGAGGGCCCTGCTCTTTGGAGCTTACAATCTAGGAGGGGTGGGGTAGTGGTACAGGAGGAAGTGGCTGTGGGGGATGGAGTGGTAGGAGGAGTGGAGGAGATCGGCTGTTAGGTGAGGGCGGGGTAGGCTTCCCTTAAGAGATGGGTTTTCAGGGTGCGCCTAAAGGTGAG
Source organism: Staurois parvus (assembly GCF_062004578.1). Classification (NCBI taxonomy): domain Eukaryota; kingdom Metazoa; phylum Chordata; class Amphibia; order Anura; family Ranidae; genus Staurois; species Staurois parvus. The sequence continues at coordinate 1,097,444 of NW_028318185.1, read as the reverse complement.
GAGGGTAGATGACAGTCTGATGGATTGGGGTAGTGAGTTCCAGAGGATGGGGGAAGTCCTGGAGAAGTCCTGGAGTTGGGCATGGGAGGAGGAGACCAGGGAGCTAGAGAGTAGGAGGTCTTGTGAGGAGCGAAGAGTACGTGTTGGGTGGTATTTGGATATCAGGTCGGTGAGGTAGTTTGGTGCAGTATTATGAATAGCTTTGTACGTCAAGGTTAGTAGTTTGAATTTTATGCATTGATGTTGTGCCGATATGTGTCATGACACACGTTGACATGTCTTAGTGTATGCATTGAGATGTGTTTTTATTGGTTTCAATAAAAATTGTATCTAGCAAAAACACAAAGAATCAGCTGTGTAGGAGGAATGAAACTGGGTGCGGAAAATATATGCTTCATTAACAAGTTGATAGCACTGAAGGTAGTTCAATGTAAAAAAAAAAAATTTAGACAATGGCAAGACTAAGTACAGAAACAAGATACAGGGTGGCCATACTGCATCAACAAGTTCATAGGCAAAAAAATTCAAGGAAATAGGGCTTTTCAGATGTGCTGTCCAAGCTGTCCTGCAGAAGAACAAAGAAACTGGCAATGTTGAGGATTGTAGACACAGTTGTTGGCCAAAGAAACGTAGTGCAGCAGATGAAAGACACATCATGCTGACTTTGCTTCACAACCCAAAGATGTCCAGTGGCACTATTAGCTTAGACCTGGCTGAAACCAGTGGTACAATCATCTGTAGTCCTGAAATGTCTGGTCAGAAGTGATGTTTGTAGAAGACCTGAAGCTAACAACAATACCTTCGATATGGAAACAAGGCCAAGTGACTTACCTGTGCATGAAAACGCAAGAACTGCCAGCAGGTGTTCTGGACTGATGAGTCAAAATCTGAAATATTACAGAATCATAACAGCATTTTATTCACACTGGCCCAGAGAGTGGTAGCAGTCAACAGTAAACCATGGTGGATGTTCCTTGTGGGTTTAAAGCTGCATCTCTGCACATGAAGCTGGGGATTTGGTCCGAAAGAATGGTCTCCTGAGAGCTGAAAAGTACAGGCAGATAATTTTCCATCATGTAATACTATCAGGGAGGTGACTGATGGGACCCAATTTTTTTCCGCAGCAAGACCGTGTCCCCAAACATACAGCCAAAGTCATAAACCATGCAGATGTGTTTCTAGTGATTTAAATGAAAAATGCATCACACAAAGATATGAATCCAGTCTTAAACAGAATCAGCTTGGGTGCAGAAAAGCCATGTTCCATTAATAATATGAAGTATCTGGAGACAGTTCAATGTAAAAGAATCTCACACAATGGGAAGACTAAACACAAAAACAAGGATGGTCTTTCTGTATTAACAATTTAGAAATTTCAAGGAAGACAGGTGTTTCCGGGTATGCTGTCCAAGCTCTTCTGCACAAGAACAAAGAAACTGGCAATGTTGAAGACCAAAAACGCAGTGGTTGGCCAAGGAAACTTAGTGCAGCAGACTTTCCTTCAACATCGGCAGATGTCCAGCAGTGCCATCAGCAGAGAACTGGCGAAAACCAGTGGGATCAAGGTACACCCATTTACTGTCCTGAGAAGTCTGGCCAAAAGTGCTCTTCATTGAAGATTTGCGACCATACCTCCAACGTGGGAACAAGGCTAAATGAGTCAACTATGCATGGAAACATAGGGAATGGGGCAGGGGCAGACTGACAACTCATGGGGCCCCCGGGCAATAGGGGATCATGGGGCTCCTGTGTCCTTACCCAAACTCAAAAAAGCCTATTAAAAAGGTACCAGGGGCATCTCATGGGGCCCCCTACTGACCCTGGGCCCTCGGGCAGTGCCCGAGTTTCCAAATGGTCAGTCTGCCCCTGGACTGGGGTGCAGAATAATGGCAGCAGGGGCTCTGGACTGATGAATCCAAATTTGAAATATCTGGCTGTAGCAGGAGAAAGTTTGTTTGCCGACGGTCGTAAGATATCCAATGGCACCATCAGCCTAAACCTGGTAGAAATCAATGGGACCCTGTTACACTCATCTACAGTCTGAAGAAGTCTGGTTAGAAGTGGTCTTCATAGAAGACATTGGCCAAAAACCATTCTGATAATGTAGAAACAAGGCCAAGGGAGTCACCTATGCACCAAACAACAAGAACTGGCAGCAGTTGCTATGGACTGATGAGTCCAAATTAGAAATATGACAGAAGGCAGTTTGTTTGAGCCTACAGAGCAGTACAAGGATGAGCATCTGCAGGCAGTGAATCATGGTGGAGGTTCCTTGCAAGTTTGGGGGCTGCATTGCATCGGCAAATACTTGCCCATCATGCCATACCTCAAGGAGGTGTCTGGTGGTGCCAGATTTATTCCCTAGAAGGAAAACAATTCCAAGCATGCAGTCAAAGTCCTAAAACATGAATCCAATGCATCTTCAGCAAAAAGCAGAGTCCTACAAGAGCCTGCAGAGCCCTAATCCCAACATCATAGAGTCTTGCTGGGATTAGTGAAGAGACACAAGTAAATGAGACAGCCTACATCTACAGAAGATCTGTCATTAGTTCACCTAGAATTTCACCCAAGTAAACCGACCTTCTGAGTTCCTTCAAAAGTTGTGTGCCGTTATACCTAGGAAAGTTGGTGCTGTTTTAAAGGCACACATCAGTCTGAGCTCTGCTTTATTTGTATATTAACATGTATAGCTAATAACATCAGGGATTGCTGATCCAGGGGATATCTGATGCCAGCTAGAGGATCAGGAAGGACATTTTTCTCCCTGTTGGACCATGCTTTGGACCATGCTTTATTAGGTTTTCTTTTTGCATTCTCCTGGATCCACTGTGGGTATACGATTGTGTATATGGAGGTTTTCTATCTGGGGTTCAGCTTTAACTAACATCTAAGTAGAGGTCATCTTTATGTAACAATAAAAAAAAAGTACAAATTGTTAATAAAATCAAATTTATCCTCACTTTAATACCAGTGGATTTTTGCGCAGTCTCTGAAATAAAAAATAAAAAAAGATACGTGTTTACATGGTAAGTAGGGGACCTGCGAATGCTTTAATGTAGCATAACATCTGCACAGAACTAAAATTAATCTTTCCCTTAGGAGATTGTGGAGTAAGAAGAAAAACAACATGATTATTTTCAAAAAAGAACATGTTGCAATGCTGCAGAGATTTATTTACAGATTAAATACGCAGGGTCACTATACAGTCTCTTGTTTTAAAATTAATTCTCAGTTTAGTTCCTATGGAAAAATAGTATGCACTTCATGTATAATTCATCTTTGTTATAATATTCTAAAAATATCATTTATATCTAAAATATTAATAATTATTTCTTTATTTAAAAAAATAATAAAAAAAAATATCACTTATATTTTCCCTTTAAATTTTTTGATTCAGAGCAATAAACAAAATACAAAGTTTAGGCATATAAAAAAAAATCTAATCACTAACTAAAGTTATCTTTCAGCATATCTAACCCCAATAACAATCATTTAATAAATTGCAGCTTACTGGTCCTTGGATGTGGTGGCTGTGTTGCATAGTTAACCACAGAATTTGGGTAATTTTGAGATTGAGTTTGGGGAGGGCAGGAAAAAAAATACAACTGAAATACATATATAGGTGTTTTACCTGCAGTCCAAAAATTACCATCCAGTTCGAAAATGAATACAGCCTGGCTGCCGACCTGACTTTTCTGTACTGTAAGTGGTTGTAAACTACCTATACCCAGTGAAGTAACTGGTCTCAAGTGATACACAGAGGTGAAACAAATCCTCTTACATAAGTTGTACCTGTTTGTCTGCAGCCATTTGTCCTATACATCCTTGTTAAAGGATTTTTCACAAATTCACAAAGCAGGGGTGGGGAGCTGCAGTTACACTAGAGCTCTGAGAGCTGATTGGAGGAGTGGGCCTTTGTAGGCAGGCTTCATTTGTATACTGTACACCTACATAGGATGCTGAGCCTCTATGATTGAAGAACTGAAATCCAATGATTGAAAGGGGTAGGTCAGAGACAGTCAGGCTGGGGAGGAAAAAGTGAGATGATGCTGGATGTCCTCCTGCCAGGATATGAGGAGGGCTCTATGACAGCTTCTAATGCACATTGTGAGAAGCTCACAATGTGCAGTGAAATCAGAATATGGTAATTTCTGTACTGGAGAGGAGCTGGTACAACTGTGCTAAACTGAAGGAAAGGCTGGAGGCAGGGGCAGACTGACCATTTGGAATCTCCGGCACTGCCCTAGGGCCCGGGGTCAGTAGGGAGACCCATGAGATGCCCCTGGTACCTTTTTCATAGGCTTTTTTGAGTTTGGGCAAGGACACAGGGGCCCCATGATCCCCTATTGCCCAGGGGGCCCCATTAGTTGTCAGTTCGCCCCTGGCTGGAGGTCAGCTTCAATAACCTTGCATTTATTGCATTTCTTGGAATGCATGGCTCCTTACTTTTGTCGTCCTATACTGTGTCCCCAATGCAAAAATTCTGCTCTGTTCCTGTCTCATGACCACACCGGCAAAGAGGAGAAATTCCCCTCAATGGGGTCAACAGGCAGGGACTCTCCACCACTCTATTAGAAAAAAGGTTTGACTGGGGTTGACCTATAAAAGGTAGGTAGTGGTTGGATTTCGGGATTTTATTCTGTAACTGGATTATCTCTTTAAGACTTAAAAAGCATTTAATAAAAGGTTATTTAGTATGTTAAAGGCTTTCCATGCCTTGTCAGAAAGAAAAATTACCTAAGGAGTGGCAGGTTATGCAATCCATTAACTTACACATTTGCTAATTGCAGCCCCCATGTCGTCTTGTTAATGATCCGTCAGAATCTGGCGGCAGGATGACTAATCGGTAACTGCGCAATTTATTTTCTCTCATGTGCCACGGAGCTGTGGCCCCTGTAAACCAAAAGGTAAATAGACACAGGCGGCCATCATTTCTTTACATTCCTTCCTTTTATAGTTTTTTCCCAAGAGCTTTTCCTCTTCATTGTTAGGGGTTGTCTCCACTGGCATTGACCATTCTACGCTCTCAAAAACACTGTGAAAGTGCAGCTTGGATTGTGTTGGTGAGCGGTTTTTGAACATGTGGGACTGTCCTTGGGTTGGAAGGTTGTCATATGCTTCCACTTCTAACCACTTGTCTACCAATGCCATTTATAAGTGCGTTACTGCTCTTAACCACTTGTCTGCCATAAAAACGTGGTCACACTTAACCACTTGTCTACCATTACCATTTATAACCAGGTTGCCATGCCTAACCACTTCTCTACCAGTGCCATTTATAAACAGGTTGCCACTCTTATCTGCTTGTCTACAGCGCCATTTATAAACACATTGCCACTCCAAACCATTTGTCTACTAGTGCCATTTATAAACAGGATGGTGTTCTTAACCTCTTGTCTTCCAGTGCCATTAATACTGTATATATGTTGCCAGTCCTAACTGCTTGTCTAAAGCTCCATTTATAAACACGTTGCCATTCCTAACTGCTTGTCTACCAGTCTTGTTTATAAGCACGTTATCACTCTTGACCACTTGCCTACCAGTGGCATTTATAAACACGATGGTGCTCTTAACCTCTTGTCTACCAGTGCCGTTAATAAACACATTGACACTCTTCCTGACTTGTCTATCAGTGCCGTTTATGAACTCATTATCACTCTTAATCACTTGTCTACCAGTGTCATTTATAAACACGTTGTCACTCCTAACCGCTTGTCTACCAATGCCGTTTATAAACATGTTGCCACTCTTAACCACTTGTCTACCAGTGCTGTTTATAAGAACGTTGTCACTCTTGACCACTTGCATACTAGTGCCATTTATAAACAGGATGGTGCTCTTAACCTCTTGTCTACCAGTGCCGTTAATAAACACATTGCCAGTCCTAACTGCTTGTCTACCAGTGCCATTTATAAACACATTGCCACTCCTAACCGCTTGTCTACCAGTGCCGTTTATAAACAAGTTGCCCCTCCTAAATACTTGTCTACCAGTGCCGTTTATAAGCACGTTGTCACTCTTGACCACTTATCTACCAGTGCCATTTATAAACATGATGGTGCTCTTAACCTCTTGTTTACCAGTGCTGTTTATAAACAGGTTGTCACTCTTAATCACTTGCATACCAGTGCCATTTATAAACAGGATGGTGCTCTTGACCTCTTGTCTACCAGTGTCGTTAATATATACATTGCCAGTCCTAACTGCTTGTCTAAAGCTCCATTTATAAACACGTTGCCAGTCCTAACCACTTGTCTACCAGTACTGTTTATAAGCATGTTGTCACTCTTGACCACTTGCCTACCAGTGCCATTTATAAACACGATGGTGCTCTTAACCTTCTGTCTACCAGTGCTGTTAATAAACACGTTTACACCCTTCATCACTTGTCCATCAGTGCCATTTGTAAACTCATTGTCACTCTTAATCACTTGTCTATCAGTGCTGTTTATAAGCACATTGTCACTCCTAAACCTTTTGTCCACCAGTGCCATCAGTAAACATGTTGTCCCTCCTAACCATTTGTCTACCCCTGTTGTTTGTGAAAGCTTTGCTGCTCTTGACCTCTTGTCTACCAGTGCCTTTTATAAATGCATTGGCACCTGTAATTACTTGTCCACCAATGCCATTTATATACACATTGCTAAATGTTTACCAACAGCAACTGGTAGCACCGGCATTTACATGTTTCTTTGTTCATACTGCTAAGCTGACTGTCTTCTCTCTGTTCTGTCAACATTTATGCTATCAGCCCCCTATGTGATAGTAATAACGTTTAGTGTAAAAAAAAATATTTAAGTAATGAAATTAACATATAATATATAAAAAAACACAAACTTTTTTTAAAATCCCCCCCACTCCAACTAACATGCACATATGTAAAAAAAAAGTGTGAATCGAGTACACCTACATATAGAGATAGCAATCGTGTTACATATATTAGATATCGCCATGCACACCAGAGTGAGAACAATACTTCTCAGGCCATCAGTCCCAGTCACATGTAAAGACTTTTAAAGTGTTGCCTATGGACAATGGACTTAGGTTTAGCATCAACTGTGTGCAGTTTTAGGGCTTGACTTGTTTGGTATCTATCTACTAGACGTAACTTCACCTTTATCTTTTGCCAAAATAATATACTGTGTTTGTGTGTGCTAAAGTAAATGCAATGTATTTTTTGTATTGAAAGTATGGGTTTGATAAACATGTTTGCTAATATCGTGTGACATAAAAATTTGCAACCACCACCATTTCATTTTCCAAGGTCTCTGCTTTCAAAAAATATATATAATGTATGGGGAGGGTTTAAGTAATTTTCATGTGTGCACAAAATGAAAACAATGGCTCTAATATATAAGTGGTTAAACAGTGCACTTCACATTTTATTTTTTTTGCCAAACCGCCATGCTGCTGCTTTCCCGGGTACTGTATCAGTTGCATTGTTGCAGTAATATGAGACAGTTTTGGGGCATTTTAGGGGTGGAATAAATGCCCTAAAACCACCCTGTTTTCCGCCATTAGTGCAAGCCATTTAGGTGATGTTGGCCCACCTGCAGTTGTCCAAATGGAGTCTTGTTTTTCATTTTGTAGGGTCAGATATTCATTATCTGTTATATTTTCTTCTATATTACAAAAAAAAGTATAGTATAGTGGTCTTTGCAGTTCACTCTTGAATGATATTTCCTTATTGGATCAATGATATGATTGGCAGGGGTGTCATTACATAAACTGGGAGTCCTCTTGGGTTGATCTATTTTCAGAACCAGTATGGTTCATGGCAGCATTGCTAAAACAGCCACAATTTTCTATCTGCTCTATCATGAAAATCACAGCATAAATTACACAGTCCCATGGTACACGTTGTGGTGTTTCACATAATGAGAAACTGCTGAGAGTCTGTTGTGTTCAATCAGACGGACCCTGTCTGGTAGACCAGCATGGAGATAAGAGGAACACTATAAAAAGCAAAAAAACAAATTAGCCTTACCAAGAAATAAAGTTTAAAATACTTTTATTACCCAGTAATAGTGTTGAAATATAGTGGGCTTGATTTACTAAGGAGTAGTGCATGTTCACTCTACAAGGGAAGATTCACTCACCTTATTGAATGTGGTGAAAATTCGGTTTACAAAAAATACCCAATCACATGCAAGGAAAAATTAAAAACAGCATTTTTGCCTGCACGTGATTGGATGATGGATTGGTGGATCATCCACTAAATCGACAGAAAATTCCCTTAATAATTTCCTTTGCTAAGTGAACTGGTTATAAGGCTTTAGTAAACCAACCTCAGGGATAACGGTATTTACAGTACACTGATCAATTTCACACATAGAAAGACCACACTCCAGAGAAACAGCCTAATTATAGAAAGAGAGGAAAGCGGCTTCAGCCAAATCCAACTAGGCCACACCAATGACATGTTTCACCAAACACGAAACATGTTGGGGCGTGACTGGGAGGAATCGGAAGCTGCTTTCATTTCTTTCCATACTTGGGCTGTTTCCCTGGAGTGCGGTGTTTCATCCTCCTCTTCCTATGTGCATATATAGAGCCAGGATGGGCTCTTTCAACGCCGTCGCTCTTAATGAATGTGAGTCACCGGAGCATTACTGGATAACTGCTTGGAGCGGCTCCCAAAGCTTACACTGATCTCTTTCACATGTATAAAAATAATTTTAAAAAACCATTGCAGGCCGATATACATCCATGTACTTGGGAAGCCCATTGATTTTACTATAATGCATTTTGGTGCATTGAAAAGTTTTGGTGTGTCAGGAGCCTGTTGATTTCACTATAATGTATTGTGGTGTGTTGGGACGTTTTGGCATATCAGAAGCCTAATGATTATACCATGATGCATTGGGACGTTCTGCATTGGAAGCCCACTGATTTGACTGTAACGTGCTGTGGTGTGTTCAGTCATATTGGTGCATGAGAGACTCATTGATTTTACCATAATGTGTTGTGGTGCATTGGGACGTTTTGCATTGGAAGCCCATTGATTTGACTGTAACGCAGTGTGGTGTGTTCAGTCATTTTGGTGCATGAGAGACCCAATTATTAATGTGTTGTGGTGCATTTGGACATTTTGGTATGTTGGGATCCCGTTGATCTGACCACATTGTATTTTGGTGTATTGCAAACTTTTTATGTGTCAGAAGCCCATTGATTTTACTAAAATGCATTGTGGTACATTGGTGTGTAGGAAGTCCATTGATTTCACCATATTCTGCTGTGTTGAAAATTTTTTGGTATTTCGGAATCCATTAATTCCACCATAATCTGTAGTGGTGCACTGAGGTGTTTTGGTATGTCAGAAGCATGCTACTTCCACCGTAATATAATACAAAAAGTGCAGCACTAAAACCTTAGTAAAAAAAAAAGCGGTAATTAAAAGTTATGTCCACCATAAATGGCCATGCTCAAATTAAAGTACACAATACAAAGTGCTTCCAACCATCAAAGGGAGTAAGAAAGGAACCCACTCATCCAATGAAACTGAAGAAAGAAGTGAAACCTCAAAATTCCTGGTGACAACAAAGATGAGTAGGAGCTCTTACTGGAGCTGTTGGGCTTTCAAACTAATAAAAAGCCAGCAGCACTTTAGAGGTTAACCCCGAACATATCCACGATAGATGGCATAGTAGTATTCCAACTTGCGGTTCCTCTCCAGCTTCGCTTCCCACCAATAGGGGAATACAAAATCTAAAAATTAATGCTGCAGTATGTTCCTATATGAGTTTATTTAAAAAATATCTATTGCACTTACAATTGATTAAAAACAAAAAGCCGTCAAAACAATCCCAGGGCTGCAGCAACCCCGATGTAATGTGTTGTGGTGTGTTGCAGAATTTTAGTGTGTTGCAAACCCATTGATTTCACCATACTGCGTTGTGCTGCACTGGGGCATATTGGTGCATTGGAAATCCATTGATTTGACCATAATGCGCTGCAGTGTGTTAGGAGGTTTTGGTGTATCAGTGGCCCATTGACTCTACCCTAATATGTAGTTGTGCGTTGGGGATTATTTGTTATGTCAGAAGCCCATTGATTCCACTATCATCCATTGTTGTGCATTGAGATGCCTTGGCGTGTTGGAAGTCTATTGATTTGACCGTAATGCACTGTGGTGTGTTAGGATGTTTTTGTGCATCAGTGGCCCATCAATTCTACGATGTGTAGCATCTACCAACAACCATTGTGTTGTGTTGCATTTGGGACATTTTGCTATGTCGGGATCCCATTGATTTGACCATAATGCGTTTTGGTGTGTTGCAAAGTTTTATCTGTCAGAAGCCCATTGATATCACTAACATGCATTGTGGTACATTGGGACGTTTAGGTGTGTAGGAAGCCCATTGTTTTCACCATCATGTGCCATAGTATGTTGAAATTTTTGGGTATTTCAAAAGCCCATTGATCCCACCATAATCTGTAGTGGGCCATTGGAGTGTTTCCATATGTCAGAAGCCCATTGATTCCACCATCATGCGTTAAGGTGTGTGGCAGAGTTTTAGTGCGATGGAAATCCATTGATTTCACCGTAATGCATTGTGGTACATTGGGATGTTTTGGTGCATTGAAAGTCCATATATATTTATATATATATACTGCATGTTGAAATGCGTCTTTACTACAAAATATAAAAAAAAAAATTTAAAAATACATTTCAAATATACTGTATGTCTTTAAAAATACCTTGACTTTTTTATATGTTAAAAAAAGTCTGAAGAATATATTTAAAAAAAAAATTAAAAAAAATATTTTTCATATATTTTTTAATATATAAAAAACGCATTTTAACATGCAGTATATATGTATATGTGTGTGTGTGTATGTATATGTGTATATATATATATATATATATATATATATATATGCAGCACAGTGGCTATATGGTTAGCATTTCCACCTGGCAGTACTAGGGTCATTGGTTTGAGTCCCAACCACGGCACCACCTGCCTGGAGTTTGCATGTTCTCCCTGTGTCTGCATGGGTTTCCTCCGGGTAATCCGGTTTCCTCCCACACTCCAAAGACATGCTGGTAGGTTAATTGGCTCCTGTCTAAATTGTCCCTAGTATGTGTATGTATGAATGTGAGTTAGGGACCTTAGATTGTACACCCCTTGAGGGATAAGGACTGATGTGAATGTACAATATATATGTAAAGCGCTGTGTAAATTGCAGGCACTATATAAGTACCTGAAATAAATAAATATATATATTTATTGAAATATATTGAATACGGCCAAAATTGTAGCATTTTAAATATATGTCAATATATTTGGGAAGAATATTTAAAAAATATATTTCAAGTATATTTTTCTTCCATGTGGGATTCTCTGAACCAATCTACTCTATATACTGTGCTTTGTGTGAAATAGTCCGGACTGTCCTATTCTGAATGATGTGCAATATAGTACATACCAGTTGCGGACTGACAACTCATGGGGCCCCTGGGCAATAGGGGATTATGGGGCCCCCGTGTCCTCGCCACACCCAAAAAAGCCTATGAAAAAGCCAATGAAAGGTACCAGGGGCATCTCATGGGGCCCCCTACTAACCCTGGGCCCTCGGGCAGTGCCCAAGTGGCTAAATGGTCAGTCCGCCCCCGGTACATACGCTACACCCCTTCCACTCTGAAGGCTGTGCTGTACGTTGTATTCTCTGAACCAATCCACTCTGTTGACTGTGCTGGTTGTGACATTCTTCAGTCTGAATGTTCTGCCACATGCTACATAGTCAACTCCACTCTGAAGGCTGTGCTGCATGTTAGAATTTCAGAACCAATCCATTGTGTGATCTGGGTATGGCATACTGTATACCGGACTGTCCTATTCTGAACATTGTGCAACGTGATACATACTCTACACCCCTTCCAGTCTAAAGGCTGTGCTGTACCTTACATACTCCATAGGACTAATCATCACGGTATTGTCAAACGTTAGGACTCCCGGATTCCAGCCTGTTGAATGAATGGGAACACATCATCTAGTAAATCTTTAAAATGATTTCTGTTAGCAGTGGAAGAATGAAGGTACATTCTAGGAAACCTAAAATTACAGCAGATGCATGCTGGTGGAAAAAGTACGAAATAGCGGCATAGTATTGGAGGTGACTCATGCCGGGGAACGCGATTCTGTTTTTACAGCTCCTGTCTTTCTAGCGATGCAAGGTGCTTATTAAGCTGAATCTAACGTGACTGCTGCATGTTGTTTACAGCTGTGGGAGATGGAAGATCGTTTGTTGAAATGATACATCAGCCAGAATGTTATCTGTAGCAAAATATTTAAAGGTCCATTCCACACAAAGCCGGGGTTTGAACAAAGTAAACAATATAGCTGTGAAGGTTCTCATGTGTCTAGGTCCCTGGTGCCCAACCTACAGACTGGGGGCCACATGCAGCCCTATGGCGCTTTCTGTAGGACCCTTAGGGTTCCTGCAGGCACTAATCTCTGTTTCCCCATTGCCCTGTTATAGCAGTGATTTCTTACAGTCTCATATAATAGATCTCCAGTGTATGACTGTCTCCTGAAGCTTTTCCCCAGTCTCCAACTCCTACAGCATGTTCACAGCCCCTGACCATCTCCTACAGCATGTATGCAGTCTCTGACCATCGCTTGTATCGTGTCTGCAGTCTCTGACCATCGCTTGTATCGTGTCTGCAGTCTCTGGCCATGTATAGTATCAAGTCTACAGTCTCTGGCCATGTCTTGTATCACGTCTGCAGTCTCTAACCATCTCTTGTACAATGTCCGCAGTCTCTGACAATGTCTTGTATCATGTCTGCAGTCTCTGAACATGTCTTGTATCATGTATGCAGTCTCTGGCTATCTCCTGTATCATGTCTGCAGTCTCTGACCATTGCTTGTATCATGTCTGCAGTCTCTTACCATCTCCTGTATCATGTCTGCAGTCTCTGACCATCTCCTGTATCATGTCTGCAGTCCCTGACCATTGCTTGTATCATGTCTGCAGTCTCTGGCCATGTATTGTATCATGTCTGTAGTCTCTGGCCATGTATTGTATTATGTCTGCAGTCTATGGCCATCACTTGTATCATGTCTGCAGTCTCTGACCATCTCTTGTACAATGTCCGCAGTCTCTGAGAATGTCTTGTGTCATGTCTGCAGTCTTTGAACATGTCTTGTATCATGTCTGCAGACTTTGGCCATCTCTTGTATCATGTATGCAGTCTCTGACCCTTTCCTGTATCATGTCTGCAGTCTCTGACCATCGCTTGTATCGTGTCTGCAGTCTCTGGCCATGTATTGTATCAAGTCTGCAGTGTCTGACCATCTCCTGTATCATGTCTGCAGTCCCTGACCATTGCTTGTATCATGTCTGCAGTCTCTGGCCATGTATTGTATTATGTCTGTAGTCTCTGGCCATGTATTGTATTATGTCTGCAGTCTCTGGCCATGTATTGTATTATGTCTGCAGTCTCTGGCCATGTATTGTATTATGTCTGCAGTCTCTGGCCATGTATTGTATTATGTCTGCAGTCTCTGGCCATGTATTGTATTATGTCTGCAGTCTCTGGCCATGTATTGTATTATGTCTGCAGTCTCTGGCCATGTATTGTATCATGTCTGTAGTCTCTGGCCATGTATTGTATTATGTCTGTAGTCTCTGGCCATGTTTTGTATTATGTCTGCAGTCTCTGGCCATGTATTGTATCATGTCTGCAGTCTCTGGCCATGTATTGTATTATGTCTGCAGTCCCTGGCCATGTATTGTATCATGTCTGCAGTCTCTGGCCATGTATTGTATTATGTCTGCGGTCTATGGCCATCTCTTGTATCATGTCTGCAGTCTCTGACCATCTCTTGTACAATGTCCGCAGTCTCTGAGAATGTCTTGTGTCATGTCTGCAGTCTTTGAACGTGTCTTGTATCATGTCTGCAGACTTTGGCCATCTCTTGTATCATGTATGCAGTCTCTGACCCTTGACTATTGCACCAGAGATAGGCTCGTCCACTTCCCCATTACCACCATTACCGTTCCGCACCAACCCCCTTCCCCTTAATCAATTCTACTAACAAAAGACAGAACACCAATTTTGGAGTAAATGGCCAACATGGCCTTTTAATAACAACTCAAGTTACAATACACCAACCATTCCTTATAACAGAAAAACCCCCAGAATTGTTGTTGGTCTTCGAAGGCACCCGAAAATGATCCGAAATGCACCTGCGGACAACCATATACACTAGGCCTCCAGCCGCTACCAACCAGCTCGGAGACAACCATACCGTCCGCAGTGCAGCACCACCACCTTCCAGTTAAACCTTGGTTAACTGGGAATGTCCCCGGGCATCCCATACCACGGATGGGTCCCACACCATTGTTGTTTACCTTTCAAATAAGAACCGCCTCCAAAGACTAACAACCGCCACAGCACGCTGGGTAAGCCCTTACCCATGCGTGCCACGCCACAAACGAACAGCCCACTGTATGCCATCCTGCTGATCCAGGGACCATAAATCCGTCCCAACCGCAGTCAAAATGCACCCCCATCACACCTGAGATACCGCCAAGTATCCACCTCCAACTCCAAGTGCCGGACCACCAACCCCCCATGGTGACGAAAGAAATGCCCCACCTCTCTGTCAACCTTGATCCGAGCCTTGTTGAGCCTCTCCACCGACCGCGCCCAACGCCAAGAGGTACGGGCGACAATGTCGGACCACACCACCACCATCCCCGGATAAGCCCGCCGCAACTGAAGAAAATCCAGCTTGACAATCTCGCACCAGCTCCCGCTCAGCGTGCCTGAAAAAACACCCCTGCACCACTGGACAAAAATTCCTGAACTGCCCGCACTGGGCACACCAGCGAAGCCGGAATAACGAAAAACGACCACCACGTCCCAAGTGGTTCGTCTTAGACCGACGTACCAGCACCCCCACCCAGTCACCGGAGCACCGGACCTCATCCACCAATAACCCCCCAAGAACCGATTTGGACGGACTAACTAGCTCCCCAATACACAACGCCCCAAAAAAAGGCCACCGCAAAAACCGCCTGAAATAAGCACACCTCAAAGTCCGAAGAACACACAGACCACAAATGCCCAAACAAAGACCCCAACAACTGAAAAGACACCGGACGACGAGAATCCGTACACCGAAGAGCGCTCCGGTAACCCCGGAGAGCCTGCCGAACCCAAAAATCAGCAGTGAAATCCAGACACCCTCGCAACTGAAAGAAGAATGCCAAACCCGCCAGTCGGCAACCCACCGCAGCAGCCGACACCCCCCGCTCAAAATTCCGTCACAAAGTACAATACCACCAAAACCACCTCCGGCCCCCAGGGATCAATCTCAACCCGCTGTAGCCGATCCAGCCAGACCCTAGAGTATGCAGACCAAGTCGCCTCACTCACCGAACGCCGGATCCAGCCCGCAAGGACTCCAAGGCAATCTCCCACAGCCCGTCGGGACAATTAACCCCGTGTTGCTCTGCCGCCGGCGCCACCTCTCGGAATTAGTCCCACCGAAAGCGAGACAAAGCGTCAGCCACGGTGTAAGCAACCCCCACGGAGACGCAGCGCATGGAGAAAAAACATTCAGACGCAGACAACGCAACCCGAAATGGCAAAGCAAGGCCACCACCGGTCGTGAAGAAGCTGAGACCCGATTGATGACCTGAACCACCCCCAAATCGGCACAGTGACCACGCACGGTTAGATATCGAAAAAATTATTTTTCCAAACCCCAACCGCCAACACCACCGGAAAAAATTCCAACAACACCAAGTCGCGAAGAAAAACCCTCCTCCCGCCAGGAAGCAGGCCACAAAGCCGCACCCCATCGACCCTGGAAAAAAGCCCATAGCCCGCCGAAGCGTCCGTGAACCATTCCAAGTCAAAATAGCTAACAGGGCCAGACATCCAGAGAACCCGCCCATGAAACGAAGCCAAAAAGGCGTGCCACAAATGGAAGTCCTCCCGATGATCCCGAGTCAACCGAATAAAACGTAAAGGGGAGGTAATCCCTGCCGTCGCCAACCGGCAGCAGAACACCCGACCCATGGGCAGAATCCGACAAGCAAAGTAAGTTATGCCCAACAACGACTGTAAGGCCCGCAGCCGAATTTCTCGCTTGCCCCAGCACCCCACGGAGGTCCCCCCGTAGAGCCACCAGCTGAACCTCAGGCAAGCGGCACACCATCGTGCCGGAATCCAAAACAATGGCCCAAGAAAGTCATCACCGTCGCCGGGCCCACAGTTCTATCCACCACCAGAGGAATCCCGAAACGTACCGCAAAGTATTGCAAAGTGGCCAGCAAAAACTGCCCATACTCCGGAATCCGGCAGACCCACGCAAAGAAAATCATCCAAATATTGGAAGACCGAAAATCACCCCTGAGACATCCCGCACCACCCCACTCCACGAAGGAACTGAACTTCTCGAACAAAGCGCAAGATATAGAACACCCCATGGGAAGGCACTCATCAACGCAAAATTAGCCCTGCCAATGACAACCCAGAAAAAAAACGAAAACTGTCCAGATGGACTGGCAACAGCCGAAAACGCCGACTCAACGTTCGATTTTGCCATGAGCGCACCGCGCCCATACCGACGGACCCAGAAAAAAGCCGCATCAAAAGACACGTAAGACACCGAACACGACTCTGAATCAATAGCAGCATTCACCGACCCCCCCCCCCCCGGGAAGGACAGGTGGGGAATTAACCTAAACGCAGTTGGCTCCTTCTGGGGCACAACCCCCAAGGGAGAAACAACCAAATCCGAAAACGGAGCGCAAGCAAACGGACCCGCCATGCGTCCCAACCCCACTTCCTTACGCAACTGAGCCGAAACCCCCCCCCCTCATGCCGCAAGGCCGACCGCAAATGCCGAGCTAAGGAATCAAAGTCCAAGTACACGGGATGCGGAAACCCCCCGAAAAAACCCGCCGTCAGCAGCACTGCAGCTGCCCGATCAGGAAACCTCTGTAAGAAAGGCCCCAACCCTTGCACTCGCACCGGAGTAGGCCCGCCTACCAGCATGCTCTCCGGGAAGGCCTCGACCCCACTGGAAACAGCGCGACAAGGGATGGGAGCCCCCGCACCTGGAACATTCGTGCCGAAAATGGCAAGATCCACCAAATCGACACGTCCCCCTCTCGGAACTGCCAGCAGAACCCCCGACGCCTGGAGGCCGATTGTCCCGGGGAGAACGAACCGCCGGCCCCCGCACTGAAAAAACAAACCAGGGGCCTTCGCCGGTGTCAGGAGTCTCATCCAGAGGCCAATGGCCTCATGATCCCAGCGCAACGACTGGCGAACCGCCCTCCGCTGCCTAAACCGCCATCGTACCGAAGCCACGCAGTACCCCCACAAACCCTGTGAGCCTCACCAATGGCATCAAGGTAACAGACCAGTGTCGAGCAACGTTCAGGAGCCTTCTCCCCAATCACACTAGCCAAGATCGTGAACGCCTGCAACCAATTTGCAAAGGCACGTGGGAGAAAACGAAAAACACCACAGCTCCGCTTCCACACGCCAACTCTCGTCAACCCGGGACCCTTCAAAAAGGAAAACGCTCCAAAGGCAAGAGTGAGAATATATCAACATACTCCCCACTCCAAATCTGCTCCCGTACCTCCGACTGTAAGTGCGCACCCAAAAGGCCCACAAAACACCCGTACACTACGCCCCAGGCTGAGTCCGCCAAGCCGACAGGCCCGGACACCCACGAAACCGCACCCAACACCGCAGAACCCCGATCACCTGTCGTGGCCGGAACAACCCCTAGCCCAGACCCCAGAGGAGAAGAGACCCCCGGACGCCGCACGTCCCCGCCGTCCTGTACAAGAACCCCGAAACCTTCCCCACCATCCGGCGGGAGCCACGCAGCAGCAGGCCCAAGCGCCCCACCACCGCCCCACTCAAGACGCTGCAACAGGTCCCGCAAACCGGAAATACATCACCGAGACCCCCACCCATACCCGACGAGGGAATGCCGACAGCGCACGCCGCAGAGGCCGCGCCCACCGTAGCGGCCCTACCACCCCCCAGCAGGTCCCGTAACGCAGAAGAAAAAGAGATAGATCCCAGAACAGGTAACTCACCAGGCTGCCCAGGAGATGCCCCTTCAGCCGCGCGCTCACGATCCACCGTTGTAGAGCGGCCAGCCGTCGCCCCCGCATCGGGTTCCGACAGCTCGCCCTCCGACCTCTCTTCCTCCGCACGATGTTCAGATGGCCTCCCGGTCCCAGGAGCCACGGGTCCTGCTGGTCTGTGCCGCACACGACTCCGCCTCCCGGCACCAGACACGCTCACCGCCGTCCCTGGGCTCCGACCTGCAGCACTTCCAGCTGTCCTCCGCCCAGCTCCAGTCTTCCGCTGATGCTGCTGCGGAGCCAGAGCACCAGACCGTCCAGGGGGCCCGCCGGCCGCAGCAGTAGACAGCCCAGCAGCCGCAGAACTCCCGCTGCACTCCGTCCAGTGCCAATCCCACGCTGCCGCCTCACCGGAGCCAGAGCCCCAGACTTCTCAGGGGGCCCGCCGGCCGCAGCAGAAGACAGCCCGGCAGCCGCAGCTGTGCGCCCCCCACGCAGGGCTCCCTCCCTGACCGGCACCTTGTCAGTGGAGGAGCCTCAGATTCCAAGTCTGACTCCATGCTGTGCGGGCGGGGGGAGGGGCTTCCCCCACGCGAGTCCCTGCCCACCGAGCTCCGCCGATGGCGGGGATTCCCCCTGGCTTCCCCGCCAGCAGAGGCAAAGGAGCGCCCTGCAAGCGGAGCCGGAGGGGCCCGAGCGGGGCTCCCATGGTTGTGCAGAGCGCTGGGAGGGGCGGGGCTACCCCCGCGCGAGGCTCCGCCCACCGAGCTCCGCCGATGGCGGGGAGTCCTCCCGGCTTCCCCGCAAGCAGAGGCAAAGGAGTGCCCTGCAAGCGGAGCCGGAGGGGCCCGAGCGTGGCTCCCAGGGTTGTGCAGAGCTCCAGGAGGGGCGGGGCTACGCCCACCGCCGATGGTGGGGATTCCTCCCGGCCTCCCCGCTAGCAGAGGCAAAGGAGTGCCCCGCAAGCGGAGCCGGAGGGGCCCGAGCGGGGCTCCCATGGTTGTGCAGAGCTCTGGGAGGGTGGGGGGAGCCAGGCTAAAGCGCTCCGGAGGCCTAGACCTCCGAGCACGTGGGCGCTCCCGCCCCCTTGCTGCAGGTGATGAGCCCGGATCCTGCAAGAGATCCGAGCCACGGCTCAGCAGCCAGTCCATCCCCCTGTCCTCTGCTGCCTCCCGCAGCCGAAACAAAAGGCCGTCCATGGCAGGGCTAAAGGTGGCCTGAAGCAAGGTGTGCGAAACGGACACCAAGCTCACACTCTTGCCGTCCAGCTAACTGACGCCCCCTCACAGAACCTCCCACCCTAAGGTGCAGCAAAACCCCACCTACACAAACCTCTACCAATCAGCTACCCCCCACTAACAATAACAAATCCCCCTGGAGCTACCTTAACCCTTTCTGCTCTTCCTTCCCCCACTCTGGGCCTAGTCATGTATGCCCTGCGCTATTTCTTCTTTATTTCGCTACGGGCATTTCTTTCCTGTATCATGTCTGCAGTCTCTGACCATTGCTTGTATCATGTCTGCAGTCTCTGGCCATCTCTTGTATCATGTCTGCAGTCTCTGATCATCTCTTTTACTATGTATGCAGTCTCTGACCATCTCTTGCACAATGTCTGCAGTCTCTGAACATCTTTTGTATCATGTATGCAGTCTTTGACCATGTCTTGTATTGTATTTGCAGTCTTTAGCCATCTCTTGTCATGTCCGCAGTCTCTGAAAATCTCATGTGCAATGCCCACAATCTCTTACCATCACCTGTATTATATCTGCAGTCTCTGAGCATCTCCTGTATTAAGTCCCAAGTCTCTGAGCATCTCCTGTATCATGTCCACAGTTTCTGAGCATCTCCTGTATCATGTCCACAGTCTCTGAACATCTCCTGTATCATGTCCACAGTCTCTGAACATCTCCTGTATCATGTCCATAGTCTCTGAACATCTCCTGTATCATGTCCACAGTCTCTGAGCGTGTTCTGTATCATGTCCACAGTCTCTGAGCATCTCCTGTATCATGTCCACAGTCGCTGAGCGTGTACTGTATCATGTCCACAGTCTCTGAGCGTGTCCTGTATCATGTCCACAGTCTCTGAGCATCTCCTTTATCATGTCCACAGTCTCTGATTATGTTTTGTATTATGTTCATAATCTCCGACCTTATCTTGTAT
Source organism: Staurois parvus (assembly GCF_062004578.1). Taxonomy (NCBI): domain Eukaryota; kingdom Metazoa; phylum Chordata; class Amphibia; order Anura; family Ranidae; genus Staurois; species Staurois parvus. Next base: position 1,077,206 of record NW_028318185.1, on the reverse strand, counting down.
CATGTCCGTAGTCTCTGACCATCTTTTGTATCATGTCCTCAGTCTCTGATCATGTCTTATATTATGTCCACTGTCTCCATTCATCTCATGTATCATGTCTGCAATTTCCGACCATTTGTTGTATCATGCTCAAAGTCTTTGGCTATGTCCTGTTGTCTCTGAGACTGAATATTTACTGAATTGTATGCGTGGCCCTTTGGAGATGTCAAGGTCTGAGCTTGAAGTCCCCCATATTAAGAAAGTTGACCACCACTGATAGTGGTAGCTGACTAGATCTACCATGACCTGGATATTGCTTGTTCCGTTATGTTGAAGAACAATACATTCAGAACTGAAAAAGTGGCTTGCAGAGGCTTCAAAATGTCTTCAACATTACAGAACAAGTCCAATTGAATGTGACCAACTACTACTAAATGTGCCATTTGAACAGTTAAATCTTTTGGCAGTAGAATCTCTTGCTGGTAGAATCCTCCTATGCATGCCTTGGTCGGTACAGTTGGTTCTTGACCCCCTGGGTGTTAATGTCTTTTTAAAAGTAATGTTCAATATTTTAAATCTAGAATATTAATTATATAACATGTGGTGATCTTTCTATGATGGCCCTTGTTCAGGTACTTCCTGTTATTAGGTGACAACAAATGACAAACAAAATGAGCACCCATTATATAGGAATTGTTCACTGTTGTCACTATTGGGTATCCATGTCTATCGGAAGGTCCACTTTTTTGCCAGCCTGTTGCATGCCTGACCTGCCCCAGCCCAAATAGTTATTGGCCCAATTCACAATTGCAAATGGGGTTGTTTTTGATTTATCATGGAAGACCCAGCAGGGTTCCTTGTGATTAGTTTGAATCTAGGGCTGATCATCCACAGGTAATCACTACATGAGGGGTCACATGCAATTGGCTACCTTCTGGAGCTGTCATTGCTTTCACTGGGGCTTTCCAGCCAATCGTAGGGGCCCAGAATCAGAAATATGTGGTCACTTTCCCCAAAGTGGAACTGAAGTCTTAATAAAATACATTGCCAACTAGTAGGATTTTGTTGCGGAAGAGACTATGCATGTTTCTCCCACAATAAAAGCTGCTGCTTGGCTTGCCAGCCATGCTACTGATCTGCGCATCCACAGGCATGCTTCGGGAACCAGGATGGATTAACTCTTGTGCACATGTGCAGGAGTTTTGTCATCTAGCCTGGCCAATCAGGTTGGGCAAAAAACACCAAACCCAGAGGAAGACTGTGCAAAGATGTCAGCAACATCAATGAAACTACAAGGAAGATCCTGGCCGTTGCATCACCGGAGGGAACATTTTGGCAGATAAGTCTCCCCAGAGCTTTCACATTATGGAAAAGCTCTGGGGACTGTAAGTGGAGTTTAGTTACATCTAGCATAACAGTGTTGGTGATGACAAAAGTATGCGCCTTGGCGTGCAGATAAAACCGTTCCTATGTTGCGTATGTCCATTTTCCTCCCTTGGTTTCAGTGGTGTGGTTTGATAAAAACTGACTTGAAAAATGCAGAAGTTGCTTGTGATGTGGATTAAAGTTGGTCTCCCAATAACTCTATGTACCTCCAATCATAAATTCATGAAAAGCTCCACCTTTTATCATTAAAAAGCCATCCTTGAGCTCCATTCTGGTGACTTTGCCTAGACTGAGATGATGTCATCAGTCTGCTACAGGCAGAAGGAAGCATTTCTTCATTCTCCATTTCTCCAGTGATCAGTCTGCATCATTGTAACTTTGTATAGATGAACGCAGGGGTGGACTGACAAATCATGGGGCCCCTGGGCCCCATGATCCCCTGTGTCCTTGCCCAAACTCAAAAAAGCCTATGAAAAAGGTACCAGGGGCATCTCATGGGGCCCCCTACTGACCCCGGGCCCTCGGGCAGTGCCCGAGTTTCCAAATGGTCAGTCCACCCCTGGATGAAAGCAGTCTGCTCTGTTCCAAACCTAGTTGCTCCCACTCTGGTCTCTGCACTGAGTGCAGGTGAATTGGGGAGCGGTCCACACTCCAACACTTGTACAAACAGAATCTCTCCGAATTCAGTAGCATCACATAGACCCCAGTTTATTGAAGCAAACAATTATCGTCCCCGCCTTTGGGACCTCCCCTCTAACATGTTTCACCCCAAAGGGCTTATTTATTAATTTTATTAATTCATTAATTATTATTTATTTATAAAGATGTCTGAGAAAACTTTTTTTTCCGGGTGAGTGTAACTTTGTAGCATTTCATGAGGTGAGAGGTAGCAGCAGGAGGGCGCATTTGAGTCAGACATTTTTGAGCACACCCAAGAAAGGCACAGGCAGGGCCAGGACAAGGGGTGGGAAGGAGAGTCAAGCGCCCCAGGCACAGCAGTGGGTGGGGTCTCCCCCTCACCATATGCACACACACTCCAGTGGCAGGCAAACATAAAGCAATAAATTTGGTTGCGCATGTGCAGTGCATACTCCATGCCAACCATGGGCTGAGAACAGAGAATAGGGCGGTACACCCATTCTATTCCACTCATGAGCAGCATGGGAAGGGGAGCAGTTCCACATCCTTGGGATTTGAGTCGGACATTTGTTAGCACATCCAAGAAAGGCACAGGCAGGACCAGGACAAGGTGTGGGAAGGAGAGTCAAGTGCCTCAGGCACAGTAGTGGGTGGGGTCACCTCCTCACCAGAGGCGGACTGACAATTCGAATACTCGGGCACTGCCCGAGGGCCCGGGGTCAGTAGGGGGCCCCATGAAATGCCCCTGGTACCTTTTTATAGGCTTTTTTTGAGTGTGGGCAAGGACACAAGGGCCCCATGATCCCCTATTGCCCGGGGGCCCCATGAGTTGTCAGTCCACCCCTGCTCCTCACCATACGCACGCACACTCCAGTGGCAGGCCAACATAAAGCAAGAAATTGGTTGCCCAGGGAGCAGAGAATGGGGCGGTACACCCATTCTATGGCACTCATTAGCAGCAGGGTAGGGGGAGCAGTTCCGCATCCTTGCCCTGCACTGGATGAACCTGTCCTGGTACTGGGCACAGGTACTAGAATTTACATGATTGTGCTATCCCTGAGTCTCCAGAAAGTATAGGCTGACCCTGGATGATTCCTAAGTAAAGATGGCTTAGCGCTTGTGGAGAAAAAAAAAATAGATAAAGGCATTGTCATGGGGAGTACTGTGATCTCCATGAGAGCTAATACATATCTTATATAAATATTACTTAGCATGTATGGACTTAACATTCAATAATTTATCTGATTCTAGCTACAATTTAATATCAAAGAGTGCCAAGGCAGGCATCCTCTCCCTGCAGCGCTCCACAGTCTATTCTCATGGCTAAAGCGCCAAGCGAGACTAATGGCAAATTTACACCCACAGGTTTCTGAAAGGAAAACATTTGTTCTAGCCTATTCTGCAGTGGAGAGATTTAATCCGGCCTCCCCAGGAATGTGGCCATGTACATCTTTTTCAGGCCTACTGGTCTAATGTGCTCCCATTCTTGTCTGCATTCCTGGAGGGGGATCTGAATAAATAAGCGCTCGCTGCTCCGCCCAAATACAAAGAAAAGGTTGGCTTGTCTTTGTTCGGGGAAAGTTTACTGCTTAATGGCATATTCCACCATGCATTTATCACAGGCCACTAGGTGCGTCATTTAAAGGAAAGCACTGCCCGAACAAAGCAACATTGGGAGATAAATAATAGGGAGGGGAATTTCTAATTGGCTGTTCTTTTTTATTGCCTTTGGGTGCAAAGACTAGCAGAATAAAGAATTAGAACTCTAACAGAAGCAGAAGCCTGACTATGACATCATTTCACTTCTAGACAGACTAGACACATTCATCTGCTGAAGACAATGGCAAACTACAGCCATAGTGGCCCACGCGGCTCCTATGGAACCTCGGATGGGAGGGGGGCCCATAGGCAAGGCTGTTAACCTGTGAAGTTTCCAGTGTAGAAGGGCTTAAGTCAGACCTCCGGATCTTACCGAGTCACAGATCCCCATCTTTGCTTATCTGTCTTACCAGTGTAGATGTATTGTTCTCTGCCCTTCTGCTACAGACTGGAATTAATTAATATTATTATACAGTATTTATAAAGCGCCAATAGTTCGCTCAGCGCTGTACATTACAAAGGGGGACAGAACAATAACAATACAATACAATGCAAAACATGAGGGGATCGAGGGCCCTGCTCTTTCGAGCTTACAATCTAGGAGGGAGGGAGGGAATTAATAAAGTAGTCTACCTCAATTTTTATCAATTTAAACCTGTTACATGGGGATAATGTCCTTTTTTTCCTACGTGCTGTCTAAAGCTAGTTGTGAGGTCAGGCAGGGCACCCCGTGACAGTCTGACAATACATCTAGCAAGGAATGTATCAGCTTACATGCTCCAGACAGGTGCTTGGAAACTGAGAAAAGTGACATTTTTCAAAATATCCATCTCCTTGCTAGCTGCGTTGTCAGACAGCCTTGGAAGGAACAGGAATGCCCTGTTTGACCTCAAAGCGAGCCTTAGATAGCACATAGGAAGATAGGACAACATATTAAATGTAGGTTGTCCCCTGTGAAACAGAATACATTGATAAAAATCAGCAAAACTGCTCCAGGCAAGCTGGCAAGCTTTTGGAGACGGAGAAAAATGCCATCTATCAAAACAGACATCTCTTTGCTAGCTGCTGGACAGCCATGTCTGGCCTCACAGGTAGCCTTAGACAGCACATAGGAAAATAGAACAAAATGCCACAATCACAAATCCCAGTTTAACCTTCTAAAACCCTAAAGTGATACTAAAGTCTTGTTTTTTATTCTTACAAATAACAAACATGTCTATACTTCCCTGCTCTGTGCAGTGGTTTTGCACAAAGCAGCCCGGATCCTCCTCTTCTTGGGTCCCCCGCCAGTGTTCCTGGCCCCTTCCTCCTGTCGGGTGCCCCCATAGCAAGCTGTTTTCTATAGGGGTACCCGATTTTGAGCCGCTGCTCTGTGTTCATTCACACATACACTCAGCCATAGCTCCGCCCCTCCCTCTCCTGACTGGCTCACTGGCTGTGATTGACAGCAGCCTGCTGCTGCTTCAGCCAATCAGGAGTGAGAGTCCTCAGAGAACCAAGGCTCTTGTGGACATTGCTGGATCAAGAGGGGGCTCTTGTAAGTGTTAAAGCGGAGCTCCACCCAAAAGGGGAAGTTGCGCTTTAAGACTTTGTCCCCCGCTCCCCATTAGGATTGGCACCTTTGGGGAGTGGGGGGAGGGGGCGATCGGAAGCGGAAGTTGTCCTCCCCCCCGTAGTCTTCTGGGACACATGAAAGGTCCCAGAAGACTACGGAGCCATTCACAATGCACAGCGCTTCTTGCGCATGCGCAGTGGGCACTCAGCTGTGAAGCCGCAAGCTGTCACAGCCGGGTGCCCACACTGAAGATGCCAGCACCAAGGGAGAGAAGACGGCCGGTGAAACCAGCTGTGGTGAGGACACCGTTGGACCAAGGGACAGGCAAGTGGCCGTATTTTAAAAGTCAGCAGCTATAGCTTTTGTAGCTGCTGACTTTTTTTTTTTTCAGTTGGAACTCCACTTTAAGTGCGGCTAGGGGGGGGGGGGGGGCTACTACACACAAGATTTTTTACCTGCATGTATAGAATACATGCAGGTAAAAACCCTTGAGACTTTAGAACCACTTTAAGGGACAGCTAAGGTATGGGTTTCTATAAAAATAATTTAAAGAAGCTTGTAATAGGATCCTAAAGTAAATGTGTGCTGGAGCATTAATCATTTTGTCATATTAATATAGAATATTATTAGGGTTACCATTATTTTTGCTATTGCAGCTTTGCCATTCTTCCAAAGCACTGGCCGCTCGTAGTGTAGTGACTATGCTGACAGCTCTCCTGCTGCCTGCCCTTGATTTAGGCATACTTTATGTTAAGATCAATGGCACGTATTGTCTCAGTTGACACTGCCAGCTGCTACACAGAGAGATAGCTGGAGGGCCACATCAGAATTTTGCTAGTGGGCCGTTATTCCCCTGGTTGTAGACATTCTTCGCAGCACTGCATGTGAACTTGTAGAGAAGATCTTAAAGCACAGCTGATTTTATTTTTTACCTTTTAATGCAATCTCCGATAAATATTAAGAAAAATGATGCATGCTTACAAAACTTCAAATTTATTTCAAATTGGATTTTTTTCAGCCGTTGTAAATATGCTTACTGCAGGATGGCTGGCTAATCTCTATGGCCACTGGATGGAGCATCACTGACAGGGAGTCCCCTGAGGTCATAGACTTGTCCCCAGGGGCACTGCCCGAGGGACCGGGGTCAGTAGGGGGCCCCATGAGATGCCCCTGGTACCTTTTTCATAGGCTTTTTTGAGTTTGGGCAAGGACACAGGGGCCCCATGATCCCCTATTGCCCTGGGGCCCATGAGTTGTCTGTCTGCCCCTGCTTGTCCCCCTCTTTGTTGAGTTTATCAGAGTCTTCTGGCATGTTATCATTTAAGTTTAATCTGCTTATAAATTACCTTTCCTAGTTCCTCTTCCCCCTCATCAAGATGCTTTGAAAATTTTTAGATAACAACCTTTCCATTTTCATTACGGACTTTATTTTAGGACTAGTGACATTATCACTGGGTCTCTGTGTTTCTCTTTTAACCAATTACCAACCAGAGGATTTACCCCCCTTCCTGACCAGGTAATTTTTTGCTATACAGCGCTGCGTTACTTTAGCTGACAATTGTGCAGTCATGCAACTCTGTACCCAAATGAAATGTATGTCCTTTTTTTCCCCACAAATTGAGCTTTCTTTCGGTGGTGATTGATCACCTGTACATTTTTTATATTTTGCGCTATAAACAAAAAAAAGACCGACAATTTTGAGAAAAGAACAATATGTTTTGATTTTTTTGATTGCTATTAAACATGTCCAATAAAAAAATTTAAAAAATCAAATTTCATCTTAAATTTAGGGCAAAATGTATTCTGCTACATGTCTTTGCCAAAAAAAAAAATCCCAATGCATGTAAATTAATTGGTTGATGTGAAAGTCTACAAATGGCGGTATGTATTTGAATTTTTTTTCTGTTTTTACTAGTAATGGCGGCGATCAGCGACCTACAGTGGCACTGGGAAGAACTGACTTGATGTCACTGACATCCCCAGTAACACTAATACAGTGACCAGTGCTAATAAAAAGCACTGACACTGTACTAATGGCACTGGGCAGCAAGGGGTTAACATCTGGGGCAATCAAAGGGTTAACTGTGTGCTGTTTTACTGTGTTGTTTGTATGTTGTCTGTGTGTGCTTTACTGTTTAAGCATGCTGCAGCATATTGCAGAGGAAACTGGCTTTTCAGTTTCCTCATTTATTCATTAAGTCTGTTTTGGGATCTGGAGCCTGGAGATTTCAAAGAGATCTGGGAGGGATGAAATCTCCAATCCTGGGACCAGGTTTTGGTAATGGCCAGGACACTGATTGTACAGGTGGGTGCAGGGCTTTTTGTAGAGGCCTAACCCATGGTTCTGAGCTACACCTTAGCAGATAGGAGTCAGGAGGGCTCCACCAAGGAGAGGTGGAAGCCAAAAGTGGCAAGGAGCTGCTTGGGAGTAGCTGTGTGCTAGTGGCTAGCTGTGTGCGAGAGCCATTTTTGAAGGAGTCTGCAGGAGACAGATGTAAGCATGAAGAGAAAGGCTAGAGAAAGAGTGTTTATATCTGAGAGAGCCAGGAGGCTGAATTTTGTTTATGTGGATGATAGATACCCCTGTGTGGGAACCTCCTGATGTTTTGAACTTTCATTTAAATAAAAGTGGGCTAAAAAAGCCTTAAAAAGCAAGGGAGTTGCTGTGTGCATTTAACAAAGCTCTACCATTTGAAGCGAGTGCCCGCATCCTCCACCATATGTGGGAACTAGCTTCAAATGGTAGTGCTTTGTGTGGGAACTCGCTTCAAATGGTAGAGCTTTGTTAAACGCACACAGCAACTCGCTTGCTTTTTAAGGAGATAAGGGGGCTAGAGAGTAAGAGGTCTTGCGAGGAGCGGAGTGTACGGTTTGGGTGATATTTAGAGATAAGATCGGTTATGTAAATTGGGTAGTGTTGTGGATGGCTTTATATGTCATTGTCAGAGTTTTGAATTTTATCCGTTGGGCAACTGGGAGCCAGTGGAGGGATTGGCAGAGAGGGGTGGCAGATACAGAACGGTTAGTGAGGTGGATGAGTCTGGCAGCAGCGTTCATGATAGACTGAAGAGGGGATAGCCTGCGATGAGGTAGGCCAATGAGGAGGGAGTTACAATAGTCAAGGCGTGATGTGACAAGGGAGTGAATGAGTTGCTTAGTGGTTTCCGGGGTTAGGAACGGTCGTATCTTGGAGATGTTGCGGAGGTGAAGTCTACATGATTTTGTCAGCGATTGGGTCTGGGGCTGGAAGGACAGATGGGAGTCTAGGATTACCCCTAGTACCCTGAGGGGATGGACTGAGGATGGTGTTAGCGATAGTTATGGTGAAGTCAGTGGGGGTAGCGCAGCCAGGGGGGAATACTAGGAGCTCAGTTTTGGAGAGGTTGAGTTTGAGGAAGTGGAGATCCATCCAGGCCGATATGTCGCTTAGTAGGCTAGCGATACGGGTGGAGACTGAAGGGGTGAGGTGAGGGGTAGACGGATTTGCGGGTCATCAGCATAGAGATGGTAGTTGAAGACATGGGAGTTTATCAAGTGACCAAGGGAGGAGGTGTAGATGGAGAAGAGATGGGGTCCGAGGACAGAACCTTGGGGGACCCCTACAGAGAGAGGGAGTGAGGAGGAGGTGGCAGCGTTATAGGTAACACTGAAGGAGCGCTGTGATAGATAGGAGGAGAACCAGGAGAGAGCTTTGTCACTGAGGCCAAAAGAGTGTAGTTTTTTGAGGAGGAGGGGATGGTCAACCGTGTCAAAAGCCGCGGAGAGGTCAGTTCCTCTAACACGGCAATGGTAAGCTTGGTGAGACACCTACCCACCTTCTAGAGCATTTATGGGCAGTGCCGTACAAATGTGAAAAAAATATTCCTGCTAGCTATGTATTCAGCTTTCTTCTCACAGCTCCAATAAAATGAGACCGAATATTACACCAGCGGTAATGTAAATAAATTGCTCGGCAGCAGTTTATGACAAAGCGGGGAATAATGATCTTGTTCTCGGGGACCTGAAGACCAATTTATCAACGTCCGCCTTAATAAATTATTTCCCAGTGATGTTTTGCATGTGAAAGTCTCCCGGTGTTGCCAAGCTGTGGCAAATGGCTTGAATGAATATTAATCAGAAAACACAGTGTGTTTTTTTTTAGAATTGAACAAGGAGAACCCCTCCCTTTCCTTTTCCTAAATTTAATTATAACTGCAGAATCCTCGCTCTTTGTAAGTGTTGGCTCTCATGGCATTTGCATATTGGGGCTGAAAGAAAAGCTGCCTTTAGGATACAATTTCCACACATATCTCACATATCATGTTTTGTGCTTCCTGTGGCCATGAGCTGCACCAGTACCTGCTCCCCGAAAAAAAGCTATCTTCATAAATTCACAGTTAATTCCCATATTAACATATTCTATACGAGAAATGCTTCTGTAGTTCTTCCCAATTGCCGCCCCCCCCCCCCTCCTGAGTCCTCATTCACGCTGGATGTTTTTACAGCCGCTCTTTTTGGCTTTTGATGTTTTTTTCTACCGCTAGTAAACCCCCAGCATGTTATCCTAGGTGTCCATGCACACATAGACTGGAATCAATGTTTTTTGGCAGGGACTTTTTTTAGCTGTAAAAATGCTCTAATGCTGAATAATGCGGCATAACGTGGTAAAACGTGGTAAACTGCCACAAACCACCATTTTTGGACGTTTTTCTGACCTCCCAAAAATTTTTTGGGGGTTAAAAAACGCAAACACAGGAAAACGTGGTATAACGCGGTAAAATGCAGCAAACTGGTGTTTTTGGACATTTTTCTTTTTTTTTTTCCAATAAAGATTTATTGAGCATCGAAAAACATAAACATAGACAAAAGCATGGGTTGTATCGATACAACAGTTTGCTAGAAGCATCTAGCCAGGGGCGGACTGACGACTCATGGGGCCCTCAGGCAATAGGGGATCATGGGGCCCCTGTGTCCTTGCCCAAACTCAAAAAAGCCTATGAATAAGGTACCAGGGGCATCTCATGGGGCCCCCTACTGACCCCAGGCCCTCGGGCAGTGCCCGAGTTCCCAAATGGTCAGTCCGCCCCTGCATCTAGCCTTATAACGAGAGTAAGTCCAACAAAAAGAAGAAAAAATAAAATCTTGGCATGGAAGTTGAACACAGAAGAATGAGGGGGCAGACCCCAATCAACAACTTAGAGAACTAAGAGGAGGATGTGAATCTAGAAGGACAAAAAATAAAGAGGTTTTGAGTAACTATATTTATATATATAAATATAACTTTTTTTTGGGGGGGGGCGGCTGTAATTGACATTTTTTTTCTTTGGTCGGGGGGGGGGGATTTTATGACAACTGGGTTGCGTGTAAGAACCAAATTAAATAAAGTTCAGAACTTGCCTATGGCAGCCATTCAGGTTTCATCTTTTACTCTCTGGGGGACATGAAACAAAGTATCTGATTTTATAAGTAAGTTTTTAATAAATACCCAATTTCTGATGTCCAATTATGTCTCTCTTTGGAGAGTGAGTATTTTTCTTTTTTATGCAGATTTTGAATATATGTAGCTGTAACTTTTTTTGCGGCGTTTAGTCGTTTTCTTTTGTCTGGTGTTTCCCTGTGAAAGCTAAGTGTTGTGATGATAAAATAAGCTTTTTAATACCTCCTGCTGCTGCTATGTTCGGTAATGGGATCATCTCTCCTGCTGGGCTAAGTCTGCCTTTTGTTAGAGAAAATTCTCCAGTCAAAGTTTTAAAGCCCTTCCAGACATGATTATTAGCACTGCTGTGTGCTGGAACCGATAACAAGGATAAGAAGCTGAACTCCAGCCTTCCCTTCAGTCTTGCACAGTTGTACCGGCTCATCCCCTGGACTGACATTGCTTACTCTGCTTTCACTGCACACTGTGAGCTTCTCAAAATGTATATTACAAGTTGCAGCTAGTCAGATAGAGCCAACCTCATTTCCCAGCTTCATAGAGCCCTTTCTTCCCAAGCGCTTTCCTGTGCGATTCAGATCGAGGCATAGTGTGAACCGGCCCTAAACTTTTAGAACAGGGGCGGACTGACCATTTGGAAACTCGGACACTAAGGTGCACTAGTTGGTTACAATGAGTGCAGACCCATCCATTCAGAATCAGTCCTGCAAGAACATAGTGGAACAAATACAGTTGCAAGAAAAAGTATGTGAACCCCTTGGGATTACGTGGAGTTTTGCATGAATTGGGCATAAAATGTGCTCTGAACGTCATCTAAGTCACAACAATAGAAGAACACAGTCTGCTGAACATAATACTACACAAACATTAGATGTTGTCATGGTTTAATTGCACATAACATGTAAACATTCACAGTGCAGGGAGGAAAAAGTATGTGAGGCCCTAGCTTAGTGACTTCTCCCAGAGCCAATTGGAGCCAGGAGTGAGCCAACCTTGACTCCAATCAGTGTGATGGTATTGGATGTGTTGCCAACAGCTGTCCTGCCCTTAAAAAACACATGCCTGTTTTGGGTTTACTGGTTTCAAGAAGCACTGTGAACCATGCCTCGCAGAAAAGAGCTCTCAGAAGACCTACGATCAAGAATTGTTGACTTGCATGAAGCTGGAAAAGGTTACAAAAGTATCTCCAAAAGCCTTGATGTTCATGTGTCCACGGTAAGACAGACTGTCTACAAATGGAGAAAGTTTAGCACTGTTGCTACTCTCCCTAGGCAGGGTCGTCCTGCAAAAATGACTGCAAGAGCACAGCACAGAATGCTGCATGAGGTAAAGAAGAATCCCAGAGTGTCCGCTAAAGACCTACAGAAATCTCTGGCACATGCTAACATTTTTGTTGACACATCTACAATAAGGAAAACATTAAACAAGAATGGAGTACATGGGAGGACACCACGGAGGAAGCCATTGCTGTCCAAAAATAATATTGCAGCACGTTTGAAGTTTGCAAAAGAGCACCTGGATGTTCCACAGCACTACTGGCAAAATATACTGTGGACAGATGAAACCAAGATTGAGTTGTTTGGGAAGAACACACAACACTATGTGTGGAGAAAAAAAGGCACAGCACACCAACATCAAAACCTCATCCCCACTGTAAAACATGGCGGAGGGAGCATCATGGTTTGGGGCTGCTTTGCTGCCTCAGGGCCTGGACGGATTGTTGTCATTGATGGGAAAATGAATTCCAGAGTTTATCAAGACATTTTGCAGGAAAACGTACGACCATCTGTCCGCCAACTGAAGCTCCGCAGAGGATGGGTGATGCAACAGGACAATGACCCAAAGCATACAAGTAATTCAACAAAACAATGGCTGCAACAGCACAGAATACGCCTTCTGGAGTGGCCCAGTCAGAGTCCTGACCTCAACCCGATTGAAATGCTGTGGCATGACCTTAAGAGAGCGATTCACACCAGATATCCCAAGAATATTGCTACACTGAAACAGTTTTGTGAAGAGGAGTGGTCCAAAATGACTCCAGATCGTTGTGCAGGTCTGATCTGCAACTACAGGAAATGTTTGGTTGAGGTTATTGCTGCCAAAGGAGGGTCAACCAGTTATTAAGTTCAAAGGTTCACATACTTTTTCCTCCCTGAACTGTGAATGTTTACATGTTATGTGCAATTAAACCATGGCAACATCTAATGTTTGTGTAGTATTATGTTCAGCAGACTGTGTTCTTCTATTGTTGCGACTTAGATGACATTCACAGCACATTTTATGCCCAATTCATGCAAAACTCCACGTAATCCCAAGGGGTTCACATACTTTTTCTTGCAACTGTAGCTTTTTTTCTTTAGAACAGATAATGGTAGGAATCTGCTACAAAGAAGAAATCCTTCCAATGTACCCAGAGGGATTTGCTTTTCTTTCAACAAAAGTGAAGTTACACTTTAAGTGATGCACAATGTATTTTCTGTTTCACAGTGTTTGGCTGCCCTATTAGTACCAGGGGCGGACTGACCATTTGGAAACTCGGGCACTGCCCGAGGGCCCGGGGTCAGTAGGGGGCCCCATGAGATGCCCCTGGTACCTTTTTCATAGGCTTTTTTGAGTTTGGGCAAGGACACAGGGGCCCCATGATCCCCTATTGCCCGGGGGCCCCATGAGTTGTCAGTCCGCCCCTGCTTTAGAATCACTATAACCAACCTTTTGTTAGAATCACTTTTCTCAGTCCAACTCAAGCTTATTATTTGTCAGCCGTTTAACCGCTTTCAAGCCATTTTACAAAAAGAAAAAATAAAACCTGGATATTTCAGATTATCATGTAATCAGATTATTGAACATTTGTACAGCTCGGCAACAGTGCACGAAGGAATAGTTCTTGGTTGACTTTCAACCCTCTCTTTGAGTAAAAGTCCTGATGTGCATGGGGGTTATAGGAAGATAATATAACGATGGATTTCAAGTAGCTTTATTTAAAAATCCATGTAGTGATTTGTAAATACCCCGCTGGAACAAAGCGGGTTAGGGAGAAGTGATGAGGGCCAGGTCCGCTGCTACCAGGATTCACAGTGAATCTCCAGGATTCATAAAGCTTTTGATCAGCCAATTTATGGCTTAAAAGTTTCTATGTTCACCACCAGAAAAAAGGATCAACTTATCATGCAGTGCATAAGAAGAAAAAAGGAGGCTTTACCTAAGTGCAGTATTAAGCAAGCAGGTTTATCCACAAGCAGTAATAAACATTCACAGGGCATAGTGTAACATAAGGCTCATCTGGTTATCCAAGGTTGGCTGCGTCCTTCAGGTACCACCAGCCAGGATCCTGAATAGCTGTGGAGATGTAGAATTGGCATGGAAGTCTAGAAAAGACCTGGAAGTCCACAGCAACCAGCATGGAGGCCTGTTGTAGGAGCTAGAGTCTCATAGCCCATTTTCTGCTGTCTATCATTAGGCCCTCTGACCTTTCCAGTGATGTCACATCCGTTCCATGCTGGTTGGTGTGGACTCCCTGGGTGGGCTCACATCAACCATGTTATCAATATGTGTGTTGGAACTTTTAGGGAGAACTTTTTTTTGGTACATGTCCCCCATGGGAGCGCCCAGCTTCCCATGCCTTTTGTTTGAAAATAGCTTGCTTATTAGCTTTATAAATGTTAGGAACTGATTACCAAAATTCACCAATCTCATTGGCTTTGAAGGGCATTTCCACTTTTGCAAAAGACAAATTTGAGAAAACCCCACTATATATTTGTTATGTGTTCCCATTTACCCATTTACACAGCAAACCTAAATTAAAAAAAATTGTACACTTTGGATGTTTCTTTTATTTCTTTTAAATCTTTTTTTATTGAATTTTAACAAATATATCAAAATAGAAATGATATCAAAGTAGAAAACAAGTACAAGCAAAACTAAGTACAACGATGATACCACACTCATAATCCTGAAAAAGCATTCACGTATTTGGCCTAATCTGACAACTTTGGTATGCTTGGACATAACAAATCAGCAAATGCATAGTTAACATTAAAAAATAGTAATAACAATTTAGGCATATAGTACCAGCAAACTGTATACAGTGCCATCACAAATATCTGGTTATCCAAGGTTGGCTGCTCCTCTCTGTCCTTCATGTACCTCCAGCCAGGATCCTGAATAGCTCTGGAGATGTAGAATCGGCATGGAAGTCTAGAAAAGACCTGGAAGTCCATGGCAACCAGCATGGAGGCCTGTAGAAAAGGAGCTAGAATCTCTGAGCCCATTTTCTCCTGTCTATCATTAGGCCCTCTGACCTTTCCAGTGACGTCACATCCGTTCCATGCTGGTTGGCGTGGACTCCCTGGGTGGGCTCACATCGACCATGTTATCAATATGTGTGTTGGAACTTTTAGGGAGAACTTTTTTTTGGTACATGTCCCCTATGGGAGCGCCCAGCTTCCCATGCCTTTTTGTTTGAAAATAGCTTGCGTATTATCTTTACAAATGTTAGGAACTGATTAAAAAAATTCACCAATCTCATTGGATTTGAAGGGCATTTCCACTTTTGCAAAAGTCAAATTTGAGAAAACCCCACTATATATTTGTTATGTGTTCCCATTTACCCATTTACACAGCAAACCTAAATAAAAAACAAATTGTACCCTTTGGATGTTTCTTTTTTTTCTTTTAAATCTTTTTTTATAGAATTTTAACAAATATAACAAAATAGAAATGATATCAAAGTAGAAAACAAGTACAAGCAAAACTAAGTACAACGATGATACCACACTCATAATCCTGAAAAAGCATTCACGTATTTGGCCTAATCTGACAACTTTGGTATGCTTGGACATAACAAATCAGCAAATGCATAGTTAACATTAAAAAAATAGTTAAAACAATTTAGGCATATAGTACTGGCAAACTGTATACAGTGCCATCACAAATATCTGGTTATCCAAGGTTGGCTGCTCCTCTCTGTCCTTCAGGTACCTCCAGCCAGGATCTTGAATAGCTCTGGAGATGTAGAATCGGCATGGAAGTCTAGAAAAGACCTGGAAGTCCACTGCAACCAGCATGGAGGCCTGTAGAAAAGGAGCTAGAATCTCTGAGCCCATTTTCTCCTGTCTATCATTAGGCCCTCTGACCTTTCCAGTGACGTCACATCCGTTCCATGCTGGTTGGCGTGGACTCCCTGGGTGGGCTCACATCGACCATGTTATCAATATGTGTGTTGGAACTTTTAGGGAGAACTTTTTTTTGGTACATGTCCCCTATAGGAGCACCAAGCTTCCCTTGCCTTTTGTTTGAAAATAGCTTGCGTATTATCTTTACAAATGTTAGGAACTGATTAAAAAAATTCACCAATCTCATTGGCTTTGAAGGGCATTTCCACTTTTGCAAAAGTCAAATTTGAGAAAACCCCACTATATATTTGTTATGTGTTCCCATTTACCCATTTACACAGCAAACCTAAATTACAAAAAAAATTGTACCCTTTGGATGTTTCTTTTTTTTCTTTTAAATCTTTTTTTATTGAATTTTAACAAATATATCAAAATAGAAATGATATCAAAGTAGAAAACAAGTACAAGTAAAACTAAGTACAACGATGATACCACACTCATAATCCTGAAAAAGCATTCACGTATTTGGCCTAATCTGACAACTTTGGTATGCTTGGACATAACAAATCAGCAAATGCATAGTTAACATTAAAAAATAGTAATAACAATTTAGGCATATAGTACCGGCAAACTGTATACAGTGCCATCACAAATATCTGGTTATCCAAGGTTGGCTGCTCCTCTCTGTCCTTCAGGTACCACTAGCCAGGATCCTGAATAGCTGTGGAGATGTAGAATCAGCATGGAAGTCTAGAAAAGACCTGGAAGTCCACTGCAACCAGCATGGAGGCCTGTAGAAAAGGAGCTAGAGTCTCTGAGCCCATTTTCTCCTGTCTATCATTAGGCCCTCTGACCTTTCCAGTGACGTCACATCCGTTCCATGCTGGTTGGCGTGGACTCCCTGGGTGGGCTCACATCGACCATGTTATCAATATGTGTGTTGGAACTTTTAGGGAGAACTTTTTTTTGGTACATGTCCCCTATAGGAGCACCAAGCTTCCCATGCCTTTTGTTTGAAAATAGCTTGCGTATTATCTTTACAAATGTTAGGAACTGATTAAAAAAATTCACCAATCTCATTGGCTTTGAAGGGCATTTCCACTTTTGCAAAAGTCAAATTTGAGAAAACCCCACTATATATTTGTTATGTGTTCCCATTTACCCATTTACACAGCAAACCTAAATAAAAAAAAAAATTGTACCCTTTGGATGTTTCTTTTTTTTCTTTTAAATCTTTTTTTATTGAATTTTAATAAATATATCAAAATAGAAATGATATCAAAGTAGAAAACAAGTACAAGTAACACTAAGTACAACGATGATACCACACTCATAATCCTGAAAAAGCATTCACGTATTTGGCCTAATCTGACAACTTTGGTATGCTTGGACATAACAAATCAGCAAATGCATAGTTAACATTAAAAAATAGTAATAACAATTTAGGCATATAGTACCGGCAAACTATACACAGTGCCATCACAAATATCTTAGGAGTGTAGACTAGGATATAGTCCGGCTCCCAAATAATATCAACTCAAAAAAAAAAGGAAGAAAAAGGGAGGAAAAGAAAAAAAAATAAAGATTTAAGAGTTAACAGAGCACAAATTCGAAAAGATATTAGTTCTGACTAATCCATGGTTTTATGCATGTTGTACTCCAATCCTATATATTCACATTATGTAGCATAAACATATCTTTCCAACAAGACCATCTTAAGTCAAATGGCCCCATGTTCTGGGAGGAAATGGCACTCTTTGGATGTTTCTAAGGAGAAGGTATCATGGCTGATTCAAAGAATTTCTGTGCAGTCCTACAATGTCTTTGCCCCAAGACAAAGCGAGCTATTCTTCATTACCATACAATGTAGGAGGCTAGTTTCTAAATGTTTAAAACTTTGTTGGGACAGACAGTGTTCAAATCTAGTTTACAGGTGATAATGAAGAACTGTGAATTAATTGTGATAAACAGCCCTCTCCTAAACATTACAAAGCAGGGAGAGTATGGAAGGATTTTTAACAAGTAAAAAGCACGTAAAAAGGTAACCAGCAATTTTTTTGCTATGATAATGGGAACATGTGACCGATATAAAGCGGGTGTTACCCCAATTTGGCTCCCAAAGTGGAAATATACTTTGTTGTGGTTAACCAAAAAGTTTGGTAACTTTGAGCAAACACCCAAGCAAATTCATCCCTACCAAGGATATTTTTTGTAATAGTTGCCTGGAGTTTAGGGGCTGATTTATATTAAATTTGCTTTGTGAATGTCTCAAAATTTGTGCAAGCGTAACAAACCTGATCCATACTAGGCTACATGTCCCAAGCATTGGGGTGGGGCCCTGGAAAAGCACCTTGCCCCCATGTTGGTGAGGATAAGGCCTTCTTCCCCGCAACTCTGGCCCAGTGGTTGTGGGGGTCTATGGATGGAGGGCTTTGGAATTTGAAAACCTCCATTAAAATTAGGGAAGCCCCAGTTACCCACCACCTCGAGAATGAGTAAAGGGAACATAGTACCTTTATTTATTTATTATTTACAAAAAATACCCTAGAAACAAGCAAGTCCAAATACTTGACAAGTCCTTTATGAAAAAAAGAAATGTCCCACGATGTACATCCATCATCAGTCACGTTGTCCAGCAATGCAGGTCCACGTCAATCATGATCAAGGACACCCTCCAACCCACTGAAAGAACAAAATCTGACGGTGCTTAGACACATCCGAACCTGTCACTTCCTTCACACCAAATGATATCTCTGGGTCCCTGCCGTTAAATTAAACAAAGGAGCGGGGTCATCCAGTGACATCATTGAGCCAATGTGACTGTGGACATGGCAAATGGTATAAAAGTCTCCCTCATAGTGTTTCCCCTGCTGATGGAATGTTCTTAGCCTATTAACTCTTATGGTTGAAGGTTCTTAAGCTATTTTTCTCTTATGATCGATTGTTAAGGGTTGTTACAGGGGGTTTTAACTGGCAAAAGGCAACAAGAAAACTATTACATAGCACATAGTACAAACCGCATCAAAGGGATGATGGACAAGTCAATGTACCGTCAAATCTTGGGTGAGAACCTTCTTCCCTCAGCCAGGGCATTGAAAATGGGTCATGGATGGGTGTTCCAGCATGACAATGACCCAAAACACACGGCCAAGGCAAAAAAGGAGTGGCTCAAGAAGAAGCACATTAAGGTCCTGGAGTGACCTAGTCAGTCTCCAGATCTTAATCAGATTGAAAATCTGTGGAGGGAGCTGAAAGTTTGAGTTGCCATCAAACCTTAATGACTTGGAGAGGATCTGCCAAGAGGAGTGGGCCAAAATCCCTCCTGAGGTGTGCAAACCTGGTGGCCAACTACAGGAAACGTCTGACCTCTGTGATTGCCAACAAGGGATTTGCCACCAAGTACTAAGATGTCCGTTTATGACACAGAGAATAGCAGTGATTCCGAGGATTGCAGCTATTCTCTGGTCATTCACAGTTTATGAGACTCAGGAGATCAGCACTTCACTGGAGGTCTGTGTTCTCCCTCCAGATTCTCCAACCCAGAGCTGGAGAATCGGAGGAACTACAAACTAAGCAGCGATAATTTACCTCTGCTTAGTAAATTGATCTTTTACTGTAATCTCGTGAGATTATAGTAAAATCAGCCGTTTTCCAGCGTTTGTAGATCATTCTCCCTTCGTTTGGAGAACTGATCTACACCGCTTCATAAAAGGCATCCACAGGAGAACTGTGTTCTCCGAGAATTCCAGAGAACTGAGCAGCGATCTAATACCGCTGGTTCATAAACGGACACCTAAGTCATGTTTTGTGAAGGGGATCAAATTCTTTTTTCCCTCACGAACATGCAAATCAGTGCATCATTTGTTAGACATGCATTTCTTTTGAATTGTTTGTTGCTATTCTGTCTCTCAGTGTTACAATACACCTACCATTCAATTTTTAGACTGATCATTTCTTTGTGAGTGGGCAAACATTCAAAATCATCAGGGGATCAAATACTTATTTCCTTCACTGTGTTCTTGATGAACTAAGCACCCAGTTGGTAACAAGGTGCAGCAAGTCAACAATTAACAACCAGCCAGTGAGCCAATAAACTGTCCAAATACCCATAAAACCATGCAGAGATGAAAGACGGCAAACAGGACTGAAGCGTGCGCTCTGATGATAGCGGCTTGTTGGGGGCAGCTGGAGCGTAATCAGCTTATGTACTGTAATGTGCATGAGAAGGATGACATTTTAATCATTACAAAAATCATGCAAAAAAAAAAAAGAAAACTCTTTGTTGTACCTCATCAAACCGACATCTAAGCCCACAGGACAATGCAAGGCAGTAAACTATCATTTCTGTGTTGCTCAAGCTTCTCCTTATATTGGTATAGAGACATTAAAACATCAAAAATTTATTATTTTTTATTCTCAGATACCACACCCCCAGCTGAAAATTGGTATCAGGCTTGCAATGTCTGAGTCAGTTTTTGTAGATCAGCATTTCCCAACCTATTTACTCCAGAGGAACCCTTGAAATAGTTTTCCGGTCTCATGGAAACCTGGCTAAAATTTAGATCTACATCTCATGGTGCTTTAAGAAGACCATTTGTACATAAAAAAAGAATAATTATGTGGTATACCTACAGTATTTGATAGCCAAGGTTAACACTCACTTGCTCTATATCAGTGGTCTCTAAACTGTGAGCTGTGGGCCAGATGTAGCCCTTTGATTGCCTTTATCCAACCCTTTGGGCACTATTCCTCCAATCTATATGAGGCAATATTACTACCAGTGATATGAGGTACCATTCCTTCTACTGATACAAACAATGGAGCATTCCAACTGAAACCAATGATGGGGCATTATTCTTTTCACTGACACCAACATGGGTCACTATTCCTCCAATTGATATAAATGAGGGGGCACTATTCCTCCCACTGCTGCCAACAATTGGGCACTGCTGCTCCCACTGACACCCACATTGGTGCCTAATTCATCCCATTGGTATAAACAATGCCTGACAGCAGTGATGGAGCAATATTCTTCTCATTGACACCAATGATGGGACACTATTCCTGCCCGACATAAACAATGAGGCACTACTCTTTCCATTGACACTGACAATGGGGCACTATTTCTCCCACTGGCACCAACATTGTGGCACTATTCCTCCCACTGATACCAACAATGGGGTACTATTCTTCCCACTGACACCAGCAGTGAGGCACTATTCCTTCCACAGACACTGATATACCACCATTCCTCCCACTAATACCAATGATGGAGCACTATTACTCCCACTGACTCTAATGGTGGGGCACTATTCCTTCCACTTACAGCGACAATGGGGCACTATTCCTCCATTAACACCAATGATGGGGCACTATTCCTCCCAGTGACACAAAGGATGGAGCGCTATTCATTCCACTGACACAAATGGACCACTGTTTTCCCTAATATCTTTAATGGAGCATTATTCTTCCCATTGACACAGATGATGGGGCACTATTTCTCTCATTGACACCAAGGATTGGGGCACTATGCTTCCCACTAACACCAACAATGGGTCACTATTCCTCCTACTGACACCAATAATGGGACACTATTCCTTCCACTGATTCCAAAAATGGGGCACTATTTCTCCCATTGATTTAAAAAAATGAGGCACTACTCTTCCCACTGACACCAACATAGGGGCACTATTCCTTCCCACTGACACCAATGATGGGGCACTATTTCTCCAATGGATATAAACGATGGGGCACTATTTCTCTTGCTGCTCTTGCTGATGCCAACAATTGCACACTACTCCTTCCACTGACACCAACAATAAGGCACAGTTTCTTCCATTGATATAAACAATGGGGCACTACTCCTCCCACTGACCCCAGCGATGGGGCACTTTTCCTTCCACTGGCACCAATGATGGGGCACTATTCCTCCCAGCAATACCAATGATGGGGCACTATTCCTCCAACTGATATAAACTATGGTGCACTACTTCTCCCTCTGACACCAACAATGGAACTCTATTCATTCCACGGACACCAATGAACCACTATTCTTCCCACTAATACCAATGATATGACATTATTCCTCCCATGGACACCAACGATGGGTCACTATTCCTTCGACTGACACCAATGGACCACTAGTCCTCCCAACAATACCAATGGTGGGGAAATATTCAGCCAACTGGTATAAACGATGGGGCACTATTCCTCCTACTGACACCAATGATGGGGCACTATTCTTCCACTGACACCAACAAGGGGCACTATTCCTTCCACTGATACCATTGATGGGGCACTATTCCTCCCACTGACACCAATGATGGGGCATTATTCCTCCCACTGACAACAATGATGAGGCACTATTCCTCCCACTGACACCAATGATGGGGCACTATTCCTCCTACTGATACCAATGATGAGGCACTATTCCTCCCACTGACACCAATAATGGGGCACTATTGCTCCTTCTGACACCAATGATGGGGCACTATTCCTCCTACTGATACAAATGATGGGGCACTATTCTTCCCACTGACATCAATGATGGGGCAACTATTCCTCCTACTTATACCAATAATGGGGCACTATTCCTCCCACTGACACAAGTGATGGGGCACTATTCCATCCACTGATACCAATGATGGGGCACCATTCCTCCCACTGACACAAGTGATGGGGTACTATTCCTCCCACTGACACCAATGATGGGGCACTATTGCTCCTACTGACACCAATGATGGGGCACTTTTCCTCTTACTGGTACAAATGATGGGGCACTATTCTTTCCACTGATACCAATGATGGAGCAACTATTCCTCCTACTGATACCAATGATGTAGCACCATTCCTCCCACTGACACAAGTGATGAGGCACTATTCCATCCACTGAGACCAATGATGGAGCATTTTCCCCCCCTCAAAAATTAAATAAAGTTAAATAAATATAATAAGGTCCAGAGAAGAAATGCAGACAGACTGCCTTATTTTTGTAGTAGGTAAAGGAATGTCTAATTGCATTGATGTTTAGTGAAGGTTTCCTCACTGTGATCAGTGGGTGGGGCTTTCCTTTACATTGGTGGTCAGTGGAGAAGTGGCCCCTTATATCATGGTTAGTGAGAGAGGTGCTTCCTTACATTTGTGTTTTACCAAATGAAGAATGCCCTTTACCTTGATGGTCAGTGGAAATAATGCATTCATTAACTAGAGATTACTATGAAGAATGCAGCCCTGACAGACACCTAAAAAAGATAATTTGGTGTCATACAGTTGACTCTGTCAACTGGCTATGGTCCTGGAACTATGCAGGCACTATCAGATAGAAGGTCAATCAGCCACAGCTCAGGGAATGCCTAAGAACCTCTGGAGGAACTTTTGAGTTGCATGGAACTCTGGTTGAGATTGGCTGTTTTAGATGATGGACAGGAAGAGGTGGTACGCCATATGGCCAAAATCCTGTATTACTTGATGAGTGGAGGTCAGAAGGAGGAACCCTTGAGATCTATCGGGACTAGGAGGTATTGGTTTTCCAGCACTCTTCGGACGATCCTTTCTCAAGGATAACAGTGGCATTCAGCAACTGGGGCAGCAGGGAGAGTAAGTCACAGAGTGACAAGGAGCCAATCTGTTTATAGGCTGAAAATAAACATGCTGGTGGGAGGAGAGAGCAGAGTAACAAGGAGATGAGCTCGTCCCTGTGCTGTTTCTTCTTTCATTGTCTAATCAAAGGCTGGGACAGTCCAAAATGTATTGGGCTCAGAGGAAGTGAGTTGAATAATGCTGGCCACCAGACTAAGGACATCTAGTGGCCGAAAAAAGATCCTGCAGGGGAAATTGAAATGGAAAAATTGCAGCAAAGGCTGGTTTTGTGGTTTTTTTTAACATTTCAATTGTCTCTTGAAATCTTGTAATCTTTATCTTATTTTTTGCCTGGAGTTCTTCTTTGAGCTTCTGGTCACCTGACAGCACCTCAGGGAGCCTAGACTAGCTTCTTCTCTAGGAATGCTATTTCAGCTGCTCCTGTTAGTGTGCCTTATTATTTATATTTTAGACGCAAACACATTCCTGTGTAGTCCTGGAACCTTAGAATGCAACAAGGAGCCAGCTACTGTATAACAGGTGATAATCACACAGGCACTACCTTAGCACCAACCAATGAGATCTGGAGAAGCAAGGTTATGCATAAAGCGCAGGCAATCAATCTCTTCTCTATGACATTTAATTAAAATGAAGAATTGGCTATAGGAGAGAAGCATTTTTTCTCCAATTTCAGCCTCTGTAACTATGGATGACAGTTCATCTAGCAGACTCTGAGCTCATTAAAGAAAATCAAAGCGATGAAAAAAAGTCTGCTATTGCCTGTAGTAACCAACAAGGTGACGGCGTTTTATGGTATGAGGAATCCTCCCCTAGGTTCAATCTATACATAGGAGGATGGAGCACGAAGGCTGCTTTATTCTGCCAGGAATCCAATGTGAGCCCTTAGCTGGTAAGACCACCAGCACACCATGGATCTCCATTATCATGTAGGGGTCCTGTGAGGCTCCGAATCATTGCTTCTGCTGTAACAATGTGATTGCTGAATAAAGCTTTGAACCCCTTCTGTCCAGAGGTGGCCAAACGATGGAAATGTTGGTAGGAAAAAGTGATCATAATTTGGATCTTTGAAGACTCGGTGTTGTCCCCTCTAATCTTGCTGCTCTAGGCACTTAAATACTGTTGTCTTGTGGAACTATCTATCTATCTATCTATCTATCTATCTATCTATCTATCTATCTATAATCTATGTATGTATCTATCTATCTAACTATCTATCTATCTATCTATCTATAATCTATCTATCTATCTATCTATCTCATTATCTGTATATCATCTATATAGAAATCTATCAATCTCTTTATCTATCTATATTATCTATGTATTTTCTATCTTACTATCTATCTCGTTATCTTAAATTGTACATATAACTATTACTCAAGCTGTCCGTGTATCAACCTATCTCTTTTTCTATATATTATCTAACTATTAATCTATCTATCTATCTATCTATCTATCTATCTATCTATCTATCTATCACTTATCCATCAATCTACTTGTTCACCTATTTATCTATCTACTATACACCTATCAAAATATCTATGTGTTAATCTACCTATCTACAATATCTATGTATGTGTCATATTATCTATATACTGTATTGTCTATTAATCTGTCTTTCTATTTCATTATCTATATATCATCCATCAATATATCTGCCTATATATCTATCTATGTGTTATCAATCTATTTGTATCAATCTATTTGTATCAATATATCTATCTATCTGGTAATCTAACCATCTATCTTAATCCTATATAACTATCTAAATACCTATGTATTATTCTATCAATCTATCTATTCATCTATATCTCTGTCTATCTATCTATCTATCTATCTATCTATCTATCTATCTATCTATCTGAATACTATATACCTCTCAAAATATCTATGTATTATTCTCTCTCTCTCTCTATCTATCTCTTCTCTCTAATAATTCATCCATCTATCTGAATACAATTTGTATTGCTAATATAATTAGGTTATATTTTGTTTGTCACACAGCAGCGTTCAACAATGAAGACCCCTCTTTATCTAATGTAAATGGGTGACAGTGTGAAGAGTGACTGATATTGTATGATGGTGACCGCTCACTTTTCTTCTTTCTGCAGTGTTTGTACAGCGGGGGGTTGTAGAGACGTCTCTGTGCCCTTCAATGTGCTTCCAACCCAATAACAATCACAGATGTCACTGCGGATAGTCGGCGGTAATATCGTGTATACTGAACACAGCAGAGCTAGGGACGGCACTGAGGTTGGTCTAAGCCTGGCAGGATGTCACCAGTCCCTTCTTCCTTATCTGCCTGCTGCAGCCCAGCACGGCGCCCCTCCGCAGCCAGCCTGTGTTCTTCCATCAGTCAGGGAAATTCGTTGGTCTGGATCGATTCTGCTCTCCTGTAGCCAAAATCATCCTTGCCGCATGTGCCTATCTATTTACTCTGTACAATGCAGGAAGACACAATAGGCACGGCTGATGTCCTCTAATGCATTAGTAACGACCGTCTCTGACATACTAGCCTACGAGGCTTTGGCCGTCTTTGTCATTGGGTTATGGTACACCGGGACTTCATCAAGAGATGCATGTGTTCAGCTAGCTCATCGACAGCTCCTGAAAAAGCAACTTCTTACAATGGACTCCCAGAACAAAGAATCTAAAATAACCACTCAAAGGAAGTAGATAAAAAATAGATGTACTGATTGTCAGTGAAGTCAATAAAACCCTGCACTAATTTGCTGCAAAATGCTGTAAAAAGCTTCTGTGATATTGTAAAGCTCCACTCCAGCTAAAACATTTGATTCATTTCATGTTAGTGTTGCCCTATATGTGGCCCATGGCTGCATGCAGACCTCCCAGTGACTCCTTAATCTCCCTAGCGGTATGAATATGTCAGTATTTCTGTGCTCAATGCGGTACATTTTTTTTTTGCATGGAAATATGTTCTTTTTTTATTGTAGGTCTGTAATTCTTAGGAATAACTCACTGAAATCTATCCGAACAAGAGTCTAGTAAACATCCCGGGTATGATAAAACTTGAAACACAAAATCATAAATTATAATTTAATAAATAATCATAAAAAATAATAATATAATAATAACTTTAATTCAATAATATAATCAAAACAAAAACATTGAAATTTGAAATAGAGCGCCAAGTTCGCACATCACTGAGCAAAGTCGCAGAATCGTTTTCAGTGTCTGATGAGGAATTTCCCCCACAAATCATTATCACTCAATTCTGCAAGTGGTTCTGATTTACTATCGCTGTTCTCTAGCCGGTCTAAAACCGCTTTTGACCTAAAGGGACACTTTTTGGGCGCCATGGACATTTCTCAGTTTCCAGGTAGAAAGAACAGTAAAAAAACAGGCAGGGCACAGGACAAAGCACTCGGGACAAAATGTATGTGAAATGGTTTGATACAGGAATGTTTTACTATGTGATTTTAGTGTATTAGTGAATGTCACTTTTTAAAATGTATAAATTTCCCGCTGGTTACGTCCCCGTACGCCCCGACGTCACAGGGAACGGAAGACGGATGCCAGAGGAGATGGCCTGGGACGCTGCAGGGGGGACATCACAGGAGTGAAGGACAAGGTAAGTGATCGAGGGATCGCGGAGCAACGCTGCAGGGTATTCCCGAGTGTAGCTCGGGGTTACCGCTTGTGGTGCTGAAACTTTACCCCGAGCTACACTCGGGAATACCTCCAGGGGGGTTAAAGCTCATCTAAATCTAAAACTAGCTTATATATTGCAGCTTTGCAATCCTTAACCCTTTAGCTGCCATGTTAAAAAAATCATTTTAGGCCTGAAGATTACTTAAAACAGCCAAAGTCTGGTAAATTTTCTGAAGAAAATATTCAAGAGAATAAAGTAGTGGTAGTTCCAATTTTTATGTCACACATTATTAGTGCAGTGGTTTATCAAATGCAACATTTCAGTAAAAAATACACTGAAGTTCATTTTAGGGCACATAAAGGCAATATATTCCTCCAGCGTGCATGGCAATTTGTGACATCATTAGCACAATGAAGAGTTTTTGTGCATAGGTACCACCGACGCGTGCATTTACATTCATATTCACTGACATTCATATTCACTGACCTAATATCCAAGTACCGCCCAGCACGCACACTCCGCTCCTCACAAGACCTCCTTCTCTCTAGTTCCCTGGTCGCCTCCTCCCATGCCCGCCTCCAGGACTTCTCCAGGGTGTCACCCATCCTCTGGAACTCCCTGCCCCAACCCATCAGATTATCACCTACTCTCCTCTCCTTTAGGCACACCCTGAAAACCCATCTCTTCAGGGAAGCCTACCCCACCCCCTGCTAACTTGCCGACCTCCTCCACTCTTCCTACCACTCCATCCCCCGCAGCTATCTCCTCCTGTGCCACCATCCCCTCCCTCCTAGATTGTAAGCTCGAAAGAGCAGGGCCCTCGATCCCCTCATGTTTTGCATTGTATTGTTATTGTTCTGTCACATGTTCTGTCCCCCTTTGTAATGTACAGCGCTGAGCGAACTGTTGGCGCTTTATAAATACTGTATAATAATAATAATAATAATATGTACGGGGATGGAGGGCTCACAATTTGTTGGGGGAGGAGTATTTTAATTGCTTTTGTTTATTTATTTATTTTTTTCTAAAGTTTTTTTCAATCACATAGGGCACAAAAAATCCCCCGTGTGATGCTTTTTATAGTTACAGGTTCTCTATAATGAGATATCAGGGGTATTTTAGACCCCTGATGTCTCACTTGTCCTCCGGTGAACCTAATGGAGTGAAGATTGTGCTCCATTAGCTTCTTCCCCAACCATACTGGCAAGGAAAAGTTACACCAGAACCCTGGAGTGATGTTTTACATGTTGCTTCCCAGTCATTAGCAGGAAAGGGAGATCAGCAAACGGATGATCGCTGATCTCCCTTCCCTCTACCCGGCAGCACCTGCTATGTTCCACTGATAGGTGAACAAAGCCCAGGAAACATGACAGTGCCATGCACTAGTTGGGGAGAGGAGCTGATATATATAGGGTGTGTGGAAGCAATCTGGTGGCTGCATATCCACCAGATCTCTTCTATCTGATAAGCGACAGTCGGCTTGTCATATTGTAAACCCCCCACCTCCACTAATGTACATACAGGTGATCGGAGGTGGAAGTTGTCCTCATCCCCTTCCTTCCTCACCGTAGTCTTCTGGGACACAGAAGACTACAGGACCATTCACAAGGTGCAGCGCTACTCGATGCTGGCACCGGGGTGCAAGGACGGCCGGTGAACCCGACTGCGGTGAGCACACCACTGGATCATAGAACAGGTGAGTAGCTGTTTTTTTAAAAGTCAGCAGCTACAGTTTTTGTAGCTGCTGACTTTTATTTTGCTTTGACTGGACCTCCACTTTAAACTGGACACCAATTTGCCATTCCTGGCTTAGCAGTTTATTGAAATCTGGAGTTACCCTTTAATGTAAGCTCCCCATGAGGTGTATATATACAGTACAGTGTAAATGTTATTGACACATACAGCAGACGCGCTCGTTCAGGCATCTGCTTAGCCATAGTTAAGTGTTGGCTTGTTGACGCCGTGCCAGTTTCCTGATACTTGTTTCGAGCTTTTGCTTTTGGTTTCCAAGAAACAGGCTAGCCTGGAATGTTCTGTCCATTTCAAATAGTGACCTCTGTGAGGTGTCAGCCTTCCCTGTAAATCACTGTGCACTCCACTGGCTTCACAGCAATTAAAGAGGATCTGTCGTCCGCTTTCACGCTGTACTTTTAGTCCGTTATTGCGTGGTACGTTGTGTACTATGGTTAGCACAAGTCACCGTTCAGTTGCACTCTTAACAATGCAGTTCTGAACAATTTGTATTGAATCAACTCAGACAAAAGCTTGAACCTGACCAACAGTTTGCTTCACGGAAGTCAGAAAGAGAGTAATGGATATCACGATGCAGGAGAAGATCCTGAATGACACCCAAAAACCTCCTTTAAAATTTGGCCTTGGGTAGACCACCATCAATTGTGGATTCACAACTCTTACTCTTATGAGTATTTGGACTCTTTGCAGAACTTGTGTTTCCCCAACTGGTTTTTACTTTGCATCACACTCTACCAGGGGCAGACTGACCATTCGAGCACTCGGGCACTGCCCGAGTGCCCTGGGTCAGTAGGGGGCCCCATGAAATGCCCCTGGTACCTTTTATAGGCTTTTTTGGGTGTGCTTTGAGTGTGGGCAAGGACACAGGGGCCCCATAATCCCCTATTGCCTGGAGGCCCCATGAGTTGTCAGACCACCCCTGCACTCTACCCCACCCTATACCCTTTTCCCCTCCCCACAGCTGTACCCACTTCTGTCTTCCTTTTTTTCCCCTTTTTCTTGCTTTTCTACTCCCCTCTACTTACTTTTTTTTCCTACTGCCCTTTTCCCCTCTACACCTTGGCCCAGGGGTCTCCAAGCCTTCTAAACAGAGGGCCAGTTTACTGTTCTTTACATTTTAGTGTGGTTGTATAGTGGCCGTGAGGGTTCAAAATGCCCAAGCATCATTGGGAGTAAACAATGCCTAAGATTTGATGGTCAGTGAGAGTAAAAAACAAAAAAAATGCTATAGCTCCAGTAGGAGGAGAAATGGTGGCCCATCATTGGTATCAGTGGGAGGAATCATGCCCCATCATTGGAGTCAGTGGCGTGAATTATGCCCCACTGTTGGCGTTAGTGGGAGGAACAGTGCTTGCTTAGTATCAGTGGGAGGAAGAGTGCCCCAAGGGCCAGATAAAGGCAAGCAATGGATCATATTCAACCTGCAGGCCACAGTTTGGAGACCACTACCGTAGCCCATGCTCTGGGCCTTTCTTACTCTACCTATATCTTCCTAACTCTTGGATTTTCTTATCTCCAATATACCATCAGCTATGTGCTCATGCACATGGGCACAAGAGGGCTGTACAGAGGGTCCAGAACCAGGGGCGGACTGACAACTCATGGGGCCCCCGGGCAATAGGGGATCATGGGGCCCCTGTGTCCTTGCCCAAACTCAAAAAAGCCTATGAAAAAGAAACCAGGGGCATCTCATGGGGCCCCCTACTGACCCCGGGCCCTCGGGCAGTGCCCGAGTTTCCAAATGGTCAATCCGCCCCGTCCAGAACCACTATAAAAGCTACTCTAGGACTTGCAGCTGCTGCATACAGCTACCTGTATACAACAATTAGACGAAGCTGTACATGGGTATGCTCTGGTAGTTGCATGTAGTTGTAGTTGTTGTAGTAAGCATGCACACAAACGTATACCCTAAATACAGACTGTTTCCATTCAAGGAATATGTTCACACGCCTGCTTCAAGCAACCACACAGGCATCTAACATACAGACCCATCTAATTGCTGTCTATAGTTCCCAGGCAAGTTGTTACATAAGTTCTGGATATTGTACACCTCCCTTCTTTTTGCCATTTTAATGGGCCTACCTTCCAGCTGCAAAGTATAACTGCTCCTTTTGCTTAGGCCAGGGCTCTTCAAGCTCTTTAGTATCTGGGCTACATTGTGTGTTTTACAGAACATTGTGGGCTGAAGAAATCCACATCAGGGTCCTCCTTACAACTAAATCCCTATCAGAGTCCCCCTTTCATCATTGTCCTCATCAGAGTCACCCCTTACATTAGGGTCCCCATAAGAGCCTCCCTTACACCAGAGTCATTCTTACAAATCCCCTCTTACATCTGAGTCCCCTCTTACATCAGAAGTGGAGACCATAGGCAGCCTCTGTTGACCTTAACTCTCAATCATTGCACCTTAGCTACAGGCCAGATAAAATCTTGTAGTGGGTTGAATGTGGCCCACAGGTTGTAGTTTGTAGACTCCTGGCCTAGGGGGTGATGAACAATGTGATATAGTTATCCCATTCCTCAGTCACCCAGCAGTTGGTGTTGCCCTCTGTTGACTGACGTCCTGGGTTGTGGGCATCTTCCTGTACAATGCAAGACTGCTGGCAGAGATACGAGTTACAGAGGGGGCCTTGATGGTTTTGCAGTGGGGCCCAACCACACATAGCTCTGGAGGAACTAACCCTTGACCCTTTTGTATAAAATTGTAAAATAATGGTTATGAATTGAGCAGCGCCAGTCCTCTGCATGCTCTAAACCAGGGGTTGCCAAGCTTTATAAACGAAGGGCTACTGTCCTTTAGACTTTAGAGGAGCAGACTGGGGCCAGTGGGAGAAGAAAATGCCCCAGCATCAGCAAGAGTAAAACAATTACATAGCACCTTTGGTTAGTAGGAGGCGGAATAGTGTCCCATCATTGGTGTGAATGGGAAGAATGGTGCCTGATTTTTTTATATCAGTGGAAGGAATTATGCCCCATCATTGGAGTCAGGGGAAGGAATTATGCCTCATTGTTAGTGGGAGAAATAGTGCCACATTGTTGGTGTCGGTAGGAGGAATAGTGCCACGTTGTTGGTGTTAGTGGGAGGAATAGTGCCACGTTGTTGGTGTCAGTGGGAGGAATAGTGTCCCGTTGTTGGTGTCAGTGGGAGGAATAGTGCCCCGTTGTTGGTGTCAGTAGGAGGAATAGTGCCCTGTTGTTGGTGTCAGTGGGAGGAATAGTGCCCCGTTGTTGGTGTCAGTAGGAGGAATAGTGCCCTGTTGTTGGTGTCAGTGGGAGGAATAATGCCCCGTTGTTGGTGTCAGTAGAAGGAATAATGCCGCGTTGTTGGTGTCAGTGAGAGGAATAGTGCCCTGTTGTTGGTTTCAGTGGGAGGAATAGTGCCCTGTTGTTGGTGTCAGTGGGAGGAATAGTGCCCTGTTGTTGGTGTCAGTGGGAGAAATAGTGCTCTGTTGTTGGTGTCAGTGGGAGGAATAGTGCCCCGTTGTTGGTGTCAGTGGGAGGAATAATGCCGCATTGTTGGTGTTAGTGGGAGGAATAGTGCCGTGTTGTTGGTGTCAGTGGGAGGAATAGTGTCTCGTTGTTGGTGTCAGTGAGAGGAATAGTGCCCTGTTGTTGGTGTCAGTGGGAGGAATAGTGCCCTGTTGTTGGTGTCAGTGGGAGGAATAGTCCCCTGTTGTTGGTGTCAGTGGGAGGAATAGTGCCCCGTTGTTGGTGTCAGTAGGAGGAATAATGCCGCGTTGTTGGTGTTAGTGGGAGGAATATTGCCGCGTTGTTGGTATCAGTGGGAGGAATAGTGCCCCGTTGTTGGTGTCAGTGGGAGGAATAGTGCCGCGTTGTTGGTGTCAGTGGGAGGAATAGTGCCGCGTTGTTGGTGTCAGTGGGAGGAATAGTGCCCTGTTGTTGGTGTCAGTGGGAAGAATAGTGCTCCATTGTTGGTATCAGTGGAAGGAATGGTGCCTTATCATTGGTGTCAGTGGAAGAAATAGTGCCCCATCATTGGTATCAGTAGGATTAATAGTGCCCCAAGGGCCAGATGAATGCAAGCAAAGGGCCACACTTTGGAGACCACTGCTCTAATAGATTTAAAGGTTTGATTGAGTTTGGTTTTTTTACAAGAAATCCTCATAAAATGAATTGTTTCAAACACTGTAGAACGCTAACTCAAATATCCTCTTCCTTTTTTCTTTTTTTCTTTTGCACATTGCCATGTCTCTTGAGTACATCTCACCAAAGCAGAGCGATGAAGACATAATTATAACAATTATGCTTTAGCAATAATTGTACTTGGTTTGCTCTATTGATGTATGGGTTAATAGGTTTTAAATGATCAGGAAAATTCACTCTCAGTAAGATTATGACAGGAAAAGAAAGTTAATTGACTAAGGATGGGAACAGATATTAAGGCGTACAGCCTTTTTCTGACAAGTCAGTATTTCATGTTGTGTCTTCTACATGCAATATGGACAATGAATGTGATCGTCTGACCATCACACCTTGAATAAAAGTATGTGAACCCCCTCTGAATGATTGAGTTCAGGTGTTTCCAGGGAAGGTTTCTGTTGATGTTACAGCATACAAAATTATTATAGACCAAATTCCTAGATTGTAAGCTCCAAGGATCAGGGCCCACCTATCCCTCTTGTATTGAACTGTAATGTTGCTGTATTGTCTCCCGTTATATTGTAAAGTGCTGAGCAAACTGTTGGATCTATATAAATCCTGTATAATAATAATAACCATCCAACCATGTGACAACAGTTTGGGGAAGATCGTTTTCTGTTCCAATATGACTGTACCCTATCCTATGTACAAATCCATCTCCATAAAGACATGGTTTGATGGGTTTGGTGTGGAGGAATTCACATGGCCTGATCTGAACCCTACTGATCACCTTTTGGATGATTTGGAATGCCAAATGCAAGTCGTTCTCATCCAATATCAACCAGTTGTTCTGCAGTTCAAAAAAGCACACTGATAGGAGTAGAGAGCAGAGTGGCAGAGAGATGAGCCTATCAGTCTGCTAGATAATGAAAAAAACTCCTGTGCTCAATGGAACACCTATTAATAAGCAGCACACACTCGCCTCAACCACAAGGAAAGAACATAAAAATACAAAAAATAGTGCAGCGCTAACAACCTATACTAAAATACAAATGAGATAAATGGAAATATCACATATAGAATGCACAATAAATATTCAGTGTTAGGTGCTCATAAAATGAATACTATGTGCAGCAGTCCATAAATGCCAATGATGGTGAAAAATCACAGCAAAACTCCGTGAGGTGATCACAGTGCCACTCAATGTGCGGTCAATCCACAGATGGCCAAGATGGCCCCTCACCTCCTTGATGCGACCCACTGGGCCAAACAGCTATGTAGGTGACCTTATACACCCAATAAGGTATCATCAAAGGATGGAACGTATGGATAGATCCCTCCAATATCTTCTCCTATCTCCTAGGTACTCGATTCCACAAAACCGTTTAAGATACCATTAAAAACAAAGAAGATCCTCCATAGTGTAATCCAGTTTTAATAATAACATGAATATAAATAAAATGCCCACTCACATGTAAAATGACAAAGATCAGCTTTTTCCCATATCATGGGTGTGTTTCCATGGTTCTCATGCTAAGAAATGCATGCAGCTCCACTTGCTCCACAATCCCTCCAGAAATGGCGCCGACGCCGGAAATGACGTCACCGCGCCACCGGACATGATGTCAGTGCGTACCTTAACGCGTTTACGTCACGATCTACGTGACTTCCTTCTCCTTTTACTGTCCAGTCACAGACTGGGGGTGGGTAGAAGACTTGTAACTGCAGCAGAAAAACATATTAGGTCTCCTGCCCTGCCAGACAAGATGTCTGAGCTGTAAATCACAGAACTGGATGGACAGCAATACAAACCTTTTGGCAGGTAAAACAGCTCCCACAAATGTCTTTGTATATTTAGTTGTTTGCCTGAAGTTCAGCTGCTGGAGGGCTAAAAAGAAAGATGCAGCTTGACATCCCCATGGGAGATCACTAAGCATGCACTGTAGAGTGTTGTATCCATGTGCGGGGATGAAGACCAAGAATTCTACAGTTCTGATCGCCTTTGTACACCCAATCAAAGTTCCTTTTGTGTGTGACCTCTAATAAAGAAACTTAAAAACATACAGCAAGCCCATCTTTCTTTTTAATGACTTGTCTTTGTGAAGACAGATGACTGCGTTGTTTGTCGGAGTTTTATGGATGCCCTGAATTAACGGAATCTAATTTTCATCTTCTTTTCATTGAATGGGATTAAGGAGATACCGGTTTCATTATCACCTACTCAGTCTGGATTCCTTCAGCTACGTGAGGGCTCAGTCCTGCTCAAGAATGTCTTCCTTTTCAGAATAAATAGAAAAATAATAAGATTTTAAAAAACACTTAAAGTGAGCCTTTCAGGTCTTAAAGTGGTTGTCAATGCAAAATAAAAACAAAATAAAAAAAAAAACATATTCAGTACATCCTTACAATTCATGTACATTTCCCTTGTTTTGACCCTTTAAAATCAATGCAAGTACACACGAAAAAAAACAAAAGAAAACATGTTGATCTTCCAGAAATCCAGTGAGCTCCCAGTTTCCTGTTTTAACTGACAACACTGCCTGCTGCATTAAAACCATAAGCATTGTTGCCAGCTCTGCCTTAGTTGTTAGCATTCAGAGCTCCGACAATCTCCACCTCTTTCTTTCTCACTTTTATGACTTAATGTCCTCAAGATGGATATAATTCCATGGTTTTTATACAAATTCCAGATGATTCTTATCATGCTGGCATGCTAAAACTTAAACATGTGAGGTTTGCACCTATACAATTTATTTGAGGACATAAACCTCCCCAGATAAGTGTTTGCACATTGACAATGACTAAACAGATGGGTGGTATATGCTCACCATATTTCTGAATATCATAGATCAGTGTTGCTCATCTGTAGGCAAGTGTAGTATATCCCCCATGCTGTAGGTGGTGCTGTGCAGGGGGAAGTGGAGACTAAGACGAACATTGTGCCTCTGAGGTCTCCATAGGTGTCATTGGAGAAGCTGTGGTCCAGTTGGAGTTTGGCTTGGATTTTGGCTAGAGTAGGGAAAGGAACCACGCTGGTGAAGGACAGAGAGTTAGTCCTAGGGAGAGGTTCCTGCTCAAGGAAGGATAGATTAGAAACTGCTGCCTGCTGCACTATCCTCCGAACTTCAATGCTGTATATTAGGACTTGCACCACTATTCTGCCAATCAGCCACCCTTATGCAGATGCTGACCTGGTAACGTAACCAGGGGCGGACTGACCATTTGGAAACTCAGGCACTGCCTGAAGGCCCGGGGTCAGTAGGGGGCCCCATGCGATGCCCCTGGTACCTTTTTCATAGGCTTTTTTGAGTTTGGGCAAGGGCACAGGGGCCCCATGATCCCCTATTGAGTTGTCAGTCCACCCCTGAACGTAACCTATACCAAAGTACTTCCATGCTGCTGGACTCAAGGTATTGCCAGCATCTCTGAGAGCAAGAATACTAGTACTGGTTTCATGTGGATGAGATCAAAATCAGGGTCGTCATAGAGAGGAGCATTTTGCCTTTTCTGATGAAAACATTGCCATGGCTGGAACCAATTAATGGATCCCCAGCCAGGACCATTTCCTTCTTAGCCTTTCCATTACTCACACACTGGGATCACCAGATGTCCTCTTCACTAGACCTGGCCCACTTTCTTGCATCTTTAGCCATCAACAAATTGCTTCTTGTTATGACTACTTACATTTTGAGCTTGGAATACTCTGTGAATATTCATATGCAATATAATTTGGTACCATCCCAACACACTGTCCGTACAGGTCTTAGTCCTAACTTCCAAGCTAATTTGAACCTGAATGATATTATGCACATGAAAAATATAAAACTGAGGGACAAGGGCCAAATGGATCCTTCTATATGGTTATGGTCTTGCTGGACTATATACCATCCAAAGATGCATTCATATTCCTACAGAACACCAACGGTTTGAAGGGTACACCTAGAATTTGCCTCACAAATGCTATTTATTATTCTGTTGTCACTGCCCTGCCTCTCTACGTTGTCCATTCAGAGAATGCTTTGTATTCATTCAGAAAATGCAAAGAATTCCCCAAATGGCATTGTATATACGTAGTTATATTGTTGTAAACTGGACCGTTGTAACTATAGAAAAATATACTATGCCTAGAATAATCTTTAAGTATAAGGCAGTCCTCTCTTTCTCATTGACTACCCTTGTTTACCTTTTCTAACTTACTTCCTTCATTACCACAAACCCACCCACCTGCCAATCTTTTCTTTTGTTTTACTTGACTGGTAATTGGTTACATAACAATGCTGCTGCCTATATCATCAAGAACCTGGCCACAGAATGAATGTAGTTGAAGGGCTCTTCAGAGATGTGGTTTTGGGGGTGTACCTGTGTTCTTCTCACTTTTCCTTTTCCTTTCCTCTCCATTCTTTGTCTCAGCTTTTGCTTTCACCTTTTCTTCTGCTCTTTCCATTCCTCCCCTTTCTCTTTCTCCTTTCCTCCTCTTTCCATTCCTTCTCTTTCTCTTACACCTCTTCTCTCCTCTCCTGCTCTTTTCATTCCTTCTCTTTCTCCTCTCCTCTTCTCTCCTCCACTTTCCATTCCTCCTCTTTCTCCTCTCCTTCAATTTCTATTCCTTCACTTTCTCTTTCTTCTCTCCTCCTCTTTCCATTCCATCCCTTTCTCTTCCTCCTCTCCTCTTTCCATTCCTTCCCTTCCTCTTCTCCTCTCCTCTCTTATTCTTTCATTCCTTCCCTTTGTCTTCCTTCTCTCCTCTCCTCCTCTTTACATTCCTTCCGTTTCTCTTCTTCCTCTCCTCCCCTCTCCTTCATTTTCCATTCATTCCTTTTCTATTCTTTCTCTCCTCTATTTCTATACCATCCATTTCTCTTACTTTCCTTCTCTCCTATCCTCTTTCTTTTCCTTCCTTTTCTTTTCCTTCTCTCCACTCCTCTTTTCATTCCTTCCCTTTCTCTTCCTTCTCTCTTCCCCTCTCCTTCACTTTACATTCCTTCCTTTTTATTTCCTCCTCTCCTTCTCTTTTCATTCCTTCTCTTTCCCTTTGTCTTCTCTTCTTTCATTCACTTTCTCTTCCTCCTCTCCTTATCTTTTCATTCCGTCGTTTTCTTTTCCTTCTCTCCTCTCCTCTCATCTCTTCTTGTATTCTCTCCTCTCTTCATCTCTCATTTCCTTTCTCTTCCTTCCCTTCTCTCCTCCTCTTTCAATTCCTTCCCTTTCTCTCCTCTCCTTTTTTCTCCTCTTCTCTTTCCATGCCCCCCTTTTCTCTTCCTTCTCTTCTTGTCTCGCCTTTCTTTTCTATCTTTCCCTTCTTTTCTTTCATTTCCTTTTCTAGTGTTCCCATTTATGTCCATTGCTCTTTACTCTCTCTCTTCCTTCTTCTTTTTCTACCCTTTCCTTCCTTTCCCTTTCCTGATTAATCACAACAGCATCAATAACTGAAAAATCCCGCTTGTGCATGCTACTTTTAGGTCTTTTTTTCCCCTCATATTATACAATTAGCCTTCACACATTCTCCCCTTTCTGCCGTTTCATAGGGCTCCATTTGCACACCAGATGAAGATGTATGCGAATAATTTCACAGGGAATATGTCAGAGGGTGGCAGCTCTGATACATTGTAGCGGAAGATGAAGATGTTTAGTGTCACAGGTCCAGAGTCTGACAAGGGGATGGAAAAGGTTGATAAGGATTAATAGTGCAGGGAGCATGCATTCTGCAGAGGAGAAATGTGATTACACCAAATGACTAATGATGAACTGTTACAAGATTAATTTTAAATCTACTTTCTCCTTATGTGACTCTTAGGAAGAAACTTTTCTGTACTTTATTGAAAGCCTTGGTTAGATCACTAGACTGACATCATCTGACCTCACCAAAGGTCCCTGCTTTATGTTCAGCCACCATAAATACATGGAACATCCCTTTTAGGCTCCATGCACACGGAGCGTTTTAATAACACTGGCAGCGATAGCTGGGTAAAGTCAAGTTAAAAACACCAATTTTTCATCATTTTTTAGCATTTAGCCGCATTTTTCTGCAGTTGCGTTCTTTATCATTCCCCCCCCCAAAAAAAAATTTTTTTTTGCCCAAAAACTCTGGTTTGCCGTGTTTTTTAGCGTTAGGGCATTTTTACAGCTAAAAAACTCCTCTAGAAACCCACTAGTTCTGGGGGTTTTTTTCCAGACAAAAAACGTCCCAGACAAAAAACATTGATTCCAGTCTATGTGTGTATGGACACATAGGATAACATGCTGGGGGGTTTACTGGTTGTTGAAAAAAACATCAAAAGCCAAAAGCAGCAGCTGTTAGTCCTCATGCACAGTTGACGTTTTTACAGCGGCTGTTTTTGGCTTTTGATGTTTTTTTCTACAGCCAGTAAACCCCCCAGCATGATATCCTATGTGCCCATTCCCAGCATGTTATCCTGTGTGTCCATCCCAGCATGTTATCCTATGTGTCCATCCCCGGCATGTTATCCTATGTGTCCATCCCAGCATGTTATCCTATGTGTCCATCCCCGGCATGTTATCCTATGTGTCCATCCCCGGCATGTTATCCTATGTGTCCATCCCCAGCATGTTATCCTATGTGTCCATCCCCGGCATCTTCTCCTATGTGTCCATCCCCGGCATGTTATCCTATGTGTCCATCCCCGGCATGTTATCCTATGTGTCCATCCCCGGCATGTTATCCTATGTGTCCATCCTCAGCATGTTATCCTATGTGTCCATCCTCAGCATGTTATCCTATGTGTCCATCCCCGGCATGTTATCCTATGTGTCCATCCTCAGCATGTTATCCTATGTGTCCATGCACACATAGACTGGAATCAACATTTTTTGGCTGGAAAAAAACCCAGGACTAGTGGGTCTCTAGAGGAGTTTTTTAGCTGTAAAACGCTCTATTGCTGAAAAACGCAGTAAACCATGGTAAAACGCCGCAAACTTGCATTTTTGAACATTTTTACAGCTGCTGTTTTTGGCTTTTAACTGTTTTTTTTTACATCTAGTAAACCCCCCAGCATGTTATCCTATGTGCAGGGGCGGACTGACCATTTGCAAATTCGGGCACTGGCCCGGGGTCAGTAGGGGGCCCCATGAGATGCCCCTGGTAACTTTTTCATAGACTTTTTTGAGTTTGGGCAAGGACATAGGTGCCCCATGATCCCCTTTTGCCCAGGGGCCCCATGAGTTGTCAGTCCGCCCCTGCCTATGTGTCCATGCACACAGAGACTGTAATCAACGTTTTTTGGCCGGGACCTTTTTTGGCTGGAAAAACCACCCAGGACTAGTGGGTTTCTTAGCTGTAAAACGCTCTAATGCTGAAAAATGCAGTAAAATGCAGTAAAACTCTGCAAACCGGCATTTTTGGACCTTTTTTTGTCCAAAAAATTTTTCTTTTGGTTAAAAAAACGCTAAAAGAAGCAAACGCGGGAAAACACAGCTAATCACAGCAAAACGCTGCTAATCGCAGCAAAATGTCACTAAACGCTAATGTAAAAATGATTAAAAAAAGCTGAAAATCTCATGTTTTTAACGTGACTTTACACAGCTAACGTTACCAGTGTTATCAAAACGTCCCGTGTGCATGAGGGCTTAGAGCATTTTTACAGCTCTAGGAACCCACTAGGTCTGCATTTTTTTCCAGCCAAAACACGTTGATTACAGTCTGTGTGTGTATGGACACATAGGATAACATTCTGGGGGGTTTACTGGCTGTAGAAAAAAATGCTAAAAGTTAAAAACAGCCGCTGTAAAAATGTCCCGTGTGCATGAGGACTAATGCAGGCCATAGACGGGGAGAAAACCAGCTGTTTTTTTTTTTAGAAAAACGAAAAATCGGTCGTTCAGTGGGCCGAAGTTACCACCATTGGTAAAAAAAGTCAGCTGATTTTCGTCCCGTCTACGGCCGGAAATTATATAGAATATGCAGAAGAAGAAGAAATAGAATATACAGAAGATGAAGAAATAGAATATGAAGAAAAAGAAGAAACAGAATATGAAGAAGAAATAGAATATGTAGAAGAAGGAGAAATAGAAGAAATAGAATATGAATATAAAGAAGAAATTGAATATGCAGAAGAAGAATAAATAGAATATGAAGAAGAAGAAGAAAAAGTTGCAACATTGTATCTATTTGTATCCATTTTGGATACAGATGTTTCTATTCAGATACAAATAGATACAATGTTGCTATACTTTTAAATGTCAAATATAATATTGGACTGAAATTCTTTTTTCTTCTTCTCCTTATTCATATTCTATTTCTTCTTCTTCATATTCTATTTCATGTATTTCTTCTTCTTCATATTCTATTTCTGCTTTTTCTTCTTCATATTCTATTTCTTCTATTTCTTCTTCATATTCTATTTCTTCTATTTCTTCTTCTTCTTTATATTCTATTTCTTCTTTTTATTCATATTCTATTTCTTCTTCTCATTCATATTCTATTTTTTTCCTTTTCTTCTTTTCCTTCTTCTTTCAT
The DNA here is from genome assembly GCF_062004578.1 of Staurois parvus. Lineage (NCBI taxonomy): Eukaryota > Metazoa > Chordata > Amphibia > Anura > Ranidae > Staurois > Staurois parvus. The sequence continues at coordinate 1,035,989 of NW_028318185.1, read as the reverse complement.
GTCACTGCTCATGCGCATTTTTTAAAATCGGAAAAAGATCGGCAGATTTGTCCATCATTGCCGCAAAAATTGGCAGAACGACAAATTTGGCTGATTATTTCCCAGCAGGACCGATAATCGAAAAGGGCAAAAATGGCTAAAAATGGCTGACAGATTACTGCACTGACGATCCGAAAATCGTCCAATTGTTTTTTTTTGGACGTTTTTCATCCCATCTGTGGCCCGCATAAGTCCTCATGCACACTGGGTGTTTTGTAAAAGCTGATAATGTTAGCTGTATAAAGTCACGTTAAGTTTTTCAGCTTTTTTTTAGCATTTTTTTGCATTAGTGTTTAGTGACGTTTTGCCACGTTTTTTCGCATTTGCGTTATCATTTTGTTGACCAAAAAATTTTTGCCACGTTTTCATCATTAGAGCGTTTTTACAGCTAAAAAATGTCCCAGCCAAAAAATGTTGATTCCAGTCTATGTGTGTATGGACACATAGGATAACATGCTGGGGGGTTTACTGGCTGTAGAAAAAAAAAGCCAAAAATGCCAAAAGCCAAAAACAGCCGCTGTAAAAACGTTCCGTGTGCATGGAGACTTATAAAGAATACCAATAAATCATTCTAATAACTTGCAATTAAATAATCTATTGCATGTTGCACTAATCAGGGGCAGACTGACAACTCATGGGGCCCCCGGGCAATAGGGGATCATGGGGCCCCTGTGTCCTCGCCCAAACTCAAAAAAGCCTATGAAAAAGGTACCAGGGGCATCTCATGGGACCCCCTACTGACCCCGGTCCCTTGGTCGGTGCTAGAGTTTCCAAATGGTCAGTCCGCCCCTGGTACTAATAGGGCAGCCAAACACTGTGAAACAGAAAATACATGTTGCATCACTTAAAGTGTAGCTCCACGTTTGTTGAAAGAAAAGCAAATCCCTCTGGGTACATTGGAAGGATTTTGCCTTTGTAGCAGATTCCTACCATTCTCTGTTCTAAAGAAAAAAATCTATTTGTTCCACTATGTCCTTGCAGGACTGATTCTGAATGGATGGGTCTGCACTCATTGTAACCACCTAGTGCACCTTAGCCTTCTAATGAGGACATTTGCAGTGTCAGCATCTATTTAGAAGTAATTACCACTTGACCTCTGGAAGGCTTTACCCCCTTCATGACCAGGGCATTTTTTTTCTATTCAGCACTGTGCTACTTAAGTGACAATTGCTCAGTCATGCAACACTGTACCCAAATGAAATGTATATACTTTTATACTTTCACACAAAAAGAGCTTTCATTTTGTGGGATTTGATCACTAGTTTTTTTTTTATTATTACTATATAAATGAAAATAGACTGAAAACTTTGAAAATAAAACATATATTTTCTACTTTCTTAATAGAATAGTTATTTGTGAGCCACCAGGAGTTAACTTACTCTATTATTAGTGTTAATTAAAAAATTATATGTGATTATAACAAATATTAATAAAAAATTAATGAATTTAATTATTTTTTTTTTTTTTAATGTTTTATTAATTTTTTATTATTTTATTCACATAGTATTGACATTCCAATTTTTCATTAATTTTTTATTAATATTTGTTATAATCACATATAATTTTTTAATTCATATTTATAAATTAATTTATGTTAATTGTATATTTAAGCACCATAGAAGTAAGTAATGATTGGATTATAGGTGGTATCTTAAGAAATTCACACAACCAAAAAAGGTTAATCACAAAAGGTTGATAATATTGGAGCGCGGTACAGTATAAGAATTCATATTTTCTACTTTCTGTTATAAAACATATCCAATAAAATAAAATGTCTTCATAAATTAAGGCCAAAATGTATTCTACTGCATGTCTTTGGTAAACAAAAATCCCAGTTAGTGTAAATTAATTGATTTGTGTGAAAATTACAGCGTCTACCAACTATTGTATGAATGCATTTATATATATATATATATATATATATATATATATATATTGGAATTTACATAGCTATGACACTACACTGGTAAAAGGCGGTGATCAGTGACTTATAGTGTGACTGTGATAGTGTGGATGGCAATCTGGCGCTAACAGACACTGACTGAGAGGAGCACTAACTGACATTATATATATTGGAATTTACATAGCTATGACACTATACTGGTAAAAGGCGGTGATCAGTGACTTATAGTGTGACTGTGATAGTGTGGTCGTCAATCTGGCGCTAACAGACACTGGCTGAGAGGAGCACTAACTGACATTGACGTCACTAGTGACACTAATAAGGTGATCAGTGATCACATATACTATACTAATGACACTGGTTCGGAAGGGGCTAACATCAAGGGGCAATCAAGGGGTTAACTGTGTGCCTAATAAGTGTAATTTGATTTTACTCACAGATCTGGCTGCCTTTTCACCTGAACTCAGATTTGATTTCAGGGAGAAGAAATGGCCAGATCGCTGTCCTGTGTACAGAGTCCAGTGTATTTGTACTGTGATTGGCCACAGCCAATCAGAAGATATACAGCCCAAATCATTGGCTAAAACCTGCTGAGAAACTTGTGCTGTATCCAATCACAGCACAGATTAGCAGGGGGTGTGCACAAATGAGCTTGAAACCTGGAAACAGAGAGCGACATACATGTACGTTTCTGAGCCTGCAGCTGCCGCCCGCAGCTTAAATGTGCTGTTAAGTGGTTAACCCTTAGGGAGTATGTCACCAAAAATTAAATTCCTGTTGCAGGGGATGCCTAAAATGTGACATACCTTAGTGCTGGTGTCTGAGGAAATCGATGAGCTGATCACACAAGCAGGAAATTACATTTATGGGAGCTGATGTACAGAACACCTCCAGGTTGCATTGCATTGAATTTTTTGAACACCTTTAGAAAATAACAGAGACTTCAGATTGAAAAGCAAAGGTCATTTTTAATAACATTAAATTATAAAATGGTTTTTGTGACGATTTTATATGCTATTTTTTTTAAATGAAAGTAAAATTGCCATTTGAATAACAATATGTGAGTGTATTGTGCATTGTTCACCACCTAAAACTTTATAATAGGTTTCTAAGCAAGCATGGGAAAAACCAATACTACAGTTCATTAACTGAGATAACAGCTCAGCATCCCCTAAAAAAAGACAAATATTACACAGTAAACATAATTCACATTCATCGTTGTATAACTTGCAATACATACATACGTACACTATATTGCCAAACGTATTGGTCCCCCCTCCAAATCATGTGATTCAGGTGTTCCAATCCCCTCCATGGCCACAGGTGTATACAATCCATCCCCTAGGCATGCAGACTGCTTCTACAAACATTTGTGAAAGAATGGGTCGCTCTCAGGAGCTCAGTGACTCCAAGCGTGGTCCCGTGATAGGTTGTCACCTGTGCAATAAGTCCATCCGTGAAATTTTCTGGCTACTAAATATTCCACCGCCAACTGTTAGTTTTATTATAACAAAGCGGAAGCAACTGGGAACAACAGCAACTCAGCCACCAAGTGTTAGGCCACGTCACATGACAGAGCGGGGTCAGCACATGCTGAAGCGCAGATGTCGCCAACTGTCTGCAGAGTCAATAGCTAAAGACCTCCAAACTTCATGTGGCCTTCAGATTAGCACAACAGCAGTGTGTAGAGAGCTTCATGGAATGGGTTTCCATGGCCAAGCAGCTGCATCCAAGCCTTACATCACCAAGTGCAATGCAAAGCGTCGGATGCAGTGGCGTAAAGCACGCCGCCACTGGACTCTAGAGCAGTGGAGACGTGTTCTCTGGAGTGGCCAATCACATTTCTCTATCTGGCAATCCGATGTGTCTGGGTTTGGAGGTTGCCAGGAGAACAGTACTTGCCTGACTGCATTGTGCCAAGTGTGAAGTTTGGTGGAGGGGAATTATGGTGTGGGGGTGTTTTTCAGGGGTTGGGCTTGGCCCCTTTGTTCCAGTGAAGGGAACTCTTAAGGCATCAGCATACCAAGACATTTTGGACAATTTCATGCTCCCAACTTTGTGGGAACAGTTTGGGGATGGCCCTCCCTGTTCCAACATGACTGCACACCAGTGCACAAAGCAAGGTCCATAAAGACATGGAGGTCTTTGGGGTGGAGGAACTTGACTGTCCTGCACAGAGTCCTGACCTCAACCCCATAGAACACCTTTGGGATGAATTAGAGTGGAGACTGCAATCCAGGCCTTCTCATCCGACATCAGTGCCTGACCTCACAAATGTGCTTCTGGAAGAATGGTCAAACCTTCCCATAGACACCCTCCTAAACCTTGTGGACGGCCTTCCCAGAAGAGTTGAAGCTGTTATAGCTGCAAAGGGCGGGGCCAACTCAATATTGAACCCTACGGACTAAGACTGGGATGCCATTTAAGTTCATGTGTGTGTAAAGGCAGGCCGGCCAATACTTTTGGCAATATAGTATACATAAATAAAGGTAGAAATTTTCTCAGGTGTGTCCAAGCATGCAATTTTTTTTGTGTGTTCTCCTGTGCGACGCATTTGTCGCACGGGAGCCACCATGCAAAAAGTACCGCAGGCACAATTTTTAAAATCATGTCGCAGAAAACTGCATGTTATTGCGGTACTAAGCATTTTTGGTGGCCATGAATGCACCCACATTCGGTAGATGCATGGGGGTGCTATTAGGAATGAATGGCATCTGCGCACATCTGCAGAAGGTAGCGCAGTTGCTGAACAAAATGCAAAACATGGTAAAAATGCAGCAAAAACATATCAAAAATGCATCAAAAACACGTGTAGAAAAATGCAAAAAGCATCGCAAAACAGACAAAAAGCAGACTGCATAGGTGTGACCGGAGCCTTAATGGACAGTGCGGCTTGGTTCACACTGCTGCGGCCCCAAATCTGTGCGACTTTCAGTGTGACTTTGCATTACAGTTTGCTGGTGACTTGATACGATTTTAATGTGGCTTTCATGAAACTTTGATGTTTTGCGACTTTGGATTTAAAATCCCTCTGAAGTCGTAATCAGAGTCACAAAGATAAGATGAAGATACGGCTACCTTGTGAGTTTTGTCATTTTAACATTGCAGTCTATGGCACTCATGCCGCACCAAAGACGCAGAAAAGTAGTGCAGGAATCAGGGGCGGACTGACCATTTGGAAACTCAGGCGTTGCCTGGGGCCCGGGGTCAGTAGGGGGCCCCATGAGATGCCCCTGGTACCTTTTTCATAGGCTTTTTTGAGTTTGGGCAAGGACACAGGGGCCCCATGATCCCTTATTGCCCGGGGGCCCCATGAGTTGTCAGTCCGCCCCTGGCAGAAACTATTTTATTGTTGCTGCAACTTGAGTCGCACCCATTGAGCAGAACGTGTTTTTACTTGTCCTGCGAATTATTTCGTCACAGGTTGCTGCGAGTCGCTCCGGAAGTCACAGGCAGTGTGAACCAATTGTACAAGTAAAACCATCAGTGGTGGTCCGCAATCAGGGCCGTGGATAAGGGGTTACTGCCAGTCCTCCTGTACGGGGCCCAGGTCAGCAGGGGGGCCCAGGCAGCTGGGTGAATCAGATGTGGGCAAGAAGGGCAATTGGCAAATTTTGGGGGAATTCCTGGTACCAATCCCATATATGGCTCTCTCTGCAGCAGCTGAAAGCTGTCTTCTTCTCCTCTCCCTCCCGCTGGTTTTCAGCTGCCGCAGAGAGAGCCATACAGAGAAACAATTCCAGTAATTGCCCCCCATCATACATTTCCCCCTGCTTCCCAGACCCCCCTGTGTGCCCCCAACTTCTCAATGTTGCCGGCTTCCCTCCTCTCCTTCTCACCAGCAGCTGCAAGCACACAATAGGATCCTGCAGGATGGAGAGTGGGGGAATATTTCACATTTACCAGCCCCTTCCTTTCCTAAATGCACAATGGGTGATTGTACCGATCACTCACTGTGTTCATTCAAAACTGAAACATAGTAAACTGTTCTTTTTTGGGGGGGATGGGGGGACCTGTCAGGTTGGCTGTATGGGGCCCTGTGGTTTGTGGGGGCCCTGTCAGGTTGATTGTATGGGGCCTTGTGGTTTGGGGGGGCCCTGTCAGGTTCGCTGTATGGGACCCCGTGGTTTGTGGGGGCCCTGTCAGGTTGGCTGTATGGGACCCTGTGGTTTGGGGGGGCACTGTCAGGTTGGCTGTATGGGGCCCCGTGGTTTCAGGGGGTCCTGTTAGGTTGGAGCCCCGTGGTTTGGGGGGACCCTGCCAGGTTAGCTGTATGAGGCTCTGTGGTTTGAGGGGGCCCTGTCACGTTGGCTGTATGGGGCCCCGTGTTTTGGGGGGCCTCTCAGGTTGGCTGTATGGGGCCCCATGGTTTGAGGGGCCTTGTCAGGTATTGCTGTATAGGGCCCTGTGGTTTGGGGTGGCCCTGTCAGGTCGGCTGTATGGGGCCCTGTGGTTTTGGGGTCCTGTCAGGTTGGCTGTATGGGGCCTTGTGGTTTGTGGGTGCCCTGTCAGGTTGGCTGTATGGGGCCCCGTGGTTTGAGGGGGCCCTGTCAGGTTTTGCTGTATAGGGCCCTGTGGTTTGGGGCGGCCCTGTCAGGTCGGCTGTATGGTGCCCCGTGGTTTTGGGGGCCCTGTCAGGTTGGCTGTATGGGGCTCCATGGTTTGAGGGGTCCCTGTCAGGTTGGCTGTATGGGGTCCTGTGGTTTGAGGGGTCCCTGTCAGGTTGGCTGTATGGGGCTCCATGGTTTGGGGTGGCCCTGTCAGGTCGGCTGTATGGGGCCCCAGGGCTTTGGGAGCCCTGTCAGGTTTTGACGTATAGGGCCCCGTGGTTTGGGGCGGCCCTGTCAGGTCGGCTATATGGGGCCCCGTGGTTTTGGGGGCTTTGTCAGGTTGGCTTTATGGGGCTCCGTGGTTTGAGGGGGCCCTGACAGGTTGGCTGTATGGGGTCCTGTGGTTTCTATCAGCAGCCCTGTCAGCTAGCTACGTTTATAATAGAGTGGTGTTGTGATTCGCCCATGTGTGCCCCAGCCTCAGTCTTGTGCAGGCAGAAAAAACCATGCCTTGGGAAATGTTGCTTGTTGCAGTGCGATCGGTCTAGTTCTGCCCGGCTGTAACGATTATTGTGATCCATATTACTATTCTTACTGTTGTCATTATTTCCATCTTCTTCTCAGTATTACTATTATGATCTGTTATGCCTAATCCTTGCAGCCCGAATGCTGATCTTCTATGTTCGCCTTGTATGGTGTGTTTGCCGTCCAGTGTCTTCCCTTCTCCTCTAAGTCCTTAATGCTTTTAGTGGAAGTCTGTTCAGTGCAGGGATTTCAGATGAGCTTGCCATCTGTAACACATTGGGGAAGACCTGAGCCAAACGCAATCTCAGGCCTTGCCATTCTCAAATATAGGTCAGAAATATGCCAAGACTGACAGGTCTCTCTCTTTTGTTCTCCGGCTCCCAAGTTCAAATGTAAGTAACCATTGATGGCAGGACCAAATATCATTTCTCAATGCTAAAATAGGCTTTGTTGGCTTGCATACGGGCAACAAATAGGTAAAGGAAATGTACCGGTGCTGTTTGAGTTCCCCTTCTGCTCTTTAGTATGGTCCCGCATAGACCTCAGATGCAGCGTGGACCCGATCTTCACTGCCCTGCCCCTAAGGGCTTGTTCAGACCAGGTGTGGTGCTGGAACGCAGGCAGAATTTCATGGTTTCGCGCATTTCATTCTTAATGGCACTCCCACCCATCTAGCATTTGCGCCCACCAAGGAGAAGAGGAGATTAAGGGGGGATATGATCACCATGTATAATACATAAGGGGGGATATGATCACCATGTATAATACATAAGGGGGGATATGATCTCCATGTATAATACATAAGGGGGGGGGTATGATCTCCATGTATAATACATAAGGGGGATATGATCTCCATGTATAATACATAAGGGGGGGATATGATCTCCATGTATAATACATAAGGGGGATATGATCTCCATGTATAATACATAAGGGGGGGATATGATCTCCATGTATAATACATAAGGGGGGATATGATCTCCATGTATAATACATAAGGGGGATATGATCTCCATGTATAATACATAAGGGGGATATGATCTCCATGTATAATACATAAGGGGGGATATGATCTCCATGTATAATACATAAGGGGGGGATATGATCTCCATGTATAATACATAAGGGGGGATATGATCTCCATGTATAATACATAAGGGGGGATATGATCTCCATGTATAATACATAAGGGGGGATATGATCTCCATGTATAATACATAAGGGGGGATATGATCTCCATGTATAATACATAAGGGGGATATGATCTCCATGTATAATACATAAGGGGGGATATGATCTCCATGTATAATACATAAGGGGGGGGGGGATATGATCTCCATGTATAATACATAAGGGGGGATATGATCTCCATGTATAATACATAAGGGGGGGTATGATCTCCATGTATAATACATAAGGGGGGATATGATCACCATGTATAATACATAAGGGGGGATATGATCACCATGTATAATACATAAGGGGGGATATGATCTCCATGTATAATACATAAGGGGGATATGATCTCCATGTATAATACATAAGGGGGGATATGATCTCCATGTATAATACATAAGGGGGATATGATCTCCATGTATAATACATAAGGGGGGATATGATCTCCATGTATAATACATAAGGGGGGGATATGATCTCCATGTATAATACATAAGGGGGGATATGATCTCCTTGTATAATACATAAGGGGGGATATGATCTCCATGTATAATACATAAGGGGGGGATATGATCTCCATGTATAATACATAAGGGGGGATATGATCTCCATGTATAAATACATCAGTGGTCCATATAGTGAACTCGGTGTAGAGCTATTCACCCTGAGGTCATCACAGAGGACAAGGGGGCACTCTTTACGTCTGGAGGAATCTCCAAATATGGAAAGGTTTCTTCACAGTAAGAGTTGTGAAAATGTGGAATAGACTCCCTCAAGAGTTGGTTCTGGCCAGCTCTGTGGATTGCTTTAAAAAAGTCCTGGGTTCTTTCTTAGATACACAGAATATAACTGGATACTAACATTTATAGGTAAAGTTGATCCAGGGAATATCCGATTGCCTCTCGGGGGATCAGGATGACATTTTTTCCCCTGCAGAAGCAAATTGGATCATGCTTTGTTTTTTTTGCCTTCCTCTGGATCAACTGTGGGTGTAGGATTATAACTTTTTTTTTATTGGTTGAACTGGATGGACTTTTGTCTTTTTTCAGCCAGACTAACTATGTAACTACAGTATGTAACCAAAACTCATGGTACCACATGGTGCTCAAGGTGCAATTTAAAAAAATTGTCCCAGCCCCTTTTTTGCGCATTTCATGCACGTAGGGCAGCCCTTTGAAAGTAAAGGGCTGCCTTAAAATGCAGTGTGTGAGAATGTGCAAAAAAGCTCATATACTCCGACCAAGCTGTTGGTGTGAATGAGCCCCAAATAATCCCTAATAGAAGGATTTCTCTTTCATCTATGTAGGGGTGAGTCTCTACCATTGCACTGTGATACGCACGTTGGCACTTTGAATGGCACTCCAATGCTCCTTGCAAATGGACATGAATTACAATGTACCAAAACTCATGGTAATGCAGTATCTTGTCCTGTTGTGCATGGTATTGCAAAAAATAGTGCGTGCATTTTTTTCCCTTTTCTTTTATGTTACTGAAGTCTGGAAGTTGATGAATAGAGGTTGTCCCTCTTTGCTGAGTTATTAGGACACCACCTCTACCTTTCCCCCTGAACATTTCCTGATGACAGTCATATTATACTGTGCCAAAGCTTGTAGACCTTTCTGTACCACCCATCAATCCAATACCACCTTTTCAATATCCAAACTGTTGGTCCTCAGACTGCATGGAGTCAAGAATTATATCTCTTCTTTTTATTGTTTCTTGATATTTCCTTTTGTAAGGCTGTGTTGATAGACATTTTGGGTGATTGGGGTTCTGATCCATTGTTTCAAGGTACATGGTTTGTTGTAGGCCTTGTTGTTCAGTAGGGCTAATGTGTCATGAGTTGCGGCAACTGTTGAGTACCTTGACCAGTATGCTCAGGTTCTCTTCTGAACTGAAGGCAGTAAAGGAAATTCCCCGTCTTTTTTCAGTTTATTAGGACTGTGACAAGGGTACAAGGGTACAAACAAGATTGTTCATGACAGAAACAAATTTGAAAAATTATATAACTTAACGTAACTTTGATATAGTGTCACTTTAAGTAGGTCACATAGGCTGCACCATGGAAAACTTCTACATCTTTTGTCAAACAGAGACTAGCTTGCACTGTAATTAAAAGGGATAGGAGTGTATAGAAGAAAAGCAGTCCTCGGCATTAGATCTTTTGCTGTCTCCGTGCTCCATCTAGAACATCCAAAGGTCCTCCTACTGTGCTTCTCTCTTCACCCCTCTTAATGTCTGGAGCACCCACCTAACTTATGACATTTTCTTTAGTTGTCCTCAATGGAACTGGCTCCTGTTGGCTTTTGGGTTGGACAGACTGGCTCCTGAATTACATATGAATTGGCCCATCTCTGTCTAAACTACACTATATGGCTAAATGTTGGTCACCAGGTGACCAAATTTTTTGGCCTGGATGTCACAATTAAATGGTGTGCTGTGGGCATTAATATGGCCATGGCCATATACCCCATTAATATATGGAGTTCCGCCCCCATCTGCAAAGGCTTTGGATTTTGAGTGTGTCTGTGGGAATTTGTGCCCATTCATTCATAATAGCAAGTCAGGTACTGATGCTGAGTTGAGAAGACCTAGTGGTGTTCAGCAGGCTTGAGGTCAGGGCTCTCTGCAGGAGACTTAAGTTCCTCCACACCAAACTCATCATACCATGTATTTATGGAGCTGGTGTGTGTATAGGGACACAGTCATGCTGGAATAGAAAAGAGCCTTCAGCAAACTGTATCCACAAGGTTGGAAACTCTCAGTTGTCTAAAATGGCTTTCTATATTGTAGCGTGTGAACACTAGTAGAGTGAACACCCTTCACTGCTAACACCTGAACTCAATAACCTGGAGTGATGTCCGCATTCCCTGGATTTGTGGGCCTGATGATCATTGATGGCATTATTGGAGACTGGGGGAGTTACTGTGCATTTAAACCCTGGAAGCAGTATAACTCATATGTTGCTACTAGCAGACACCCAGCTACTGTACACTAATCAATGCACTACCCTTTAACTATATTGAGAAAAACGAGTCCAAGGAATAATGTTGGTGTTTCATAGACCAGTGCAGTGGCTGTGTGGATTCCAGCTCCAAAGAGTGAAATCAATCCAGTTCTATAGCACCACTGCAGAATCGCTCCTACTGTCATCTGCATACAGTCAGGTTGATGGCTTTTGTAGCTCATCTCTTGCCATTGAAGTGTAAATAGTAATGGGAACTGCACTCTGATATTAGCTCCTTATGGCCTTTTTATTCAGTCATCTGAAAAACATTGCATACATGAAGTTCCCCACCCAATGACCATGCTTTCCAGATGTATTTCACCGCAATTGGCTTCACCAGTTGTGTTGAAAAGCATTTGGGAAGCATGGTCATTGGGTGAAGACCATCATGTATGTGATATTTTTTGGACGATTGAATGAATAAGGCAAAAGAAGCTAATATCGGAGCTTTAGCGCCAAAGAGTGGTCACACCTGGACCATTAGGAGAAACCATACCTTTTCTGGCCTGAAAAGATTGCGTTTCATCGCAATCAGCTTCACCAGTTGTGCTGAAACTCGTTTAGGAAGCATGGTCATTGGGTGGAGACCTTCAAGTAGGTAGTGATTTTTTTTGGTGATTATATAAATAAGGGCTCGTTCACACTTGGCTGTTTTGCCAACGCTTGCCAAACGCCCCTATAGCATTTGGCAAGCGTTGGTCCGGCATTTGCGGAGCGTTTTTAACGCTCGGCAAACGCTCCGCAAACGCCGCATGCGCGGTTTAGCGGCGGTTGCTAGGCGTTTGCCGAGCGTTAATAACGCCTGACAAACGCCTATAATGCAGTTTGAGTGGTGTTACCGCTCCGCAAACGCCCCGCAACCGCGTCGCAACCGCACCGCAAACGCCGGCCGGGCGCTTGCGGAGCGGCACCATAGACGAGAATAGGAGGCTTCAACGCCTCCTGGCTCGTCCAGAGGCGTCCATTTTGCCGCGACGCAACGCGACGCAAACGCTCCCATTAGAACAGCACCATGTGCTGTAATGTGCAGAATTGGCAGAGGCGTTTGGGAAGCGGTAAAAACGCTTCTCAAACGCCTCTCTGCCGCCTGCACACAAGGCTAGTGTGAACGTAGCCTAAGACAGAATGAACTAATATTGGAGCTTTAGCTCCAGGGTGTTCACACCTGGACCATTAGGAGAGACCATACCTTTTCTGGCCTAAAAAGATTGCATTTCATTGCAATCAGCTTCACCAGTTGTGTTGAAACACATTTCGGAAGCATGTTCATTGGGTGGAGACCTTCATGTAAGCAGTGTTTTTTGGCGATTGAATAAATAAGACAAAAGAAGCTAATAGCGGACCTTTAGCTCCAAAGAGTGGTCACACCTGGACCATTAGGAGAGACCATACCTTTTCTGGCCTAAAAAGATTGCATTTCATCGCAATCAGCTTCACCAGTTGTGTTGAAACACATTTGGGAAGCATGTTCATTGGGTGGAGACCTTCATGTAAGCAGTGTTTTTTGGTGATTGAATAAATAAGACAAAAGGAGCTAATATCAGATCTTTAGCTCTAAAGAGTGGTCACACCTGGACCGTTAGGAGAAACCATACCTTTTCTGGCCTAGAAAGAGTGCATTTTATCACAATCAGCCTTACCAGTTGTGTTGAAACTCGTTTGGGAAGCATGTTCATTGGGTGGAGACCTTCATGTATGCAGTATTTTTTTGGTGATTGAATAAATAAGACGAAAGGAGCTAATATCAGACCTTTAGCTTCAAAGAGTGGTCACACCTGGACCATTAGGAGAAACCATACCACCTTTTCTGGCCTAAAAAGATTTCTCAGCAACTGAAAATTAGACAAGTGTACTCCTTTGCTATTATGCTACAGCTTTGGCATTGAAAACATGTTTTTTGAGCCTGAAGTTCAGTTTTAATAAGGTGATCAAAGATGTTAAACTATTAATTTTAAGCTTGACTTCAGCCCCATAAAACAAATGCACTGCAAGTATAACTCAAAGCTACAAAAGGGTACGATAAACTGTGTCAATTATTATAAGAAAAGAAACTCGCTGAAGGCCAGAAGCATAAAGAGAAGCAAAATAACAGCAAACTGCTTCAAGAGTAGCGGAACTGATGTCCAACAAAGAGCCTGATGTTAAAACAAGTCTGTTCCTTGATGTACTGCACGGCTCCCGCCAGCACTAACGTGATAACAATGTATTGCGCCGTATTCCGTGTGCCTTGGCTGTTTAGCTATATATAGATGGACACAAGGGGTAATGGGAAGACCATGCCGAATGGTTCCTGAGGCGCTAACTCAATTTGTAAAGATAAAATGCAGCAATTTCTATCAGGAGATACTTTGTCCACTCTGAACAAGCTGCCTGTGAAGTGGCTGTATGGCACACACCAGGAAAGTATAGAAACAGATCTCATTTTATAGAGGCATTCATAGAACATAATGTGGTATTAAACCTTCAGCGTTTTTTTTTTTATTTGTTACAATTCTAACCCCAGCACCTGTAGTATACAGCTTTCATTGCTGCAGTCTCCTGCTCTCTCAGTGCTTCTGCCCCGAACGTCAGGTCTCAACAGGAAAGAGTTAACAGTGGACAGTGTAGACTCCAGTCAGTCTGTTAGCTTGAAGCGGGTTGGGGGGGGGAGGCAGGGGCGGACTGACAATTCATGGGGCCCCCAGGCAATAGGGGATCATGGGGCCCCTGTGTCCTTGCCCAAACTCAAAGCACACCCAAAAAAGCCTATAAAAAAGTTACTAGGGGCATTTCATGGGGCCCCCTACTGACCCCGGGCTCTCGGGCAGTGCAGGAGTGCTTGAATGGTCAGTCCGCCCCTGGGGGGGAAGAACAAGAGAGTGCCTTAATGTTCTAGGCTATGGGGCTGTGTGTTTCTATTGATGCACACAGTGTAGGGAGACACAACTCTAGCCCCTGCGTATGAGGATAGTCCCATAGGATGTTGCAAGAGAAAGGATTCTAAACAATTTTAACCCCAGCACCTGTAGTATACAGCTTTCATTGCTGCTGTCTCCTGCTCTCTCAGTGCTACTGCCCCGAACGTCAGGTCTCAACAGGAAAGAGTTAACAGTGGACAGTGTAGACTCCAGTCAGTCTGTTAGCTTGAAGTGGGTTAGGGGGGGGGAGGCAGGGGCGGACTGACACTTCATGGGGCTCCCGGGCAATAGGGGATCATGGGGCCCGTGTCCTTGCCCACACTCAAAGCACACCAAAAAAAGCCTATAAAAAAGCTACTAGGGGCATTTCATGGGGCCCCCTACTGACCCCGGGCTCTCGGGCAGTGCCCGAGTTCTTGAATGGTCAGTCCGCCACTGGGGGGAAGAACAAGAGAGTGCCTTAAAATTCTAGGCTATGGGGCTGTGTGTTTCTATTGATGCATACAGTGTAGGGAGACACAACTCTAGCCCCTGTGTATGAGGGTAGTCCCATAGGATGTTGCAAGAGAAAGGAGCCACTCTGAAACAGGAAACCTGGGCAGCGGTCACTGACAGGATCATCAGGTAAACTTAAAGGGAAAAAGCCTGAAAAATGTTAAATTAATATGTCCACCGTGTCTAAGGAGTTGTAAGCTGCAATATATTTTTGTTATTATTTATTTATTTTTTATTACAGGTACTTATATAGCGCCGTCTATTTATGCAGCACTTTATATATCTATTGTACATTCACATCAGTCCCTAACCCTCAAGGGGTGTACAATCTAAGGTCCCTAACTTACATTCATACATACACATACTAGGGACAATTTAGACAGGATCCAATTAAGCACTTCCAGTCCGGACACTTTTACCCCCTTCCTGCCCAGGCCAATTTTCAGCTTTCAGCGCTATCACACTTTGAATGACAATTGCGCGGTCATGCAACACTGTACCCATATGAAGTTTTTAGCATTTTTTGAGACAGATAAAGCTTTATTTTGGTGGTATTTATTCACCGCTGGGATTTTTATTTTTTTGCTATATAAACGAAAAAGTCCACAAATTTTGAAAAAAAGTGTTTTTCTTATAAAAATTTTGCAAATAAATAATCTTTCTTCATAAATCTTGGCCAAAATGTATTCAGTTATCTTTTTAGTAAAAAAAAAAAATAACCCAAATTAGTTTATAACCAAAAATTATAATTTTTCAAAAATTTGTTTTACATTTTTATTTTATTTTTTTATATTATTATTTATGTTTTTTTTTCTTTTTTACATACCGTCACCCTAGCAGTACAGTGTCACCATAGTGACACTGTAATACATGTGGGGGGTGATGGAGATTTTTTTTTTTTATACCCATAAAGGCTGTAAAAGCAATAATTTATCCTTCTCTCTGGCTGCATTCTTGCAGCCATTGAGAAATACTGTGAGAGCTGTGATTGGTCACAGCTTGTCACATGGTACAAGGCTGTTGTGAATAGCCTTGTACCATGTGACCTATGTGATCATTTACAGATTTCACATGTCGTAGTAAGCAATGATGTTAGGAAGTGATACTTTCCTTACTACTCTGCATGTGATCACTGATTGGCCAGTCAGTGATCACATGATTGGGACCTCGCACAGAGGTCCCGTACAACGATTGGTGTTCCACTGTGTCCTCCGGACACAGCAGGAACCAGATTGCGGTGCTGCGCGCTCCCAGGGAGCGCGCACAAGCAGGTTGTGGAGAGGACGTTTATAAATGGCCACCCAACCCTGCACTGCTCCCATCCGGCTAGACAGAAAGTGGTTAACCTACCAGCATGTCTTTGGAGTATGGGAGGAAACTGGAGTACCCGGAGGAAACCCACAAGGCACAGAGAGAACTGTTTTTGGGTTTAAACAAACTTCAAAGTTCATCTAAAGTCAAAACTGTTTTTGTTTTATTTTGAGAAACTTTATGAAGGTCTACAACCCCTGCCTGATTTTATTGCTGTCTGAGATTTAAACAGATGTCACCAGAACAAAAATGGAGGGGAAATCTTCCAATGTGGAGATGTTGGAGATATTTTCTCTCACTTCTTGTTGTGCTTTAAGAACAGGAAGTTAAAGCAGAACTCCAGCAAAAAAAAAAAAAAGAATAGCTCATTAAAATATAAAATAAAAACAGCTTTGGCTGCGATACACAGATACACAGCTCCAATCCAGAGATTTCCCCTGCAGTACTTTTTTCTGCTGCTAAATGTCTTCAGTTTGATGGCCAGCTTGAGTTAATCCACTTCCTCTGAGCCCAGCCTGTGACGGGACAGTGAAAGGAGGAACAGAACAGTAATAATCTCTTCTCTCTGTCATTCTGCTCTCTCCTCCTATCAGCATGCATTTTGTCAGCACTAAGTCCTCATTCACACTGGACGTTTTTACTGAGGCTTTTTTTGGCTTTTGATGTTTTTTTCTGCAGCCAGTAAACCCCCCAGCATGTTATCCTATGTGTCCATTCCCAGCATGTTATCCTATGTGTCCATCCCCAGCATGTTATCCTATGTGTCCATACACAAATAGACTGTAATCAACATTTTTTGGCAGGGACGTTTTTTGGCTGCAAAAAATCCCAGGACTAGTGGGTTTCTAGAGGAGTTTTTTAGCTGTAAAAACGCTTTAACACTGTAAAACGTGGTAAAACGCTGCAAACCGGCATTTTTGGATGTTTGTTTGATTAAAAAAAAAAATCCCTAAAAAACGCCAAAGATGCAAACAGAAAAACGAGGGAAAATGTCGCTAAACGCTAATGCAAAGGTGCTAAAAAAAGCTGAAAAACTCAAGTTTTTAATGTGACTTTATACTGCTAACGTTACCAGTGTTCTCAAAACGTCCCGCGTGCATGGAGCCTAATTGGTTCCTTGTACTGCTTCTTCCTCTCACGCTCCATCCCTGCTGTACAGGGACTGCAAGATACTAGGTCATATTCAGGTACTTACACTGCTTGCGTTTTAAAAAATAAATGTATTTATAGGTAACGCAACACAAATATTCCTGCTAAATCTAAAAGATAAAACTGTATTGAGGTATTAAATAAACATCTGTGTGAAGGAGGTCTTGGGGTTCATTCACGTGGGTGCTGTGACCTGTACACTGTGAATCAGTGTTTATTTTATGTGGCTGAAGCTGTGTGCAGCCCTATGTTAAGCTATGGGGACACAGCAGCTGTACGAACACAGTCACAAGTCCTAATTTGTAGGTGTGTGGATGTATGTGTATGGCCCAGGGGCGGACTGACAACTCATGGGGCCCCCCCCGGGCAATAGGGGATCATGGGGATCTAAACTCCTCGAGCGCCTCGTCTACACCCGCCTATGCTCTCACCTCAACGACAACCACCTCCTCGATCCCCTACAGTCTAGCTTCCGTCCCCTACACTCCACCGAAACTGCCTTACTCAAACTCTCCAACGACCTTCTAACTGCCAAAGCTAATGGCCACTATTCAGTGCTCCTACTCCTTGACCTCTCTGCGGCCTTTGACACAGTCGACCACCCCCTCCTCCTCAAAAAACTACACTCCCTCGGCCTCAGAGATTCTGCTCTCTCCTGGATCTCATCCTATCTATCCCAACGCTCTTTCAGCATTACCTATAATGCTACCACCTCCCCCTCACTCCCCCTCTCTGTTGGGGTCCCTCAAGGCTCTGTCCTTGGGCCCCTTCTCTTCTCCATCTACACCTCCTTCCTTGGCCAACTCATACACTCTCACGGCTTCAACTACCACCTCTATGCCGACGACACACAAATCTATCTCTCAACCCCCCACCTCACCCCCTCGGTCTCTGCCCGAATCACACACCTACTGAGCGACATATCAGATTGGATGTCGCTCCACTTCCTTAAACTGAACCTCTCCAAAACCGAGTTTCTTGTCTTCCCCCCCAGCCCGCACACCACCCCCCATTGACTTCTCTATCACATCGAACAATGCCACCATCAAACCCGCCCCGCAGGCCAGAGTACTTGGTGTCATTCTGGACTCCAACCTATCCTTCCAGCCCCAAGTCCAATCTTTAACAAGCTTGTGCAGACTCCACCTCCGCAACATCGCCAAAATCCGCACGTTCCTAACCCCAGAAACCACTAAACAGCTCATCCACTCCCTCATCATATCACGACTCGACTACTGCAACTCCCTCCTCACTGGCCTGCCTCGCCGCTGGCTATCCCCGCTTCAGTCGATCCTGAATACGGCAGCCAGACTCATTCACCTTTCCAACCACTCCATCTCCGCCACCCCCCTCTGCCAATCCCTCCACTGGCTTCCGATTGCGCAACGGATCAAATTCAAAATCCTAACATTGACGTACAAAGCCGTCCACCATACTGCCCCGAAATACATCACTGACCTAATATCCAAGTACCGCCCAGCACGCACACTCCGCTCCTCACAAGACCTCCTTCTCTCTAGTTCCCTGGTCTCTTCCTCCCATGCCCGCCTCCAGGACTTCTCCAGGGTGTCACCCATCCTCTGGAACTCCCTGCCCCAACCCATCAGATTATCACCTACTCTCCTCTCCTCTCCTTTAGGCGCACCCTGAAAACCCATCTCTTCAGGGAAGCCTACCCCACCCCCTGCTAACTTGCTGACCTCCTCCACTCTTCCTACCACTCCATCCCCCACAGCTATCTCCTCCTGTGCCACCATCCCCTCCCTCCTAGATTGTAAGCTCCAAAGAGCAGGGCCCTCAATCCCCTCATGTTTTGCATTGTATTGGTATTGTTCTGTCACATGTTCTGTCCCCCTTTGTACTGTACAGCGCTGAGCAAACTATTGGTGCTTTATAAATACTGTATAATAATAATAATAATAATGGGACCCCTGTGTCCTCGCGCACACCCAAAAAACCCTATGAAAAAGCCAATGAAAGGTACCAGGGGCATCTCATGGGGCCCCCTACTGACTCGGCAGTGCCCGAGTGCTCGAATGGTCAGTCCGCCACTGGTATGGCCCCAAACACAGAGAGTATGCATTTGGGGCACCTTACCCACTCCTATCAAATTAGGACCTGCAGCTGTGTTCATACAGCTGCTGCGTCGTCATAGAGTAGCAAGCGGCTCCAACCACATAAACAATCCGTTCATTCACACTGTATAGGCTAGAGAACCCGTGCAAATGAGGCCTTTTTTTTTAAATTATTATGTATATTTTTTATTATTTTTTTATTTTTATTTTTTTTTACAATTATTTATTTATTTATTTATTGGGGGGGGGGGGGGCTTTGGTGAAATATCAGGGATCTAAACAGCCCCCTGCTGTCTCACTTTGAGAAAGTGGCTGAAAATATTACTTCCTCAGTCCCTTTCTCTGCAGCCTCAGCCGAACTGGACAGAGCCTCCTGTTCATTCACAATCTGAAGCGTAGTAAACAGTTTATTAAGCTTCAAATATGAATGAACACAATAGGTTATTGGTATTTATCACTCACTGTGTTCATTCCCAAAAGGAAGCGGCCAGTAAAAATGACATACCTACTGGCCCCTTCCCCCATTCTCCATCCTAAAGATCCCTCGCCCTCTGTGCCCCCAGCAGCTGGCAGGAGAGGAGGGAAGTCAGTAGCACTGCGAGAGGGGAGGCACATGGGGGGGGGAGCTGGCAGCAGGGGGATCATATTCTGGACAGGGAGGGTGATTGGTGCACCCCAGTGGGGGGGGGGGGGTCAGTTATAAGAACCAATCCCATTGTATGTCTCTCCCTGCAGCAGCTGAAAGCTGGTGGGAAGGAGGGGGGAGAAGCCAGGTTTCATCTACTACAGGGAGAGACACACAATGAGATTGGTTCTTATAATTGCTGCACCGATCACCCCATCTGCTGGTCACATCCGATTTCCATGCTGCATGGGCTCCCTGGAGCCATTGGCACAGGGGTTGATTAGGGTGTCCCCAGGCATATCCAGCACACCCTGTGCACCCACCTATTCATTTAATGACGTATTAATGATTACAGAGTTGCATTAATTGGTTTCTTTATATCTGCCTAGAGTTAAATTTTAAGGACTGTTAAATTAAAAAGTTTTTTTTTTTAAATCAGTACAAGGGAAATTACACTTACAGTCAATAAGAAGTGTATCTTGGGCTGCTTGGTGAGGTTAGTTTAAATCTTTAGTCTTCTGATTCCCCACCCCTGCAGTGGTAATCTTCTAGTGTGGTGGCGGTGAATACGATCCAAGGAACCAGTCATATGCACTTGTCAAGGGTGCTGACTATGCCTTCCTTTTTCACCTCTCCTCCATTAATAGAAGCCATACTATAGCATCCATGTAGGAAAAGTGACCTATGAATGGAGGATGGGTAGATGAATGAACAGACTGCCTCCTCCATTCATAGATACTTTTTTATCATGGATGCTATAGTGCCTAGTGTATCTTTAAAAAGATCTTGCCATCACGTTTAACTTAAATATGAACTCTCTGATTATTATTACTATTATTATTACATCGAGTTTATATAGCGCCAAAGGGTTTGCTCAGCGCTGTACAATAGAGGGGGGGACAATACATGAAACAGTACAACAAACAGCACGCAAGGGGTTAGAAGGCCCTACTCTTTCGAGCTTACAATCTAGGAGGGAGGGGGTAGTGGTACAGGAGGAAGTGGCTGTGGGGGGTGGAGTGGTAGGAGGAATGAAGGAGGACAGCTGTTAGGAGAGGGTGGGGTAGGCTTCCCTGAAGAGATGGGTTTTCAGGGAGCGCCTGATGGTGAGGAGGGAAGGCGACAATCTGATGGATTGGGGTAGTGAGTTTCAGAGGATGGTGGAGGACCTGGAGAAGTCTTGCAGTCGTGCCTGGGAGGAGGAGACCAGGGAACAAGACAGAAGGAGGTCCTGTGAGGAGCGAAGGGTACGGGTAGGGTGGTACTTGGGAATCAGGTTGGTGAGGTAGGTAGGGGCAGTGTTGTGAATGGCTTTGTAGGTCAGAGTGAGTAGTTTGAATTTAATGCATTGGGCAATAGGGAGCCAGTGGAGGGATAGGCAGAGGGGGGTGGCAGAGGTGGAGCGGTTGGTGAGGTGGATGAGTCTGGCAGCTGAGTTCAGGATGGTCAGAAGCAGGGAGAGCCTGCGCTGGGGCCGGCCGCTGAGAAGGGAGTTGCAGTAGTCAAGGCGTGAGATAATCAGGGAGTGTACGAGTAGCTTAGTTGTGTCTGCGGTAAGGAAGGAGCGTATCTTGGCGATAAGCAAATAATGTCTTAAATACAAGAGTCATGTGTATTGTTCCTTGAATCTCGGTGCGCTTTGTGTACTTCTTCGATATCTGTGCAATAATCCATTGTGAAACTCTGTGCAGACGCTTCCTGTAATAAAGACTGGTCACTGCTGCTCTCTCTCCTTGTGCAGGGTGACTGGTCTTGTCTCCACCCCCTCCTGTAATTTTGTACAACCAGCCTCTAATAGGTGGGGCCTACTGGAGCCCTCTCACTGCTCTGCTCTCTGCACAGACTATGTGCAGCACCGTGATGATGTTATTGCTACTTTTATAAGGTAATAACTGTGGTTGCAAAAAGCAATTGGTGCACACAAAATGGATTTATTTTCTTGGTAGGTGATGAGGAATATATTTGAATGAATGATTTTGTGCCAGGAGTTCGGCTTTAAATGCGCCATTCAATTTAGTAAATTGCACACTTTACAGGCAATGATTGTGACTATTAAAGCCAATATAGAATTCATCTCTTCCAGAAGGATTGGATCTCTAAGTCTTCCTGTCCCTGCTTTTCACTAATTCATCAGCTTTTTCTGTGACCTCAGACAAAGCCTTGCAAGAGCTCCACTGATAGAGCAGAGGCACAGTGCAGAAACACAAATGCACATTTAGTCAAATACAGGTGGTGTTGAGGGTAAGAGAATCCAGATGGAGAAGTTGTCCTCTGGCCATAGAGCATCCAGAACCGATGATGTTACAGTAAGGGTGGCCAGATGGAGGTGTTGTCCTCTGGCCAAATGGGGGTAAGAAAAGGTAGTGTTGTGGGCAACGAAGGCCAGATGGGAGTGGTGTTGAAAGTAAAGATTTACAGATGGGGTGTTGTCCTCTGTCCATAGGCTGATCAAAACAGGCGATGTTGAGAATAGGAGTGGCAAGAATTGATAGCATCCTCAGCTTTTTCTTTGCAAAACCTCACAAGCGCTCCAGTGCATGAAATATGCATGAATAGGTAGTCAAATGCAGGTGGTGTTGAGGGTAATTGTGGTCAGATGGGGATTTTGTTCTCTGGCCATAGGATGGTCATTTAGGAGTGGTGTTGAGGGTAAGAGTAGCCAGATGGAGGTGTTGTCCTCTGGCCAAAGGGTGGCCAGAACTGATGATGTTGAGGATAAGGGTGGCCAGATGGCGGTGCTGTCCTCTGACCATAGGGGGTCAGAACAGGGGGTGTTGTGGGCAAGGATGCCCAGATGGGAGTGGTGTAGAAGGAAAAAGCGCCCAGATGGTGGTGTCCTCTGGCCATAGAGTGGTCAGAACTAATAATGTTGAGGGTAAGGGTAGACAGATGGGGGTGTTGTTGTCCTCTGGCCACAAGGTGGTCAGAGCAGGTGGTGTTGTGTGCAAAAATGTCCAGATAGGAGAATCTATCTATCTATCTATCTATCTATCTATCTATCTATCTATCTTGATCTATCTGTTTGGCTGTGTATCTTTTGTTTCATTTCTATATTGCTCTCCATTGCACAAACACCTCTGCATATGGTGATGGAATGAGATGGTTTTCACCCTTATAACAAAGGACTTAATTAAAAGTCCTCATATTCTCTCTGTGGTATGGCTTGCTGTTTTGCTGTTTCTTTACGTCCTGGAACAAGCAAAGAGGGACATGAATAATTAACAATGCCCGTGATAATTTATATTATGAAGTTGTGGCAATTAGAGAACAGCCATGCTGGGAAAATTGTGACTCTTACAAGGAACAAGTAGCAAATATAATTACAATAACTCAAAAAATATTTGCAGAGGAAACTGAAGGAAGCTGTCATAGATTCCAGCATAAAATATTTTATGCCGTTATGGGAAAAGCAAAGAGAAAATTAACTCAGACTTTGCCTGGGAAAAGCTGTTCTGCTTTTTATTATAACTGGGGGGATCTTTGTGTCTTTTAAAAAATGTATGTATTGTACATATTGTTGCGCCATGTGTGCAGGGAGCCAGCCTGGTAAGTTGATGGAGGACTTTGGAATGATCATCAGATTTGCCACATTGAATACGATCAGATTATGTTACATGTCAAACCACCCTCTAAAATCTATAGACAGCCTAATGCTGGCTGTGAATATTAAAGGGGGACCAGCCATGCGTGCAAAAAAGTGCCAAATTAATTTTTTGTGGAATGATAGTTACTAAAACATGCAAATTGCCATTGTGTAAATTTGCATGCTTGGCTATGTAGGATGGAGGAGGAGCGTTGAGGGCCTTGGTTCATCAGTGATCAGGGCGGACATACCAAATGTGCAACTGAGGGTAGGTATAAAGCACTGGACCCAAGTTTTTTGTAAATACTAGAAGCTCTTTAGTTAGGTCAAAATAGTCTGGGTTTGGCATCTCCCTACAAATCAGAGGTCTTCTTAATCAGGGGCATACTGACAACTCATGGGGGGGGGGCAATAGGGGATCATGGGGCCCCTGTGTCCTTGCCCAAACTCAAAAAAGCCTATGAAAAAGGTACCAGGGGCATCTCATGGGGCCCCCTTCTGACCCCGGACCCTCGGGCAGTGTCCAAGTTTCCAAATGGTCAGTCCGCCCCTGCTAGAATAACTCTTCCTCTACAGAAACTCTTCTTCTTTTTTTTGCAGGTAAATAATGGATTCCATGCAGTAGCAACCTGCCATCATTGAGTTTTTGGTGAAGGAGGGGTGCAGGCTGTCCAACATCCACAGAAGGCTATAGAATGACACCATTGAGAAGAGCAATGTCTTCTCATTGGTAACTTTTGTCAATGATGTCAACTCTGTAGTCTTCTGTGGATGTTGGACAGCCTGCACCCCTCCTTCATCAAGAACTCAATGACAACATGTTGCTTTTGATTGGAATCCATTATTCACCTGCAATTATTTATTTCAGGTACTTAAATAGTGCCATCAATTTATGCCACGGTTTACATATATATTGTACATTCACATCAGCCCCTAACCCTCAAGGGGTGTACAATCTAAGGTCCCTAATTTACATTCATACATACACATAGTAGGGCCAATTTAGACAGGAGCCAATTGAGCTACCAGCATGTCTTTGGAGTCTGGTAGGAAACCGGAGTATCTGGAAGAAACCCTTACAGGCACAGGGAGAACATGCAAACTCCAGGCAGGTGGTGTCATGGTTTGGATTCAAACGGACGACCCTAGTACTGCCATTTAGCCACTGTGCTGCAGTAAAAAAGAAGAAGAGTTATTATAGAAGAAGCACTACTCTACCAACATGTGAAATGTGAACGATCTATACA
Source organism: Staurois parvus (assembly GCF_062004578.1). Taxonomy (NCBI): domain Eukaryota; kingdom Metazoa; phylum Chordata; class Amphibia; order Anura; family Ranidae; genus Staurois; species Staurois parvus. The sequence goes on along the minus strand of NW_028318185.1, from coordinate 1,011,407 downwards.
AGTTGAAAAAAAGTTGTGCCCACTTTTGCTTTAATCTGTCCATAGATGAGTAGAAATTTGAATGAAAATTCTTAGAAAAAGAATGTTTTAAGAAAGTTCATACATTTTTTCCAATCTTTAGTAGGTTAAACCGATGTTCGTTTTTGACTGCAATGACGAGAAAATTCCATTCATTCAAAAAAAAAAAAGTTAAACACAAATGAAATCTTTAGAATGACTTCAAAAGGTTCTGGGAATGTTCTTGGAATGTTCACATGAAATTTCCTAAGAATTTTCATTCTAAATTCTATCCATCTATAGCCAGCTTTTCTTTCTGTACAGCCATCGTATTACATTTCAAACGCATCCTTGGGGATTTGGCCATACCCATGGAGCAGCTATGGAAGAGGACTGAACTCTGCACTCTGTATGTAGCGCACCCCTGAATTCTACATTCTGGGTCTAACTCACCCTTGAATTTTGCACTTGGTGGTAATGCACTCTTGGTATTTAATACCCCTTTAAGACCCACTACAATTTGGCCACACCTACTGTTTAATGCCCCTTGGCGCGTGTGTGTGTGGTCATGGTTGAGTTCCTGCACCTATTCTCTGAGAAAAAAAGCCTTGTGTAATAGTAAAATATATAAATTTACGATTTTGCTGTATTGGTTGCTGATTTTGTTTTGTATTATGAATGCATAGGTTTTACATTTTTGAAACGTAATTTTTCTTTTTAGATGCTAGATCCTTTGGAAATGATTTAGTTCATTGTCCGGCCAGGACTTGGTCGCTAAAGATAATAAGGCCTGAGAGACAAAGCTCTGCAGGGCTGATGCTTTATTTCCAAGTGATTTTGTATTGAAGGATATTTTCTCCCAAGGAATGAGGTCTTCTGATTGTCCAAGGCATGGACCCTCAGAGTTAAGATTCAGTTAAGGGACTTGGTCCCTTAGAATCTTGAATATATTCCTATCGCACTTGTTCCTGAATTAAGCCCAGAGTATAGGGGTGCTTTAGCTATTTGGCAGAGTTCAAAAGAGCATGCTATTGGAGCTTAGAAGACTTGGTCCTTCAAGGTTATATGGCTTAGAAGTCAAAACTCTGGCTGGTTGAACATTTTCTCCTATGTGTTTAGGGGTTAAACCTGCAGGGCTGCAAGACTCTGAAATTGTGCACATACTTTTCATGTGATGTGATTGCTTTAATAAATATTTTGACTCTTGGACTCAAAATGGATTCATGATGTGCTGTCAATATATGCTTTCTTGGGCCATCAAAATGCCATGGTTAGTTCTGTTGGACTCAGGATTTGGTTCTTCAAAACTATATGGCTTAGAAGTCAGAACCATGGCCAACAGAATATTTTTCCTCATGAGGTTAGTGGTAAATCTTTTGGGGCAGTTAGAACCTATTTCCAAAAAACCAAGATCCAAACAAGCCCTAGCTAGTGAAGAGCTTTTGTCCCAAGGAACGGAAGCACTTGCTGGCTGAAAGATGTGACGTATACTTTCTAAATGAATGTGTTTCATAACTGGTTTCACTTTTATAGGTAATGACTCAGTAATGATAAGTCAAAAGGAGAAAAAAATAGTAGCTAGATCAATAAAATGGCATTTAACAACACTTAAACATAAATTAAACAATTTTTGTGTGTGTGATATATAGGATAGCAAGTAGTGGAAGGGTTCTAGTCGATGAAGGCACAGGTAACAGTTAAAATCTAGATTAAATCTGCTCTGCATTCTCTAAATTCCAAATTATTGGGTTTGCAACCTATGCTGGTACCATGATTTTAGTTTTAGTTTAGCATTCTTATTCCAAGGTTTACTGAAGTTTCATGTCAAGAACCATAGCAGAAGTCCACCATCATTCTGGGGACCTGAAGGTTGCCTTCAACAAGGAAAAAGACATGACCGAACCATTGGTGGATGTTTGCTGTATTTCTTGACATGGAACATTAGTAAACCTTGCAGTATGATTCTTGGAGTGCTGACTGTTCAATGATTTCTATACTCTGCAGAGGTCTCAAGCCTTAATTGCTCTATCCAAAGGCTGAAGAAGAAAGTAGATTGGACTTGAGGTTCTACAGGAGACAACCCCCCCCCCCCCTTAAGATGCAAATGGCATCGGATGGGAGTGTTTACATGCAGCAGACGTAAAGTAAAGGCATGTGTTGCACATACGGTAAATAATTCAACTGTGCGAAGGATGGGTCGGGTGAAACCAGAAGTGTTTTATTAGGAATGGCTGTAACAAACACAGAAAACCCTTAATTACATGTGACTGGATATGTTCACTGTAATCACTGTCCTCTATACATTACTAAATATTTCCATATACATTAATAAGTATTTTCATATACATTAATAAACATCTTTAATTGCAATACTGAATATCTAGACCTCTGCAGATATGCTAGTGACCTATTCTGCATAACAATAGCGTATTACAATAGAGAAATCACATTCCCTGTATCTTAGCGCCAAATCACATAGCTGCAATATATATTCACATTTATGCTACAAGTAATCTGATTGCATCATAGTAACAGCGACATTTACTAACAACCAGGGCACATGTTAAGTCATTTTGTCCTATTTATCATGTTAAACAGCCTCCTGCTTACCTGTAACAAACACAGAAAACCCTTAATTACATGTGACTGGATATTTTCACTGTAATCACTGTCCTATAGGAAACAAAGTGTTAGACTTTTAGTTCCTACTTCTGTGTCTTCCTATTATCACAGGAAGTAGTTCTGCCCTCTTGTGATGGTACAATAAAAATGCAATCACTAGTACCTTCTATTGACAAAGATAGATTACTGTTATATTAGGTATTAGGCTTTGGATTTAAATTTTATGGGGCTGCCTATTTTCTATACCTCTTACACTCTCCCCCACAAATTGTTATGTCGTCCCTGACATACGCAGAATTTTTTTAAGAAAACATTCTTTTACTTGTCTAGTAGGACATAGGAAGCCAATGGTAAGTAGTAACCAAGTTACTTGAGGAAACATCCTCCCTGTGACATCTACTCCCTATTACATCACAGCTTCCCACCAGGCCCACAGCGCTATAGTACCTGGCAAGATATAGTTGCGTGTAACCAACTATTTAGTAAAACCCCTTTCTATACATATTTGTATAGGTTACGAAGTTTAGACAAAGGTGATGGGAAACTAGGGAACATCTTATTACTTTTATACCTTTTTATCATAATGGTGGAATACCCATTGTACATCAACAATGCAGCATAACGTTGCCATCTACTGCTCTGTACTTTTATCGGCCGACTCTGTCTCTTTGTAACATCAAGTTCCCTCACCTAAAACTGTTTCTGCTTGACCTACAATATCTGCAGTACAAATGCAATTATATTTTTCCTTACTTAACCAACAGAAAAGTAACATATAATTATTCTGGTTTTGGTAATTAACTTTGGTATAGTGTCCCAAATAGTAAACAGTGGATCAATAAACATAATCACTTCTACCAATTTCTATAGTCTTCAGCAAAACATTCTGAACTGAAATACCAGCTAGAGTCAACAGGTAATGTAGGAATACTGTCTATAACCTGTATAGATGAAACTCTGGTAACACTACTGGGTTGACCTAAAGTGTCATATGTCAAAATCTTTGGTTGTCTCCTGTTCCTGTAGGGTTGTATTCTACATTGAGGAAGTGAATCTGAAAGGTCCTCATTCTCCTCTACATCACTTTCAACAAGTTGTTCTGTGTTCTCTGTTGCTGGGCATTCTTCTTCTATACCTCCAAATGCATACTCAGTTTGTTCAATTTGATCTATAGGCTCAGTCTCTCTGACTCCTTCTACATCATACTCACTTACTTCCAGCTGACGTGGATAGAACTCAATAGCTTCTGGATTTAGCTCTGTACTTTCCTCTGGGTGGTCATGCTGGGTGACTGGGATGAAAGATCTCCAGTTTCTTTGTTCGTGATCTGATTCATTTTCTGATTCTCCCTCAGATATCTGTGTAGGTTGTTGAGTTGTATTTCGATCCTTCACTTGCTTTCTTGCATTGGTTCTTTTGGGTATTTGTTGACCTTGGTCGCTAGGTAGATAATCACATAGCAATAGTAAGTTGCGATGTAAAATCCTTGTTCGGCCTTTTCCAGTTTCTGGTTTGATTTCATACACTGGACTGTCTGCACACTTCTTTTTAAGAACAACATGTATGGTATCTTCCCAAAATGATCTCAATTTTCCTGGACCTCCTCTTTCGGTAAGATTTCTGACTAGAACTTTGCTACCTAGTAGAAGTTCAGCTCCATGAATTTTCTTGTCATAGTGTTCTTTTCCTCTCTGTGCAGCTTGAATAGCTATTTTTGAAGCAACCTTATAGGCCTCAGACATTCTATCTGTCCATATGTTCACATATTCAGAGTAGTTCTTGTATTTTTCAGTTACTGGAGTGTCAAACATACTATCAATGGGTAGCCTTGGAGACCTTCCAAACAGTAGAAAGAATGGAGATTGTCCTGTAGCTTCACTTCGAGTACAATTATATGCATGGACTACCTTTGCTAGTGAATTTTTCCAGTCCTTTTTGGAAGCTGGTGACAGGGTACGAAGCATTGATAGCAGGGTGCGATTAAATCTTTCAACTTGCCCATTACCTTCTGGGTGATATGGCGTTGTGTGAGAATTTTGGATGTGGCAGTGCTTCCCTAATGTCAAAAACAAGTGATTTTCAAACTCTCTACCCATATCATGGTGAATTCTGGTAGGAAATCCGAATTTCAAGACAAAATCATTGAATATTTTGTCAGCAACAGTTTTTGCGGACTTGTTCTTGGTTGCATATGCCTGAGCAAATCTTGTAAAATGATCTATTACCACTAAGATATACTCATATCCACCTTTACATTTCTCGAGATGAAGAAAGTCAATGGAGACCATCTCAAAAGGATAAGTTGTCACAATATTGTTCAACGGGGCCCGAACAAGCTTATTTGGCCGTTTGTCTTTCAGACAAGTACATTGACGAGTGATGTAATACTCAGTGTCCCTTTGCATATGTGGCCAAAAGAATCTTTCTCTGATTAAATTTACAGTCCTTTCTACTCCTAAGTGTCCCATCTCTTCATGTAACTCCTTCCATACTAAGTGATGGTACAACTTGGGCAACACTAGTTGAGAACCAGATGATGTTTTCCGTCTCAAAATGTTATTGTCGTCGAGGTAGAGTTTGGTCCATTGTTTCATAAGTATGAAAAGATCAACAGGTTCACCTTGTCGTTCCTGTTTGGATGGAAACTTGTTTTGGCTTTTATACTTCCATACTTTTCCAATCACAGAGTCTTCCTTCTGTGCGGTTCTTATTGTCTCTTTTGGTATTTGAGTTACCTTCTTTGGTGCTGCATCGGTTGTATTGGCAATCGTCATTGGACATAGCCAAGGTATCCTTTCTTTTTGATGTGCTTGAATTGCTTGGGTTATGCAAGAGATGACTTTGGGGTCTACTTCTTGTGAACATTGTTGCATGTATTGTTCAGGACTCAATGGCATACGAGAAAGTACATCTGCATCAGCATTCCTTCTCCCAGGACGATATTTAATAGTGAAGTTGAAGTCAGCTAGTTCTGCAACCCATCGATGTCCTGTAGCATTCAATTTTGCTGTAGTGAGGACATAGGTTAGTGGATTGTTGTCAGTATATACAATAAATGATGGATAGTAATATAGGTAATCTCGGAATCGATCACATATTGCCCACTTCATTGCTAGAAACTCGAGCTTCCCTGAATGCATGTGGTAGTTTTTCTCAGCAGGTGTGAGAGTTCTAGACCCATAAGCAATCACCTTTAGTTTCTCCTCTTGCTCTTGGTATAATACAGCTCCTAGTCCTTCTTGTGAGGCATCACAGTGAAGAACAAAGGGTTTGGAATAATCGGGGTAACCCATAACTGGAGGATGAGTTAACACTTCAATGAGCTGGTTCAGTACTACCTGATGATGGTCAGTCCAGGCTATAGACTGATAGGACGGAAGTTGACCTTTTGACTTTGGGATTGGTTTCCGCCTCTTCTTTGTATGGTTATCTGGTGTTGAGGTTGTGGTAGGTGTCAAACCTGCTGACAATAGTTCATAGAGAGGTTTGGCAATTCTGGAGAAGTTTTGAACATAAGGGCGATAGTAGGAAATAAATCCTAATAGTTTCCTGAGTTCTCCGACAGTCTTTTGTTGGTTGTTTCTTAAGGCAAGAACAGGTGCTGTGTCGGCCGGGTCCATAGAGTGGCCTTCTTTTGACACAATCTTGCCCAGGAATCTGACTTTATTTTGAAAAAGTTCACACTTCCTGGCTGTTAACTTGATTCCGTGTTCTTGGTAACGTTGGAGTACTGACCGGACATGCTCCACATGCTCCTGGAATGATTTACTATGGACAAGGTTGTCATCTAAGTATGGCAGGCAAATCTCATCTCTCAGTCCTATTAAACATGTCTCCATACTGCGTTGGAATTCGGCTGGTGCAGAGCTCAGACCAAAGGGTATTCGGATCCATTCATACAAACCCCAAGGTGTAATGAATGCTGTCAATGGTCGACTGGCTTCTTCCATAAATCCTTGATGGTATGCTTTCCCCTGGTCTAGCACAGAAAACCATGAACTTTCTCCTAGACTGTCCAGCATGTCTTGGATTCTAGGAATTGGATGACGGTCAGGAATGTACTTCTGGTTCAACTCTCTATAATCGCAACACAGTCTTAAACTGCCATCTTTCTTTCTTACGCACACAATGGGTGAGGAATATGATGATTTTGATTCTGCAATCCATCCTCGATTTATCAGATCCTGCAGATATTCCTTAACTTCTTGGTGCAGTGGTTTCGGTACAGACATGTAAGTTCTCGTGACCGGTGTACTGTCTTTGAGACAAATCTGTAACTGTAAAGAAGGAATACATCCTACATCAGAGTCATCTTTGGCAAAAGCATTGCATTCTTCCTTTAGCATTTCTTTGACGATTTGTTGATCTTCAGGAGGGAGGTGTTTCAAAGGCACTGGCGGGTCCCAGCACTCCTAATTGTCATCCCCCACCCGCGGATAAGTCTCATTTGGATTTCCAATTTTCCCTTTTGGTCCTACCTTGAGTGTCTGTGGTTCAGAGGTCACCGAATTAGTAAACATATTTGCTGATTGTTTCAATTGTACTTGAGCCGGATATGTTGTTTTTATGGGCTCTACACCTCCAATCTTTGTTTGACCTGGTAACACAATGTCCCGTTTAGTTGTATTCCAAACTGGAATGGTCAGTTTGGAGAATTGTCCTCTTTGAAATGAGACTAGTGTCTCACCAATATGCAGTCCATCCGGCAGGTGATAAGCCTCACTCGGTGTAAACAAAACTGTCTGAGCCTGCAAGGACGGTTTGGTGTGAGCACTACACCGGATGTATGTTACAGTATTTGCAGGGATTCTTTGGTTCTTAGTACCAGTCTTTACGATAGCACCACTGGTTTCCCTACAGTTGGCTTGTAGTAAGCTTACAAGGACTTCTGCTTTGGGGGTTGGCAGTTCCAAAGCTGTTCTTAATATGTCCACAAAACCTGGGATAACTTTCTTCCCATCAGCAACTGTCTCTTTGAATGTTTCTTCAATTATATTACAGCCGATAATTGGCTTCTCAGCTACTTTCTCATCTTCAGAGACTACTAGTGGTACTAATAACTGTTTGGTAGTATTACTGCTCGATGTAAGCTGAAAGGTTACCTCAATCCAACCTGAGAATGGAATCTTTGTCTCATTGGCTACTTTCCCTTGGAGTACCCCTGGTCCCAGCAGTTCTTCAAACGATCGGAGCACAGTGTGTGGCAGTACTCGCTGTCTCCAGCCCTCATTGATAATGCTAACCTGAGAGCCAGTATCCCATAAGGCCTGGACAGGTGTTTTGTCTATTTCACAGTTCATAAGGCATCTCTTTCCAATAAGATCCAGTAGCTTGTTGTGCTTTTTCAAAGTGATGCCATTCACATTGGTTGGCAATTTTTCAGCTGTCGGGGATAGTCTTTGAGCAGGGCAGGTTGGCGTTTTCCTCCAGTAGTCTGCGTTTAACTTTCCAGCCAGGGCTCTGATGGTAGGTTGGGGACTGGTTTCTTTACTACTGACATGATTTGCACTTTGGGACGCAGGTTTGGTTCTGGCACAGGTTACTGTCGGTCCCTTAACAGCAACCTTCTCCCGTTTAACTGATTCTGTTTGGCCGCTCTGCATTGTCTCGCCCTATGTCCAGCTCGACCACAGTTAAAGCAATGGTCACATGCAGTTCTCTGATCAGTCGTTTCACAAGATTGACAAGTCCCTGTCCTTCGTCCAACAGTTGTTCTAGGTCCTCCAAAGCCATGCTCTTGTCGAGTTCTCGAACCTTGGAGACGTGTTTTCATATCGAATATTTCTTGTTGCAACTGTATTACTATCTTTTCAAGGTCAGAGTTACTCTTTGAAGGCTGTTGGATTGCCAGACTACTTGTTTGTGATGGAAGCAAAGGGAGGGTGCCTGGTATCTGAGAACAATGGAGGATGTTGGCCTGGCACTCTCTTCCCTTCGTCAGGTTACTGTGCTCAGATTTCTTTTGTTTCTGCTCCCTTTCCATCTCCATGTTTGTAGCCTCATTCATCTTCTCTATGAGCAACTCATCTGAGACTGTAGGATCGTCCAAGTGTTGTTTTAGTTGAAACTTGATATGGTCACTTCTCAGTCCACTGCCCACTGACCTTAAGAATTTCTTTTGTATAAATTCAGTGCCAAAGTGTTCATCTGAACCTTCCCCTTGTGAAACAAACAGCAAATGGTATTTCAATGCAATGGCCCTAAATAGGAAGTTCTGGGGAGTCTCTTTACTATTCTGTGATATATTGATCAATTGTTGGTATAGTTCGGAAGCATTTTCCTCTTTATAATGGCTTTTTAGGATTCTCTTGAGTGGCACTAGGGTCATTCCACTCTTCAGCTCTAGCATGCCTCTGAGACTTGACCCAGGACTAATGGCTTTCACCACAGCTTCCACAAGCTCTGACTCGGGATACCCCTTTTGCAGTCCCATGTCAATCTGGTGCATGAGGTTAGTATAGGACAGCTTATCTTTCTGTTCCTCTTCACCTATCTGACCAGCAATTTTAAAGTGCTTTCTGATTGTAACTTCTGGCAAGTTAGTATGGGAAAGTCTCTGAGCAACTAGATTAGGGTCTTGATTTGCAGGACTTTCTTTTGAGTCTTTGTCTGTAGTGCTAAGTTCTTTCATCTGTCCCTCTATCATCTTGGCCGTTTCTTGAACTTTTTCCTGTATACTGTAGTATTGCTGTTTTAAATCCTTTAACTGTTGTTCTGCTTGAGGGTCTTTGCCACTATCGCTTGGTGCTTCCATGTTATCTCTATTCTCTAACTCACCAATGAATTTCTTAGTTGCCTGCAGAAATTGTGTCACCACTTCTTCACTTTCAGTCTCTACCAGTTCATCTAACACTTCATTCACTATCCGCATGTAATGGCGCCGGGTTTTTCCTTTTGCCATACTTGCTTCGGAGGCCTTTATAAACTGGCAAGTCTCCATGAGATCATCGACTGTCATGTGAATCAGATGTTCACTGATTTCGTCTTGCAACTTTTCGATATCCATACTCCTAATGTTTTTCTCTAACTTCACCACGGACAGTGTAGTCACTCCTTTTCATTTCCGGACCTTTTGGCGTTCCTTTCACCTGGCCCCACGTTGGGCGCCAATTTTGTTGCACATACGGTAAATAATTAAACTGTGCGAAGGATGGGTCGGGTGAAACCAGAAGTGTTTTATTAGGAATGGCTGTAACAAACACAGAAAACCCTTAATTACATGTGACTGGATATGTTCACTGTAATTACTGTCCTCTATACATTACTAAATATTTCCATATACATTAATAAGTATTTTCATATACATTAATAAACATCTTTAATTGCAATACTGAATATCTAGACCTCTGCAGATATGCTAGTGACCTATTCTGCATAACAATAGCGTATTACAATAGAGAAATCACATTCCCTGTATCTTTGCGCCAAATCACATAGCTGCAATATATATTCACATTTATGCTACAAGTAATCTGATTGCATCATAGTAACAGCGACATTTACTAACAACCAGGGCACATGTTAAGTCATTTTGTCCTATTTATCATGTTAAACAGCCTCCTGCTTACCTGTAACAAACACAGAAAACCCTTAATTACATGTGACTGGATATGTTCACTGTAATCACTGTCCTATAGGAAACAAAGTGTTAGACTTTTAGTTCCTACTTCTGTGTCTTCCTATTATCACAGGAAGTAGTTCTGCCCTCTTGTGATGGTACAATAAAAATGCAATCACTAGTACCTTCTATTGACAAAGATAGATTACTGTTATATTAGGTATTAGGCTTTGGATTTAAATTTTATGGAGCTGCCTATTTTCTATACCTCTTACACATGCAAGGCAAAAGCTATCCAACATGTCATGATTGGTGGGCAGTAAGCCTGGCAAACACAATGCATTCAAGCAAAGAGGGAAGCACTAAAACCGACTTGCAACCCTATGAAATGCACACCATTTGGTGGCAAAAATTGGGTTAAATGATAAGTTCACCTTTTAAAAAAATTATATATGCAAATTTTTTTGCAGCTAAAATAATGTGCACTTATTATTTTTTTTTTACTTGGAGCCTGTAAAGCATGGCACCTGCTATCAGCAGACCGGTCTGCTGCTTCTCTTTTCACTGTCCAGTCACTGGGTGGGGGAAGGACAAGACTGTAAGAGTTATGTAACTTCAGCTGAGAAAAATCCGGTCTCCTGTCTGGCCAGAGAGGGCTGTACTGTCATTTCCTCAAGCTTAACCTCTCCAAAACCGAGCTTCTCGTCTTCCCCCCTGCCTGCGCCCCCCCCCCCCATCCTATCCATCACTACTAACATCACCACCATCAATCCCGCCCCGCAAGCCAAAGTCCTTGGAGTCATTCTGGACTTTAACCTCTCCTTCCAACCTCATGTCAAATCACTTACAAACACATGCAGGCTCCACCTCCGCAATATCGCCAAAATACGCTCCTTCCTTACCCCAGACACCACTAAACTACTCGTACACTCCCTGATCATCTCACGCCTTGACTACTGCAACTCCCTCCTCACCGGCCTACCCCAGTGCAGGCTCTCCCCGCTTCAGACCATCCTGAACTCAGCGGCTAGACTCATCCACCTCACCAACCGCTCCACCTCTGCCACCCCCCTCTGCCTATCCCTCCACTGGCTCCCTATCGCCAAACGCATCAAATTCAAACTACTCACTCTGACCTACAAAGCCGTTCACAACACTGCCCCCAACTACCTAACCAACCTGATTCCCAATTACCACCCTACCCGTACCCTTCGCTCTTCACAGGACCTCCTTCTATCTTGCTCCCTGGTCTCCTCCTCACACGCACATCTGCAAGACTGCTCCAGGTCCTCCCCCATCCTCTGGAACTCACTACCCCAATCCATCAGACTGTCACCTTCCCTCCTCACCTTCAGGCGCTCCCTGAAAACCCACCTCTTCAGGGAAGCCTACCCCACCCTCACCTAACTGCTGCTCTTCTTCATTCCTCCTACCACTCCATCCCCCACAGCCACTTCCTCCTGTACCACTACCCCCTCCCTCCTAGATTGTAAGCTCGAAAGAGTAGGGTCCTCGACCCCCTCGTGTGCTGTTTGTAGTTGCTGTACTGTTTCATGTATTGTCCCCCCTCTATTGTACAGCGCTGAGCAAACCCTTTGGCGCTCTATAAACTCGATGTAATGTAATGTGACGTGGCTGTGTAAAGCCCTGTACACATGATGAGAATATCGGACGAACGATTGTCTGTTTTTTTTCACCTGCTAGTCTCATATCGACAGTGAAAAGGTTACTAAAGATACAAAAATTCTCGTATGAAAGAAAAGAATTTCAAAAGTGATGTCGTGTATTTTTAATTGTATTTTCGGATGACTTTTGTACTGAATAAATGAAAATTGTGCGACCTGGTATCGTTAGAGAAACATTTTTGCGTTTTGCCCTTCGGATATTATCACATGATAATATATTATAATTAACCTCCATAGCGGTCTGATTATGTCCATATTTCTGTGCTCAAAGCGGTACATTTTTTTGCATGGAAATATGTATTTTTTGTTATTGTAGGCCTGTAATTTTTAGGATTAACTCACTGAAATCTGTCCGAACAAGAGTCTAGTAAACATCCCGGGTATGTTAAAATTTGAAACACGAAATCAAAATTTATAATTTAATAAATAATCCTAAAAAATAATAGTATAATAATAATAAATGTAATTCAATAATGTAATCAAACCAAAAACACTGAAATTTGAAATAGAGCGCCAAGTTCGCACATCGCTGAGCAAAGTCGCAAAATCGTTTTCAGTGTCTGATGAGGAATTTCCCCCACGAATCGTTATCACTCAATTCTGCAAGTGGTTCTGATTTACTATCTCTGTTCTCTAGCCGGTCTAAAACCGATTTTGACGTGAAGGGACGCTTTTTGGACGCCATGGACGTTTTTCAGTTTCCAGGCAGAAAGAACAGTAAAAATGCAGGCAGGGCGCAGGACGAAGCACTCGGGACAAAATGTATGTGAAATGGTTTGATACAGGAATGTTATACTATGTGATTTTAGTGTATTTAGTGAATGTCACTTTTTGTCATATTCAAATTTCCCGCCGTTCCGTCCCCCGTACGTCCCGACGTCGCAGGGAACGGAACCCAGAAGACAGATGCCGGCAACGGCCGGAGGACATTACAGGGGACACTGCAGGAGGGACATCGCGGGAGCGCAGGACAAGGTAAGTGCAGAAGGGATCCCTGAGCAACGCCGCATGGTAAGCCCGAGTGTAGCTCGGGGTCACCGCTTGTGCTGCTGAAACTTTACCCCGAGCTACACTCAGGGAGGTTAAGGATATTATCGGCTCTCGAAAGCTGTGTACTAACAATCCGATTATCGGACGATCGGTCCTCATACAAACATTTTTGTACGATTTTCTCTCATCGCTTTACTCTCAGAACTGGATGGAGAAAAATATAAATCTTTTGGCAGATAAAAACTATTCCAACTCTTCCGACACAACCTCTTTTTCCACTGACTGATGCATTTACCTTGATTTGCCCTTTAATTTCTGCTTCACTGATATGAAGATTAGTGTGTGACTTTTGCCTTACATGAAATGCCATGCATTATTATGATAATTAGATTTCCCGCTAGGATCGGTCAAATTAAAGACTACGACACGTATGTCGTTACTGAAACTTTCACCGGTTTCCTCGCAAATTGCTTCCCTTTGTAATGCTAATACTTTGCATATATAGTATGTTAAAGCGGAACGCCATACAGAATACTGCACCTCCATAATTACATCACTAAAGAAGAACTATTGGCAAAACTTTTTTTTTATTTTGGATAGAGTAAGGGGGGTTATCACCCCTGTTTTTTCACCATCTGTGTCCCAATGGAGAGATTTCCCTTAACTTCCTCTCCCATAGCCGAACAGGAAGTGAGAGCAAATCCCTCCAATTAAGGGAATTTCTTGGGGACCCCAGATCACCAGATCTAGTTTCCCCATTGGAAGAAAAATGGCTAACAGATCGTTTCAGAGAGTAGTGGTTAACCACTTACCCTCCTGAGGATTTACCCCCCTTCCTGACCAGGCCATTTTTTGCGTTACAGCGCTACGTTACTTTAACTGACAATTGTGCGGTCATGCAACAAATAAAAGGCATGGAGGAGCTCAGCTATGAGGGAAGATTAGAGAAACTGAATGTATTCTCTCTTGAGAAGAGGAGATTAAGGGGGATATGATCTCCATGTATAATACATAAGGGGGGGATATGATCTCCATGTATAATACATAAGGGGGGATATGATCTCCATGTATAATACATAAGGGGGGATATGATCTCCATGTATAATACATAAGGGGGGATATGATCTCCATGTATAATACATAAGGGGGGATATGATCAACATGTATAATACATAAGGGGGGGATATGATCTCCATGTATAATACATTAGGGGGGATAGGATCTCCATGTATAATACATAAGGGGGGATATGATCACCATGTATAATACATAAGGGGGGATATGATCTCCATGTATAATACATAAGGGGGGGATATGATCTCAATGTATAATACATAAGGGGGGATATGATCTCCATGTATAATACATAAGGGGGGATATGATCTCCATGTATAATACATAAGGGGGGATATGATCTCCATGTATAATACATTAGGGGGGATAGGATCTCCATGTATAATACATAAGGGGGGATATGATCACCATGTATAATACATAAGGGGGGATATGATCTCCATGTATAATACATAAGGGGGATATGATATCCATGTATAATACATAAGGGGGGATATGATCTCCATGTATAATACATAAAGGGGGATATGATCTCCATGTATAATACATAAGGGGGATATGATCACCATGTATAATACATAAGGGGGGATATGATCTCCATGTATAATACATAAGGGGGGATATGATCTCCATGTATAATACATAAGGGGGATATGATATCCATGTATAATACATAAGGGGGGATAGGATCTCCATGTATAATACATAAGGGGGGATATGATCAACATGTATAATACATAAGGGGGGATATGATCACCATGTATAATACATAAGGGGGATATGATCTCCATGTATAATACATAAGGGGGATATGATCTCCATGTATAATACATAAGGGGGGATATGATCTCCATGTATAATACATAAGGGGGGATATGATCTCCATGTATAATACATAAGGGGGGATATGATCTCCATGTATAATACATAAGGGGGGATATGATCTCCATGTATAATACATAGGGGGGATATGATCTCCATGTATAATACATAAGGGGGGATATGATCTCCATGTATAATACATAAGGGGGGATATGATCTCCATGTATAATACATAAGGAGGGATATGATCTCCATGTATAATACATAAGGGGGGATATGATCTCCATGTATAATACATAAGGAGGGATATGATCTCCATGTATAATACATAAGGAGGGATATGATCTCCATGTATAATACATAAGGGGGATATGATCTCCATGTATAATACATAAGGGGGGATATGATCTCCATGTATAATCATAAGGGGGGATATGATCACCATGTATAATCATAAGGGGGGATATGATCTCCATGTATAATACATAAGGGGGGGGGATATGATCTCCATGTATAATACATAAGGGGGGATATGATCTCCATGTATAATACATAAGGGGGGATATGATCTCCATGTATAATACATAAGGGGGGATATGATCTCCATGTATAATCATAAGGGGGGATATGATCACCATGTATAATACATAAGGGGGGGATATGATCAACATGTATAAATACATCAGTGGTTCATATAGTGAACACAGTGTAGAGTTATTCACCCTGAGGTCATCACAGAGGACAAGGGGGCGCTCTTTACGTATGGAGGAAAAGAAATTTAATCTCCAAACACGGAAAGGTTTCTTCACAGTGAGAGCTGTGAAAATGTGGAACAGACTCCCTCAAGAGTTGGTTCTGGCCAGCTCAGTGGATTGCTTTAAAAAAGTCCTGGATTGTTTCTTAGCTACACAGAATATAACTGGATATAACATTTATAGGTAAAGTTGATCCAGGGAATATCCGATTGCCTCTCGGGGGATCAGGAAGGATTTGTTTTCTTTGCAGGAGCAAATTGGATCATACTTTGCTGGATTTTTTGCCTTCCTCTGGATCACCTGTGGGTGTAGGATTATAACTTTTTTTTATGGTTGGATGGACTTTTGTCTTTTTTTAGCCAGACTAACTATGTAACTAAGATTTCCCCTCTATTACTTTTCTGGGAACAACCCAAAATTTGAGATTTTCTTTTACTTTCTCTTTCAATGATAATGGTAAACAGGAGAAACCGAGAGGGGGAATCTCCCTAATGGTGGCACAGACAGCAGTAAAAACTGACAGGGGTTCTAATCCCTCTCCACTCAATCCAAAACTAAAAGTGTTGCCTTTAGTTATACTTTATGTTCTTTTGAATGCAAGCAGTATAAATACCTGAATATGATCATACAGTCCCTGTACAGTGTGAGAGGAAGAAACAGCACAAGGAGACAGTTCATGTGCTGACAAGAAACATGTTGATAGGAGGAGAGAGCAGAGTGACTGAGAAATGAGTTAATCACTGTGCTGCTTCTTCTTTCACTGTACAGTCACAGGCTGGGTGTGGATCCAGAATAAATTAAGCTGTGGCTAGGACCTCTAGTGGCTGAAAAAAGTACTGCAGGTGAAAGCTCTGGGTTGAGGCTGAATATTGCCCCAGCAGGTGGTTTTGTTATTTTATCTTTTTACTGTCTATCCATTTTCATTGCATCATTCTTGGCTGGAGTTCTGCTTTAACCGTTCCTGTTGCTTTCGCACATTATTATCATTCTGTGCGTATTCTGCAAGGCAGAGAGCAATATGTAAATAACTGGAATTCATGGCAACCGGTCAGCCTAATTCTTTTCTTTTACCCGGACTGTTCTTAGCTGACACAAGGTTAAATCTGTTGCGGGTTTTATATTTTAACCTCCTCATTGTTCCTGACATCAATTTATTCAATTATCCCATCTGCAACAAAGGCTGGCAATTCAGTCTTAGCGAATGACAAAAATAATTTGTAATCTGATCGCCTGCAGTGAAAACAGTATTTTATTACCATTTGTAGACCTGGACAAATTGCAGCCCCAGGGTTGACCCTTTGACTGTCTCTACCTGGCCCTCAATGCCCCCCTGTGTCAGCATGCCCCTCTATGTTTGTATGCTTGGGAACAGCCCTGTCCAGCTGTTATTTTCTGTTATTTTACAGCTCAGGTGGGCAGCTGGGGGGGGAGGGCGACTGGCAGTAAAACCATGGCTCAGACACCTATTTCTACCACCCCACGCCCTGATCACCCATCTAAAAAGAGAGTTCTATTTCATGGAAAGTTGCACCTGTTTCCTTGCCCACACTCAAAAAAAGCCTATAAAAGGTACCAGGGGCATTTCATGGGGCCCCCTAATGACCCTGGGCCCAGGGTCAGTAGGGGGCCCCATGAGATGCCCCTGGTACCTTTTTAATAGGCTTTTTTGAGTTTGGGCAAGGACACAGGGGCCCCATGATCCCCTATTGCCCGGGGGCCCCATGAGTTGTCAGTCAGCCCCTGGGTGTTCCCCAACTTTTAGCCATGTGGTGCATGTAAGCAATTGTTGCTGATCCCCATCTGGATATTGTAGTTGCCTGGCTGTTTCTGGATTCGGCAATTACTGGCTCAGAACAAGCATGTGGGCAGTGAAAGAAGAACTCTTTATCTGCATTCTCAATCCATTTCAATGACTGAGAAAGTATGGAAGCCACTCGATCAGCATGACAGCCAGGTAACCGGCCTTTTCAGAAGGGGATCAGCAGTGGCCAGCTTATAAAAGTGTCCTCCACAGGCTCGTTCACACCAGAAATCTAAAGTGGTAATAAACCTTAAAGTGGTTGTAAACCTCAGACATGAAATATGAACAAAGCATATCCTTCTATAGTGTGTACTTGCCTCAATCCAGAGCCGTAAGTGTCATTTTTGTCTGCTGTCTTGTTCTTCTGTTATCAGCATGAGTCACTTCTGATGAGTTTTCCTGATACCAAGAGTAAAATGGGGACAGGGGAGGGACCTCCAGTTGATTGACAGCCTCAGCTCTGTTCCTGTGTGCTGTGTGAAGGGGGTGTGTCCCTTCCCTCCAATCAGCTGTCCTCACTGAGTTTAACTTCAGCTCCCCGCCCCTGCTTTATAGAGCTGAGAAATCCTGTGTAAATTCTACTCTTTGGATGGATGTGGAGGAGACACAGCCGCAGATAAACAGGTACAACTTATGTAGAAGGATTTGTTTCATCTCTGTGTATTACCTAAGGCCAGTCACTTCACTGGGTATATGGAAGGTTTTACAACCACTTTAAATGTTTAAAATAAATTAAAGTAGCTTAGCCCAGAACAGGGGTGGACTGACAACTCATGGGCCCCCCGGGCAATAGGGGATCATGGGGACCCTGTGTCCTTGCCCACACTCAAAAAAGCCTATAAAAAGGTACCAGGGGCATTTCACGGGGTCCCCTACTGACCCCGGGCCCTTGGGCAGTGCCCGTGTGCTCGAATGTTCAGTCCGCCTCTGCCCCAGAACTCGCCTTATCTGCTGCTACTTCATTAAAAACATTGACTTGGATTTGTAATTGAGCCGAACCAAAGACCCATGCTTTTGGCTTCCTGTTCTCGAGTGGCTCCATCGCCATGCAGGGTCTATGGTGTCACCCTTTTGTGTGCGATAACCTTAGGACGCTACCTGTGCCAACATGCACAAGCAGCCACTGAGGACCAGACAGGGTGAGCATGTGCAGTGAGTCTTAGGACCATGGGACTTGTAGTCCCGAGGAGGAGCCATTCATTGAAGCTGTCAGTGCATACTCCTTAACCTGAGGTTTGGGGAATCGAGCTGGAGACGGGCAATTTTAAACATAGCGAGTGATCTAGACCTTTTTTTAATCAAATTTCAGTTCTCAACTGGCCAATATTGATCTAATTAGGAACAAAAGTGAGCCTGTAGTCGAATGTAAAAAACAAAAAGGAAAGGGAAAAAAAAGAAAGTAAGCGCTGCAATGTGTTTTAACAAATGTTCACACTGCACACTAGCGCACATGCGTTGTGTGCACAATGACCACATTGCGTAGTGTGAAGGAGCCTTAAGTTTGCATTCACATTTTGCATTTCTGCGCACGTTTTGGTGCCATATGCACAAGGCAGCCCATTGGACCTACATTCGACAAACGTAGCAAAGTAGCTCATGTACTTTATTATTATTATTATTATTACTTCGAGTTTATATAGCGCCAAAGGGTTTGCTCAGCGCTGTACAATAGAGGGGGGGACAATACATGGCACAGTACAACAACAACAAACAACGTACGAGGGGTAAGAGGGCCCTACTCTTTCGAGCTTACAATCTAGGAGGGAGGGGGTAAAGGTACAGTAGGAAGTGGCTGAGGGGAATGAGGGGTGGGAGGAAAGAGGGAGAATGGCCGTTAGGTGAGGGTGGGGTAGGCTTCCCTGAAGAGATGGGTTTTGAGGGAGCGCCTGAATGTGAAGAGGGAAGGCGACAGTCTGATGGATTGGGGCAGTGAGTTCCAGAGGATGGGGGAGGACCTGGAGAAGTCCTGCAGTCGTGCATTGGAGGAGGAGACCAGGGAGCAGGATAGAAGGAGGTCCTGTGAGGAGCGAAGGGTACGGGTAGGGCGGTACTTGGGGATCAGGTTGGTGAGGTAGTCAGGGGCAGTGTTGTGAACGGCTTTGTAGGTCAGGGTTAGGAGTTTAAATTTGATGTGTTGGGCAATCGGGAGCCAGTTGAGGGAGAGGCAGAGGGGGGTGGCAGAGGTGGAGCTGGTGGTGAGGTGGATGAGTCTAGCCGCTGAGTTCAGGATGGTCTGGAGTGGGGAGAGCCTGCACTTGGGTAGGCCGGTGAGAAGAGAATTACAGTAGTCAAGGCGCGAGATGATGAGGGAGTGTACTAGAAGTTTGGTGGTGTCAAGGGTGAGGAAGGTACGTATCTTGGCAATGTTGCGAAGATGGAGCCTGCATGTGTTTTTGAGTGATTTGACATGCGGTTGGAAGGAGAGGTTCGAGTCAAGAATGACGCCAAGGACTTTGGCTTGCGGGGCGGGAGTGATAGTGGAGTTGTTGGTGATGATGGATAGGATGGGGGGGGGGTGTGGGAAGATGAGGAGCTCAGTTTTGGAGAGGTTGAGCTTGAGGAAATGTAGCGACATCCAGTCTGAGATGTCGTGTAGGAGGTGAGTGATGCGGGCGGAGATAGTGGGGGTGAGGAGAGGGGTGGAGAGGTAGATTTGGGTGTCGTCAGCGTAGAGGTGATAGTTGAAGCCGTGAGAGTGTATGAGTTTGCCCAGGGAGGAGGTGTAGATGGAGAAGAGAAGGGGTCCAAGGACAGAGCCTTGGGGGACCCCAACAGAGAGGGGGAGGGGGAGGTGGCACCATTGTAGGTGACACTGAAGGAACGTCGGGATAGGTAGGATGAGAACCAAGAGAGAGCAGTATCTCTGGTGCCAAGGGAGAGTAGTTTATTAAGGAGGAGGTGGTGGTCAACTGTGTCAAAGGCCGCAGAGAGGTCCAGGAGAAGGAGGACAGAGTAGTCGCCCTTGGCTTTGGCGTTTAGTAGGTCGTTAGTGATTTTGAGGAGGGCAGTTTCAGTGGAGTGTAGGGGACGGAAGCCGGACTGTAGTGGGTCAAGGAGGTTATTGTCTGTAAGGTGGGAGCTTAGGCGATCGTAGACTATGCGCTCAAGGAGCTTGGAGGTGAGTGGCAGCAGGGAGATGGGTCTGAGGTTGTTGGGGTCCGCGGGATCCAGGGAGGGCTTTTTGAGGATGGGGGTGATATTCGCGTGCTTTAGGGGGGAGGGGAATGCGCCAGTAGAGAGGGAGAGATTGAAGATGTGGGTGAGGGAGCGGATGAGGGAGGCGGGGGGTGACCGGAGGAGTTGAGAGGGGATAGGGTCCAGGGGGCAGGTAGTGAGGCGGGCTTCTGAGAGGACTTTGGCGACTTCCTCAGTAGTGACAGGGCTGAGGGAGTACAGTGCAGGGGGGGTTATGGTGGGCGGGGCATTGGGAGAGGTGGGAGGCAGTGCGGTTGTGAGGGCAGAGGAGGGGGGAGATGAAGGGGTGACGGGGGTGAGGAGGCTAGGTGGGGAGGTAGATTGCAAGTTGACGATATCCTTACGGATAGCGTCAATCTTGTTGTGGAAATGGGTGGCAATCTCGTGGGCGATGAGAGAGGTACTGAGTGGAGGAGGGGGGGGAGAGAGCAGGGAGTTGAAGGTGGAGAAGAGTCGGCGGGGGCAGGAGGAGAGGGTGTTGATTAGGTTAACAAACTAGGCCTGCTTGGCGGCGTGGAGGGAGGAGGTGTAGATGAGAAATGCAGATTTGTAGAGGGAGAAAGTATGAGGGGACCTGGTTTTGCGCCACAGTCTCTCCAGTGCGGGACTGCGACGTTTGAGGCGTTTAGTGCTGTCGGTCTGCCAGGGTTGAAGCGGTCTGGGTTTGATGATGCGTGTGGTAAGGGGTGCCAGAGAGTCTAGGGCAGCTGACAGTGAGTCATTGTACAAGGTGGTGGCTATGTCAGGACATGACAGTGAGAGGATGCTGTCGTGTAGGCAGTCGGCAGCAGAGTGGAGGGGGGCCGGGTTCAGGTTGCGGAGGTTGCGGCTGGTGATGGTTTGGCGTTTTTGAGGGGGGGAGTTGGGGGAAGGGGAGATGGAGAACGTGATGAGGTGGTGGTCGGGGAGAGGGAAGGGGGTGTTAGAGAACTGGTTGAGGGTACAGAGGTGGGAGAAGACGAGGTCCAGGGTGTTCCCTCCAAAGTGGGTGGAGGATTGAGTGTGCTGTGTGAGCGCGAAGGAGGAGGTTAGGTGGAGGAATTGGGAAGTAGACGGGTTGTTGTCGTTGATGGGGATATTGAAGTCCCCGAGGATGATGGTCGGTAGCTCAGAGGAGAGGAAGAAGGGGAGCCAGGCGGCGAAGTTGTCCAGGAAGTGGGGTATGGACCCAGGAGGTCTGTAGATCACTGCGATCCTTAGGGGGGTGGGTGAGAAGAGTCGGATGCAGTGCTCCTCAAAGGAGGGGAAGGAAAGAGAGGGTGGGTTAGGGAGGACCTGGAAGGTGCTAAGCGGTGATAGGAGCAAGCCGACACCACCACCTCTGCGATCGCTCAGTCTTGGTGAGTGGGTCCAGATGAGACCTCCATGGGTGAGTGCCGCAGTGGAAGTGGAGTCAGTGGCCTGTACCCAGGTTTCGGTGACTGCTAGGAGGTTGAGGGAGCGGGAGATGAAGAGGTCATGGATGGCGGTAAGCTTATTGCAAACCGAACGGGCATTCAGGAGTGCAACCGAGAGAGGGGGGATAGATATGGGGAGGAGGGGTACATGTATGAGGTTGAGGGGGTCGCGTCGGCTGGCGTGAGCAGGGGGGGCTCTAGGGGGGGGGGGGTGAGGTGGTGAGGGGCCAGGGTTCGGGGAGATGTCTCCAGCTGATATGAGAAGGAGGAGGGTGAGGAAGGTGGCGTGGGAACGGGAGGTGTAGGAGCGCATGGGTCTGAAAGTGGTGGCAAGTGGGTCAGTGGGGAAGTGGAGTAGCAGGAGGAGGTGGTGTGTGCCGTGTTGGGGAGAGGGGAGAAGTGAGGGGGCGATATAGAGCTGCTTAGCGGGGGTGGGTGGGTAGAAGGAGGCGGTTTTAGGGATGGAGGAGAGTAGGACGAGGAGGAGGAGCGTGGGCGGCATGTTGGGGTGAGCGGGGTGCTGGAAAGGTCGGGGTGGGTGAGGGGGTGCTGGTCAGGGATGGCGGAGCAGAGTGTCCGAAATGCCGTGGGAGGTGGCTGGTAGTCCCAGGTGGGGTGGAGGGCAGGGGATCCCTGGTGGGATGGTGGCCGTGCTATCCCTGGTGGGGTAGTAGCGATCCCTGGAGGGATAGTGGTTTAGGGTCCCTGGTGGTTAGGGTTTCCGGTGGATGGTGGGATCCCTGAGTGTGTCCCTGGTGGCTGGCGGTGGGATGGTGGTTGGGCTCCCTGATGGGTAGTGGGTGCCCCTGGTGGAGTACCTGGTGTCCTGGGTCCTGGAGCGTCGGGGTGGAGGTGGATCCCTCCTATGTTAGAAGGACCGTTGGTGGTGGTGGTAGCTTCCCCGGAGAAGCGGAGGCGTCCCGCCGCGATTCCATCCACGGCCGGCAGGAAACACCGCGGCTTCGGGTGCCGTGGTAGGCCTCAAGCCGCTTCGGACCGCCGGAGCTCCGCTGGAGGGACGGAGTGTCTGTGGCCCCTTCAGGGTGTTGGTGGGGACATCGGCAGCAGGCTCAGGGGCCCGGATGGCAGCAGATGGGGCGCGGGGGCACCGGAGCTGGCGAACAAGTGGCTGCTCCGGGCGAGCTGGTACCCGGTGGTCGGGGATGGACCTAGGGCCAGTGAGGGGGGCCCTGGGGAGGCTGGCTGATCGGGGAACAGAGCAGCAGCAGCCTGGGCTGATGCCCGGCGATCCGGGTCGGCTGCGCCAAAAATCGAGGCTGCGGCTGCGGCTTCGGGT